>NC_064551.1:7829026-8186526 GCF_023856365.1 Brienomyrus brachyistius
AAAAAGTATTGTAATAAAATTGTAAGGCTAACTCTTTCAAAGTACATAAAACAACATTTATGTTGCAATATTTATTATTATTTGACGACTTAGCAGCTCTTTCACTTCTTCCCAGGAAACCTTGCACACTTCCCTAGTCTGAGAGAGGTCAACCTGGTGAAGCAGAGACTGCCTGAATATGCAGCACTTCTCAGACACTTGGACCAGGACTTTGCGTTGCGCTTTGAGGACTTTAGGGAAAGTAGAGGTGACATGGAGCTGTTTTCTCAACCCTTCACCATAAGTGTGGACTCAGTGCCTGATCACATTCAGATGCAGCTAATTGAGTTTCAGTGTGATTCTGAGCTAAAGAATAAATTCATGTCACTACACCTGAAAGACTTCTACACACATGTCTCATCTGAAAGGTACCCAGACATTAGGAAACATGCACAGGTCATGTTAGCTTTGTTTGGCAGCACTTACATCTGTGAACAGACTTTTAGTGTAATGAACCTTAACAAGTCCAGGCTCAGAAGCACTCTGACTGACCCACACCTACAGGACATCCTCACCCTCTCAGTGAGTTAGCTGCAACCTAATATTGATAGGCTGATAAACGCCAAAGAACAGCTTCATGTTTCTCACTAGTGGTGCAATTATATTGTTCCTACTGTTGTTGTTGTGTTGCTGTTGGACATGCACTCTTTGACATTTTGCACTATATGTGATTACAAAAGTTTAGACGTGTTCTAAATGCCTATATATGACTTATTTGTCATATTTTGTTTAATGTTATTTACACAGAACGGAAGGTTAGATAACTGTTTGATAAATAAAACTACTTTACTATTAGTGTTTGTATTTTGTGTAAAATATTACATTTGGCCCGCGGTCCTCCGATAGATTTTCATTTTGGCCCACTAAGGGAAAATGTTTGGGCATCCCTGGTTTAAGGTATTAAAATGCTCCCCCTACATGCGCAATCGCATCATTGCATTCGGCTGCGCAACATTTAAGATGGACCGGAAAATCCGAATAAGACGCTGCGAATAATAAATAAGACTGGTGTGTGAGTGTGTGTGGGCTGGCCCCCCATCCTGGGTTGTTCCCTGCCTCGTGCCCATTGCTTCCGGGATAGGCTCCGGACCCCCCGCGACCCAATAGGATAAGCGGTTTGGAAAATGGATGGATGGATGGAATAATAAATAAGACTGAAGTGTGACTGTGCCCTGCGATGGGCTGGCCCCCATCCTGGGTTGTTCCCCGCCTCGTGCCCCCCGCGAGGTAGAAGGATAAGCGGTTTGGAAAATGGATGGATGGAATAATAAGTAAGTTACGTGTGATCCCGCTGCAAATAATAATACGTAATACGTTATTACATGAATGCGCACACAGATGGAGTGCGGAAAAGGTGGAAGCGTAAGAGCAAGATGAATGCGGTAGGCAGGAGTCCTCGCATTAACAGTGAGACACGCGTTTCTCTCATAATGTAATCTATCTTAAAGGTTTTGATGAAACTTGAGAGCCTTGAATAAAATAAGGCAACAATTTGCACCCACTTTTTGGGAGTAAACATAACTGTTTATTGGAGTAAACTGTTTTTTTTTAGTGAAATACACCCAATTTAAAGAAAATAAATATTTTAAATATTTAACTGTAAAATGTGGAATTCTATACTGCACTGTTTTTCCGCCATACTACCTTTACCAGCATGCTGTGCAGTTTGTACATTCCCACCGTTAAGGCAGTTTTTTTTTTCATCTTGGATGGACCAATTACAGTGGAGAAATCCACTTAGCCCGCGAAATCGCGGCGGCAATGCGTCAGTTGCTGGAGTGAGGGTGTTCTTTTTGGCGGAGATAACAGGTCTGTCGGCACGTCAAATTTTAAATGGCAAGCAATTTTTTTCAAAGAGCTGTAAACGAACTGAGGAACAGGGAGTTTCAGAAGTATCTGAGGAGGTATGTGCATCCAGAGGCGCTTGCAGTTTATTTAAAAATCCTATATGTAAACTTTCCTTGTCGATTGCCTTCAGTGCATATAGAGCTTAAACTCTTCGCTTTGTTGTAGATGTAAGCATAAAGTCACTTCTTACGTTTGGGTCCATCATTGCAGAAGTGCTGCTGGTGATCACAGAATTGCACTTATAATTTTTTTTGTTTGTTTTCTTTGTCTTTCCGTGATCTAAATGTGCCTGTTGGGAAAATCCTTACAACAAAAGCACGGCAAGAAAGTCAGAAACTGATTTTTTGTTAATATACATGTAATTTTATGACTACTGTTTAATAATCTCACACTAATATATTGTAAGAATCCTCTGGAATTTCGTTAATGGTACCTTCACCCTGCTGCATGTTAGATCAGCTCTGTGTTTTATTGTTTGATTTCAGCACTTCTGGGGACCTGTAATTAATTGGGGTCTGCCCATAGTCGCTGTGACGGGCATGAGGAAGAGCCCTGAAATAATCAGTCGTCGAATGACCTTAGGTAAGAGGCAGAGGGCTCACCTTCCATCTATATAAGTGTCCACTGGGTCACTCGGGACTCCAGAGGGACTTTTTAAAGGTTTTAAGCTGGTTGCTCTTCTTCTTTCTGGCCTCTGACCCCTGCATGATCTCTGTCTCCCCAGCTCTTACCTGTAACTCACTCGTTTTTATGAAGTTCTCCTATCGAGTCCTCTTCGGATGCCATGTCACCAATGCGACGGCGCAGATAATTCAGGGTGGCCGGCTCATCCGACACAAGTAGGTCTCCACCAGGCTCCCTCTAGAATATTTAAATCTCCACCCCTCATCTGTTGATTAATGCCATATTACTGCTCGACATAGCATTTGCAGCCGGCAACCAGGCAATCACTCAGCCAGCTTTTCTGCCAGTCAGATCCTTCCTTAATAGTGTCACACAAGTATCTTTTATAGGTTTGTGTTCTTCATGAATGTTTTTTTTCTTCCATTTCAGAATGCAGGAGAAAAATCTCCCCTCCTTCCAAATAAATATATATATATATAAATTTATATATCTGTGTATTCATTTCTTTCATTTTTCTTATTATGAAACCACACGTGAGTAGGGGCAATTCACTGCCCATACAAAGTGTGAGGGGATAACATTTACCTAATGTAGTCCTGTATTAGACAAAATCATTTTATCATATGGGTCAGTTACAGTTACCTACATAAGAACTTTAAAGAAATTTACAAACGAGAGGAGACCAATCAGCCCATCAAGCTCATATGGGGAGAACTTAACTAATAGCTCAGAGTTGTTAAAATCTTATCTAGCTCTGATTTAAAGGAACCCAGGGATTTAGCTTACTACTTACTAAACTAGTAGCAAGACTCTAAAAACATGATGTGTAAAAAAGTGCTTCCTCAAATTTGTTTTAAAATGTTCTCTCACTAATTTCCACTTATGGCCACAATTTCTAATATTTAAACTAATATTGAAATATTGAACAGCATCCAGACCTGTTAGAATCTTATATACCTGGATCATGTCCTTCTTAGTCTCCTTTACTCGAGGCTAAACGGATTCTGCTCAGTTAACCTCTCGTAAGACATTCCTCTAAGACGAGGAATCATTCTGGTACCCCTACGTTGCACCTTTTCCAAGGCAGCAATGTCCTTCTTAAGGTATGGTGACCAAACCTGCACACAATATTCTAGGTGGGGGCATGCAGGGGCATGATCTATTTCCGTGATCTAAATATGCCTGTTGTGAAAACATTCCAACAAAGTCACAAACTGATTTTTTTGTTAATATAAATATAATTTTATGACTACTGTTTAATAATCTCACACTGATGTGTTGTCAGAATCCTCTGGAATTTCTTTAATGGTACAGTCGAACCTCGTTACTACGTACAAGACGGGATATCAAAAACATGTACGTTATAAGCATAGAACGTTGTAACCACTTAGTGGAAGATGGATGAAAGAACTCACGAAATATCCATGTAAATGATAAAACTTTAATAGAACAGACCCTTAAATTGACTACAAAACAAACGAACACATTATTACTTGTTAAATAATTCGACAAAGCTCATTTGGATCCTTGGAATTTTCATTAAATTACTCACGATTACTTAGTGCCGGCCTGCGATAAACGGCAACGAAAATACACAACGGCTGGTCAAAATGGATTTTTAAAATAAACATTCGCATCCAAATGAAATATTGGTCAAATTAAATCATAAAATCCTTTACTTCCATTATTATTCTGAATTCACAATTACCGAGATGACCCGTATTTCACAAGGTTTAATAAACGAAGAATACGCACACAACACTTAAGCCATTACTACGCAGCCCAGTAATGATCGGTCAAGGCAACTCATTTAACGCCAAGCAACGCAATAGACAAATGTGCATTGTCGGGCGAAGATCAGGTAGATACAGGTAGATGTAGCGACACAAGTTGTGGTGGGCGGGGAGAGCGCTGTACGTTGGAACGATGGTTAGTTTTCATATTTTCTCTAGAAATTTGGATGTTGTATCGAAGTTTACGCTGTAAGGGTGTACGCTGTAAACAATGGCTGCTATTGGAATAATACCTAGGCTAAAAATGGGAATTAGAAACCTGTACGTTGAAAAGGTGAAAATGTTGTATCCGGGGTACGTAGTAACGAGGTTCGACTGTACCTTCACCCTGCTGCATGTTAGATCAGCTCTGTGTTTTATTGTTTGATTTCAGCACTTATGGGGACCTGATTAACTGAGGTCTGCCCAAAGCAGCGATGAGTAATATGAAGAAGAGCCCTGAGATCATCAGTGGCCAAATGACCTTCGGTAAGATGCAGAGGGCTCACCTTCCATCTGTGTGAGCGTCCACTGGGTCACTCAGGACTCCAGAGAGACTTTGTAAAGGAGGTTTAAGCCTGTGAAACTAATCCAGGGTGGCCAGCTCATCAAATACAAGTAGGCTGCCACCAGGGCTTCAAACCGGCTCACTGTTCATTCAAAGGCTCCTGTAATATATTAAAAAGGACAATTCACCCTAAAACTGAGAAAAGGGGGCCGTTCAGCTCCAAAATCAGGCATCTCCCAGTGCAATGAACTAGATGGTTAGATATCAGTAAATCCTTTAAAAAAATCCTTCAGTTTTAGGGTGAACTGTGCTCTTTACATATCATTGATAAATGGGCACAGCTGATACAGGCTGGCCGGCTCATCAGATACAAGTAGGCCCCTGCCAGGCTCCCTCCAGTATATTTAAATCACCCCTCATCTGTTGATTAATGCCATATATATAAATATAAATGCCAAGCTGTAGAGTATTATGCTTAACGAGAGGGTGGATAAAAAGAGCCAAGTCGCAACAGCCAAACGCGAAGTATTGCGCTAATGATTTATAGCCTTGCCAAGCACTTTCTTGTCTATCGTCTTACCCGAACTCCTAACCTGATCTGTTTGCCCCGTGTATTTGCCTTACCTGTTTTCCTTCCCGTTCCAGACCCGTTCCCGCACCTGACCCGTTTTCCCCACCGAGCCCGGCACGTCCCGTCCCTGTACCCCTGTGTGGTCCTGTCCCGTGCCTCCGTGTCGGATTGCTTCCCCGGATTACGACCTACCTGCCTGTCCCTCGACCTTGCCTTTCGCCTTTCCCTTCTGGTGCCTTAGCTTGCCTTACAGCGCAAATAAAGCGTATTTGGGCTTGCATCTCTGGATCCGTGCCTTTCTGTTCTAGTTTCCCTGACAAGTCTCATTTTAAATGTTGTAATCTTTATTTTTAAATTGATTGATTTCACACCGTCCCCAGAATGGTTTCCTTTCTTTTCCTTCAAGTCTGGTTCTGTACTTGCAATAATAAATATTATATATGTAAATATTATAAATGTGTTGATAAAACATCTAAATGTTGTTAAAATTTGAGAATATATTTTATGCATTATATTTGAAAAAGTCGAATTTGCAGCCAGCTCATTTAACTTATCACAAATAATAAGCTATAAATCATAATAGCAGCATGTGCATAAACATGTTATTGAAACAAACATGACCTGTAGATTCCTCAAGTACGGAGTCATTAAAAATGG
Source organism: Brienomyrus brachyistius (assembly GCF_023856365.1). NCBI lineage: Eukaryota > Metazoa > Chordata > Actinopteri > Osteoglossiformes > Mormyridae > Brienomyrus > Brienomyrus brachyistius. The sequence goes on from NC_064551.1 coordinate 7,835,046, forward strand.
CAAAACATGGGTCATGTACTTTTACATGTTGCCTTATGATATACCTTTATCGGCCCCTAGCGTAATTGGGTCAATGGTAGCGTAAATGAATCGGTCCTACAACCTTTTGCCAACACCTTGGTTGCCGTGCGGAAGCCATGCTCAGCATGATTCTGGAAAGCCACTGCTAACTTAGCCGACACTACAGCACATCAGCCTAGCCTCAACCGAACCTTCATGCTGTATTATATGGACAAAAGTACTGGGAAACCTGGCCTTTACACCTACAGGAATTTTTATGACATGTCGTTCTATGATCAGCATCGATATAGAGTTGGTCCCCACTTTGCAGCCATAACTGCTGCCACTCTTCTGTGAAGGCTTTCCACAAGAGTTTGGAGTGTTTCTGTGGGATTTTTTTTAAAAATAAATAGGCCACGGGTCAAATAGCGTCAGAGTGCACCCCTCCCTCCGAAGGAAAACAACTTTTTTTGCATGCTCTGGCCATGCTGAATGTGAATTTGAACGTTAACAGTGAAAATGATGGGATGCACCACCTGTTTCATCCATGCCCATCCCAACTTCTTCCATCCCATGGGCTATCCATAGTGTTCTAATGTATTTACACGGAATTAAATGAAAACAATGGATTTCAGTGGGCATGGCTGAAACTAACCAAAAGTATTTGATGCAACGTAAACATAATTTCTAGGAATTAAATTCTGTCTTGCTACTATTTTTTACTAACAGAAAAGGAGTCTACACTTAAGACTACTGAGCAGAAAGTCTTGCAAGAGGACCAACCAAAAAGCAAGAAGAGAAAGAGGTTACCCAACAAACTCTTCCCTGACACCCAGGAAGAAACTGTAGTTGCAAAAAAGGTAATAAGGGTTCTTTTCATGACGGCTGTTTTGATATTTTTACATTTCTGTAAGTTTTGTAGTTTGGTTGTGAGCCAGACTAACACAAACAATAGAAAAAAAATATTTGCTGCAATTGTGTTGAGACTAGCCTCACACAATTGGTGTAGTGGTGTAGTGGCTAGCACTGTCGCCTCACAGCAAGAGGGTTCTGAGTTCAAACCCTCTGGTTAGCTGGGGCCTTTCTGTGTGGAGTTTGCTATTCTCTCTGGGTTCTCTGCCTTCCTCCCACAGGCCAAAGGTTGCATGTTAGGTGAATTGGTAAATTGCTCATAGGTGTTTATGTGTCTGTATGTGTTAGCGCTGCTGGGTTGTACAAGAAAAGTTCCTGGCAACTTAAAAAAGGAACTATAGTACAACAGCTATGAATTTAAACAGATTCTCGCCATGGAACCATATTAAACTTGATGATTAATTTTGATACATTTTTGGTTTCACTTTCATAACTCTTGTGTGTATTCTTTCATACATAATTGATTTGATCATTTTTACCCAACAGAAAAACTACAAACTCATAGCTGCAAGACAGTCTGAATTAGAGGTTCTCTCCCAAGAAGAACCTAACCTCAGCCCAGTGGAGACTGCTTCAGAGGCACTTGAGGAGGAGATTAAAAGACTGCGGGACCAGCAGAGTGTTGGATCTTCCGCAGCCAGTAAAGAACTTGAGACCCAAGTCAAGGCTTTAAATGGGTTACCTAGCATCTAAGGTAGAGCTATTCTCAGCCTTCTTCGTAAATATGTTTTGAAACACGCTGCCTCTGGTCTGAGCATCATAACTGAGTAACTCAAGCAGGGGTTTCTTAGCTGACACAGATCTGCAAGTGGGATATTTAGGTTGGGAAATCAAATTACTTTGTACCTTATGATTACTTGTGCTTCCAAGTCCCAGGTTTCCAATGGATAGCATGATATATTTGTTGCAATTACAATGACTCTGCTGTTTTTCTCATAATGTGAGGTACCCTGAATACCTGGACATGCGTCCATTTATGTTTTGGTCCCACGGAGAACCCAAGATCTAACCATCTGTATACCGTGCTGGTTCACTTGGGATTCAGCTGTCACACTGGACATTACTACTGCTACATCAAGGTTCGTCTTGTGGGCTCCTTTCATTCCATTGCCTTGAGATGCTTTAGTACGAACTCAGCATATGGTTGAAACAAATATGCTGGTTTGTTCCAGGCCAGGAGTGTCCAGTGGTATTTGATGACTGACACTTCAGTCACTGTCAGAAACATCAAAATGGTAGTGTCATTCCCGGCTCGTATGATCCTCGTGTGCGCCATGCCCCCTGATTATCCATGTGTGCTTCCCCGATCTAGCCCAACTGTGTCTGATTATTTTTGCCCAGTCTTGTTTATTTCAGTCCATGTCTTGCCCTGGTTTCTTGTCCGTCATTGGTGTTAGTGAGTCTTAGTGCTGTTCCATCATGCCCTGCCTGCACCTTAATAAATCCCCAGTTTTTCCCCGACTTGCGGTTCCTTGCCTGCTTCCTGCTCGCTTGCATGCCCGTGCGCTCACCCGCTCACCCAGCGACTCTGACAGGTAGACTATGGTGATACTAGACAATATTAAGTGCCATTATATATATTCTGTAATATAATTATCACAATTGCTGGTGAGACTCTTTTTTCCTTTCAAATATAATCACACCTCAAGACACACTGGTACTTCTTAACTGTTACTATTCTGTAGATGTTCTGATTCAAGTATTATCAGTTCACCATACTCAGTTGTGCTCTATATCTGGTTGCTACGCGTACTTTATAATTAAGGGGGATCTGAGGCCCCGTTCAGAGGAGAGACACGGACGGGTGCACTGTACTCAGGATGGCGACCATGATGGAGCCAGACACTCGCACCCTGACCACAGCAAAAACATCCACATGAAACTACCTGAGTGAGACCAGCACTCCGAGGAGCGTCTCGCCAAGAGACACAAAGCATCCAAGACAAAGAAGAATGTCAAGGACATGTAACGTGACCACTGGTAAGTTTTCTGTGACACAGAGCTAGCTTGAAGCATTAAGAGATTTTTCAGTTCATTCCTTCATCTGTCATGATACACTTTGGTGGGATTATAGCTTAATTCTTTGTTTTTGAGCATCTGTTTATTCTGAAGAATAGCAAACACTATACAGTTTACTATATCGTTAATGTGTCCTTACCCTTTTAGAGACCAGGATACATCTGAGAGGAACTCCAGCAGCAGCCTCGAGGGATTCAACAAGACGAAGCGATACGACATGAACTCCCCATGCGGAAGCCACTCCAGCCTGAGCGATAAGGAGCACCATGGCAGCGACTACAACGAAGAAAACTGCAAGCACTGGCACCATGAGAGAGAGCAACCAGCACTGAGAACAGCCAATACAGCCACAGCGGACCACAGCTCCACATCCACGCAGGTGATCGGGCTGGTGAGAGTGGTGAGAAGCCAGGTAGCTCATCACAGTCCAGTGAACAGCTTCGACAGGTGAAATAGGTAGCATATGTTGATGACGGTACCCTAGGTATTTGTATTTCTAAAATATACAGGTTATACAGTGACACATGTCTCTGCACATTTTCAATATGGATATTGATATTCTCCATTTGTCTTTTTTTAGGACGTGGACTTTCTTCAAAAGAAGTGAATTTCAGACTGGAAAGTGATGCTTTAATCATATAAATCAAAGAAGAAGGCTTAACATCTTAGCTGCTGTTTATACACTCGGTACTTTGTCATTTTTTATTGTGTACTCTTAATAAATTGGACCCTGTATTCATTTTCTAAAATCCCTTTTAAATGTTTTATGGTGTTTTCACATTAACTATTACACTTAAGATCATTTGTCTCTATTACGGGCTGACCCATGCCTAACCCTGAATAATTGCTTTTGAGCTCGAGATGGCACCAAAGTTGCACTTTCAGCTCTTTACTCTCCATAGAAACATTGATAACCAATGAAAATACTTGTTTTCATGCTTTCCATACATATTTTGCATATTACAAGGTGATTTAGGACTTTAGGAATAATGTCATTGTACACATTTTATTTTTCATGCACAGCTGGGAAAAATGCAATTCTGAAATGCACAGCAGAATTAAACATGACATGCAGGATAAAATATTATATATATACACGCATACACACACATACATATACATTTACATATACATATACATATATACTACATGGACAGAAGTAGGCGGACACATATATACACAAAACGCACATACACATACATACAGTGACCTCTGCTGAATTCTTAAGTTGACCCACTAATAAGGAAATGAGAAGTCTGTAATTTCACTGGTATGTTTATTGAACCAGCAAAAGATAGATTATTAACAAAACAAGCAAGAAAAAGTCATTATGTAACAGTTACAAACTATAAAAATAATTATTTCCCTCATTGTATATACTACATGGAGAGAAGAAGGCGGACACATGTACAGTATATATACAAACGCACATACACATGCAAAAATACTAGATGGACAGAAGGCGGCGGACACATATTTTGTCCTGCCCTCTCGTCGACCACGCCCCCTCGTTAACCTCATGTGGAGTCTCCGTATTCACCACCTATTTCTAGTTGCTGTTGTTAGTTCAGTGTATTTCAGTCCGCGTTCAAGTACGTTTTCCTAGTCCTGTCATTAACATATGTTCCCCTTCAAATAAAACCCTTTTTATTACCACGGCTTCCTTCGCCTGCTTCCCTGTACTGATCCGTGACAGAATGACAGGACTACAGGAGAAGATGCCTCCCTTCCATGAGGCGGAACACCTTGACCTTTTGGACGAGGTAGAATACTGGCTCAAGGAGTCCAAAATGAAGGGAGACCCCACGGCGCAAGCCGTCGCTCGCCGGTCAAGGGAAATCTTGACCCACTTCTCCCCTGCCGAAGACCCGCGCCTCACAGCAGAGGTATGGTGGCATTTAGCCCGGCTGAAGAGCTGGGTAGCTGAGGACATGATCCAGCAGGTAGGGGGCGATTACAGTCTTTGTCCTTTTATTCCACATGAATTGCCGGACCTCGTTGCGCTTGTTCGGGGGAGAGAGAAGCAGGGAAAGCGACGAGGGAAAGCGTTGCACGTTTCCCTAGGGGCCGTCTCCATCTCCGCCATTTCCCCCGCAGTATGCCAAAAGGAACCAAACCTGACGTCGCCTGCGCTTGGGCCCGGAGCCCAAGCCCGTCTGCCTGTTGCTACTTCGCCTGCACCCACTGCCAAGGCGCGAACCCCAGCTCTGTTACCCCCACTTGGCAGATCCCAACCAGGAATTGGGCTCTTCATATCCAGGAGGGGGAGAGGTCACTTGCGCAGGGGTTGGTTCCTGCCTGCCCTGCCCCCTGGCTCATCCTCGGTCCCTGTGGCTGGGACTCATGCAGCACCTGCGGGTCCTTCGGTTCCTGCTCAGCGGTCGCCTGCGGTTCCCTGGACTCCTGCTTGGCGGTCGCCTGTGGGTGCTTCTCCGATGACTCTTCGGCCCCGCCTCCGTTAACTCATCGGTCGTCTGCGGGTTCCCCCGCTCCGACTCATCGGTCACCTATGCCTGGGCCGGCTGTGGCTGCTGTTCACTCTTCCCCTCTCCCAGTGCCCCCTTCGCCTTCCTCTTCGCCTCCTCTGGTTATCTTCCTCTTCACCTCCTTTGCCTGTCCCTCCATCTGCCTCCTTGCCCCCTTCGTCGTCCCCTCCTGCTCCTGCCTCGCTGTTGCCGAAGGTCCCTTCGGCTCCAACCTCGCAGTCGCCGGCTGCCTCTGCAGCTTCTGCCTCTTGCCTACTGGGGTTCCCTCGGGCTCCCCATTTTCCCCTGTCCTCTACCATCCTGCCTCCTGTTTTCGTACCTCTGTGTCTGCTCCTCGTCGCTCCGCTCCTTTGTTCGCTCCTGGTCCTTTTTTTCCTCCTGTTGGTGTTCCCCCAGTGTCTCCGTTCTTGGTGCCCCTGTGCCTGTCTGCGTTCCCGTTGGTTTGTCAGTGGTTTTCCTGCTTCTTGTCCCTGTGTCTGCTCTGTGTGTCTGTCCTGTTCCCGGTTCCTCATTGATGTTTTGCTTTTGTTTCTCTAGGTCCTGTTAGTCCCTTCACTCCCATTGGGTAATGTCATGCTCCATTCGTCCTGCCCTCTCGTCGATCATGCCCCCTCGTTAACCTCGTGCAGAGTCCCTGTGTTCACCAGCTGTTTCTGGTTGCTGTTGTTAGTTCAGTGTATTTGCAGACCGCGTTCACATGCGTTTTCCTAGTTCTGTCATTAACGTTACGTATGTTCCTCTGCAAATAAAACCCTTTTTTTATCCACGGCTTCCTTCGCCTGCTTCCCTGTGCTGATCTGTGACACAAACGCACATACACATACATATGTACTACATGGACAGAAGTAGATGGAGACATATACACACATACATGTACTGTATACTACATGGACAGAAGTAGGTGGACACAAACACCCATATATATACTACTGTATACGGACAAAGTTCCTTTTTTGACGGAGTACTTTGGTTTTTGGTTTAATATTGGAGTAAAATAGTGGAGTAAAAGCATAAAGTTGACCCAAAGTTGCATAAAACGGAAATTCATTTTTATACATTTAGACAGCCAATTGCCATTTAAACAACCAATTGCAGACTTGCCGATCAGGGTTTCAAGCGTCTGTTGTCTGAGGAGTTATGGCTGGAAAGAAGTATATGTAATTTAAAAAATCAACATTAGAAAAATATACAGAGGGCTAAGAAAGAGGATATATCTGAACTCCAAAACATGTAGCCAATGTTTCGGGTAATTTCCACATTTCTTTGTTTTCATTTTATTGATTTTTGTACTGTATGTAAAGGCATATTTCAAATAAATGTTTAAAAAGATCATTATGATTTTTCAGTTTCATTAACTTTATGATACTTAAACCCTGTCCTACTTTCTGATACTCAAAGAGCTGTTACAGTACCAAATTGGTTGATGCAGCTCATTTTGTGGAGCAGCATATTGTGTACTGTAGCACACTGCATGTACTGACACAATAAGGAATGTTTGATAAATTGTCACAACAATTGTCTGCAGTGTGTAAACATGGTGAAAGTCTGAAGATGGACATGTTTCTTTTGCCTGAAATTTAATGGTGTGTTGTTGCTTTTTCAAAAGCCACACTCAGATCACAAAATCAGATGACAGCTGTATGAAAGTCACCCCTTTGACAGAGGTGACCTGTACACCCCAGTTATGAAATCTTTCCAGGATTATTATTTATATTTATGATAATTCCCCTGATGTCTTTTTTGACTGCTGTGGTACTGTGTTGTTTTTGATTTGTTTGGGGTCACAACATCTGATGGCTGATATCAGAAATTGTGACCCTTCAACTGAAGTCATGAAATCTATCCAAGATTATTGTCACGGGACGAGGTGAGCGATCGCGAGCAGAGCGGCGATCGTGCGGGAAAGGAGCAGGCAGGCAACAGTATACGGGAAAACGGGGGTTTATTCTGGCTTCGGGGAGCCGGGAACACTGGACGCAGACTGACTTCAACTGACATTAATGACAGACAACGGGTTAGTACAAAACAGGAACTTAAATACATGGAACAAGGCAGCAGGAAACAAGACACGACTGGGCACGATCAGGAAATCACACGTGGGTAATTAGGGGGCGTGGCACACACGAGGAGCGGACGAGCCGGGCATGACAGAACCCCCCCCCAAAGGCGCGCTACACCGGGCGCGCCAAGGAAGGGGGCGACGGACGGGACGAGGCAGGACAGGACCTGGAAAACAAGAACAGAATCAACGCTGGACAGGGAACAGGACTGAGGTACAAAACACAGCGAGGGACAAGACGAAGGACAAAACCTGACAGAGGGTCGGGAAAGCGGAGAGACAGACCAGAAAGGGAGACACAGAGGGAACAGGCGGGACAAAAGGACCGGGAGTGAACGGAGGGAAGCCAGAGGGAGAAGGAGGAACACAAGGAGCAGAGACGGGAGGAACAAAGGAACGAGGAATGGAGAAAGGAGGAGCAAACAAAGGAGGGACCAGGGCAGGAGAGAAGGGAGAGAAGGCGGGGGAACAAAGGGGAGCCCGTGGGAGCCCCAGCGGGCGACGGGCGGCAGCCGGAGGGGCCGCAGGCGGCCGGGAGGCCGGAGCCGGAGGGGACCGAGAAGGGGCAGAGGAGACAGGGCGAGGGACCCGCGGAGGGGCCAGGGAGGGAGCAGGAGGGAGCACCAGGGAAGGGGACGAGGGAGCTGGAAGGGGCCAGGGCGAAGGCACGGAGGAGGGGGGAGCCGCAGCAGGCGGCGATGTCCGGGGGAGGGCCGGAGGTAGGGGCCCCGCAGGCGACCGAGGAGCCGCCGTCGGGGAACCCCCAGGCGACCGACCAGGACCCGGAGAGGGGAGCGAGGCAGGGCGACGAGGCACCGGAGAGGGACCCGCAGGCGACAGCCGACCCGGAGGGCCAGGACCCGCAGGCGCCAACCGAGCCCCAGCGCAGGCGAGGCAGGGCGAGCCAGGGGGCAGGGCGGGCGGGACCCCAGCCCTGCGTCTGTGTCCCCTCCCTTTACGGGACACAGACATGACCCCAGGTCGGGGTCGAGTTCGCCGGGGCAAGGGAGAAACTGTCACAGGGGGCGCCTCGGGAGCTGCTGCAGCGCAGTCAGGAGCAGGAGCGCGGTCAGGAACAGGAGCGCGGTCAGGAACAGGAGCGCGGTCAGGAACAGCAGGTGGCTGCAGTGGGGGCGCCGGCCCGGGAGCTGCAGGTGGCTGCAGTGGGGGCGCCGGCCCGGGAGCTGCAGGTGGCTGCAGTGGGGGCGCCGGCCCGGGAGCTGCAGGTGGCTGCAGTGGGGGCGCCTGGACAGGAACAGGAGCGCGGTCAGGAACAGGAGCTGGCTGCAGTGGGGGCGCCTGCCCGGGAGCTGCAGCAGGCGGCTGCAGAGGGGGCGCCTGCCCGGGAGCTGCAGCAGGCGGCTGCAGAGGGGGCGCCTCTGCAGGAACTGGAGCGCGGTCAGGAACTGGAACACGGTCAGGAACAGGAGCTGGCTGCAGTGGGGGCGCCTGCCCGGGAGCTGCAGCAGGCGGCTGCAGAGGGGGCGCCTGCCCGGGAGCTGCAGCAGGCGGCTGCAGAGGGGGCGCCTGCCCGGGAGCTGCAGCAGGCGGCTGCAGAGGGGGCGCCTCTGCAGGAACTGGAGCGCGGTCAGGAACAGGAGGTGGCTGCAGCGGGGGCGCCGGCCCGGGAGCTGCAGCGCGGTCAGGAACAGGAGGTGGCTGCAGTGGGGGCGCCTGCCCGGGAGCTGCAGCAGGCGGCTGCAGAGGGGGCGCCTGCCCGGGAGCTGCAGCAGGCGGCTGCAGAGGGGGCGCCTGCCCGGGAGCTGCAGCAGGCGGCTGCAGAGGGGGCGCCTCTGCAGGAACTGGAGCGCGGTCAGGAACAGGAGGTGGCTGCAGCGGGGGCGCCGGCCCGGGAGCTGCAGCGCGGTCAGGAACAGGAGGTGGCTGCAGCGGGGGCGCCGGCCCGGGAGCTGCAGGTTGCTGCAGTGGGGGCGCCGGCCCGGGAGCTGCAGGTTGCTGCAGTGGGGGCGCCTGCCCGGGAGCTGCCGGTTGCTGCAGTGGGGGCGCCTGCCCGGGAGCTGCAGGTTGCTGCAGTGGGGGCGCCTGCCCGGGAGCTGCAGGTTGCTGCAGTGGGGGCGCCTGCCCGGGAGCTGCAGCAGGCAGCGAAGGCGGCAGCGGCGAAGGCGGCAATGGCGGCTGCACGGGAGCGGGGTCCGCCGGCAATGGCGGCTGCACGGGAGCGGGGTCCGCCGGCAATGGCGGCTGCACGGGAGCGGGGTCCGCGGGCGGCAGGAGCGGAGGGAGCTCCTCAGGCTCGGCTATGGCCTCTAGTCGCGGAGGCGGCTTAGCAGCGCTGAGGGCCTCCGTGTCGTCCTCCAGCTCACCAGCTGGGAAGGAGGCGGGGACGAGAGCGCACGCCCCTAGGACGATCGTCCGGGCGACCGTCCGCTTCTTCCTCCTTCTCCGCGTCACCGTCGGGGGGATAGGCTGCGCACTGTCTGAGAAAGCGGACCGCGGGAGGATGGTCCCCGGTTCTCGTAGCGCAACCCACCGCTCTTTACGGAACTCGGCCACCCGCTGGAAGTTATCGCGCACCTCCTCCGCGAGGTGCGCGTCCTTTTCCAGGGACAGCCGGTCCAGGATGTCCCAGCTCCGGCTGATGAGATCCCAGGCCGGGAGATCTTCCCGGATGCCGGGCTGGGCGATCCAAAATAGCAGCTGATCGACGTAACCGCGGTAGTCTTCCACAGTCACGGAAGCTGCTTTTCTTGGGTCTGTCATTCTGTCACGGGACGAGGTGAGCGATCGCGAGCAGAGCGGCGATCGTGCGGGAAAGGAGCAGGCAGGCAACAGTATACGGGAAAACGGGGGTTTATTCTGGCTTCGGGGAGCCGGGAACACTGGACGCAGACTGACTTCAACTGACATTAATGACAGACAACGGGTTAGTACAAAACAGGAACTTAAATACATGGAACAAGGCAGCAGGAAACAAGACACGACTGGGCACGATCAGGAAATCACACGTGGGTAATTAGGGGGCGTGGCACACACGAGGAGCGGACGAGCCGGGCATGACAATTATAATATCTATTTAGGACAAATTACCTGAAGGGTTTTTGATTGCTTAGTCACTGTTTTTTCCTTGATTTGTTTGGGATCACATAATTTGATGGTTGCTATCAGAAATTGTGAGCCCATGTACCTAGGCCCAGCTGTTAACCAGAGTTGTGACAGTTTTTGGTTATACATAGGAAAGGCAGATAAGCCACCTGATGTGGCCCATTTAAATAAGGTTGGTGTGTCTGGCATTATTAAAGTGTTAGAAGCTATGACTGTATGAGGAAGGTACCGGTAAGATGGCACCTCTCTGGTGGCATCGGTAAGAACACCAGGGAAGGCAGACGCAGTTCCAAACTTTACTGCATTCAATTAGGCGGTACAGTATTGCACTGGAGTTAACATACTGTAGGCTGGCCATTGGCTGTTACAGGTGCAATGACTTAGTTGTAGACAGGGTGTGCATGTGGTCTAAGGAAGAAAATAATATTATATAAATAACTAAAACAATAAGAACATGGAGACATGTTCAGCTAATTAACACAAATACAACCACTTTATACGATCTCTAATCATCAATCATGTAACAGTACTGCCATCTATTGGTTAACCCCGGTACATACCGGATACGTAACAGTAATACTATTACCCTCCCTTACTGTATTATCCCATCTCTCCTAAATATTTTGCAGTCTAACGAGAACTGACTAACAAAACAAATTTAATATATAAGATACACAATTACAAGAACGAACGCAGAATACAGAGAATCTGCCTGCAATACACTCAGTAGCAGAGCTCCTCAAAAGTTACACACTAACAACTAACAATCCGGTAGACCGCATTGCAATATTAAAGCACCGAATGTAATCAGTCCAGGACCAGTCACTTACAGTTCGTCAGTGGCACACAATACTGCACCCCTGAGTATGGTGAGTAACTGGCCAGGATCGTTCGGCACTGGGTAGGATGATCTGGTGCGGCACAATCAGAAAACCACCTCTGAAAACTCAAAAGAGACGCTCCTGACGCTGATCCAAGCGTATGCGCGTTGGCATCCCGTTTTCGGAGACGGCCTTTCCAACAGGCACTCTCTCGCAGGTTAGAGTGGCCCATTTAAATATGTTCAAAGTAAAAAGTATGTGAACCCCTTGGAATTTTCTACGTGTATGACTAAATCCCATATAAAACATAGTTGAATCTTCATGTAAGTCACAATAATTTACAAACACTGTGTCCTATAATTAAGATACACAGATTTTCAGAGAATATTTGACCATATTGTATAAAGTAGGAAAAAGTAAGTGAACCCCAAGTAAATGACTTTTTTTAAAAGCTTAAAAATTTAGCACACCTGGAGTCCATTTAATGAAACGAGTTCAGGGGTGTGGCCTAGAATTACTTTGGTTGATAAAAACCACTGAAAAGGTTCAGTTTGGGCTTTTGACAAGAAGCATGTCCAGATGGGAATCATGCCTCGCACAAAAGAGCTGTCTGAAGACCTAAGATCAAGAATTGTTAAGTTACATAAGGCTGGAAAGGGTTACAAAGTTGTCTCAAAGATTTTACATATTCATTAGTCTACTGTTGGCAAGTTGTCTATAAATTATTATTATATTATTATTAATATAAACTATTAGGCAAGTTGTCTATAAATGGAGACAATTTGGTACCGTGGCTACTCTGCCTAGAAGTGGGCGCCCTGCCAAGATGACCCCAATAGCACAACGCAAAGTCATCTTTGAGGAAAAGAAGAATCCTAAAGTGACAGCGAAAGACTTGAAGAAGTCATTAGAACTGTCTAGCATCTGTGTTCATGAATCAGCTAGAAAGGAGTCCATGGCAGAGCACCAAGAAGGAAGCCACTGCTGTCAAACATTGCTGTACGCCTGAAGTTTGCGAAGGAGCACTTGGACACTCCACAGCGATACTGGGAAAATGTTTTGTGGAGTGATGAAACTAAAATTGAACTATTTGGGAGGAACAAGCAGAACTTCATTTGGCGTAAAAAGATAAATGCATCATCCCTACAGTAAAGTATGGTGGAGGGAACATCATGATTTGGGTCTGCTTTGCTGCATCAGGGTCTGGAAAGCTCGCCATCATTGAGGGGAAAATGAATTCCCAACTTTATCAGCAAATTCTTCAGGATAATGTGAGAATGTCTGTCCTTCAACTGAGGCTGGGTGATGTAACAGGACAATGACCCCAAACATCGCAGTGGAGTGGCCCAGTCAGAGCCCCAATCTCAATCCTATTGAGATGCTGTGGAATAACTTTAAGAGAGCAATACACAGAAGGCAACCAAAGAATATGGAAGAGTTAAGGCAGTTTTGCAGGGGAAGAATGGGCTAAAACTCTCTCCACACGATGTGCAGGTCTGATCTGCAATTACAGGAAGTGCCTGGTTGCGGTCATTGCTGCCAAAGGAGGGTCAACCAGTTATTGAACCTAAGGGTTCACTTACCTTCTCCAGTACCACTGTGAATGCTGAATATGTTTGAATAATAAAAACTTGAAAGAGTAGAACCTTTTTTGTGTTATTGGCTTAAGCTCATTGTGTATATCAGTACCTGTGACTTAGATGAAGATCAGATCACTTTTTATGAATAAATTCCAAGGGGTTCACATACTTTTTACTTTGACTGTATACTCATAGCATCAAGTTGCCCATGTGAGCTTTAATCACTTTTTAGTTGTGTTAGAATTATACAAATAGGCTACTCTACAAATCAGCCTAATTTTGTTTAATCTGATATAACAAGCAGCTAAACCTATATCATGTTAAAAGCCAGCATTTCTATACACCCACTCTACATCGCATTGACATTCATTTGTTTACAACGTATGAGTTTACATTGTTTGCGTTAGGAACACATCTGTGTGAGCAAGCTCAAGCTATATAGTGGCAACAGTATCTACTGGAGTCACAGAATACAATGGTCACAGAATTGCTGTTACACATATATTTAACTAAAAAAAGACAATGCTTGTGTCGAATGTACACTTTCTTTGGAGGAAATACTGAAGGAGCAGGAGATATTTGTATATTTCACATAATTTAATTTTATAAAAGCATTTTAGCACAATAAAATTAGGTGTACATTTAGAAAACAAGTCTGAGAACCACATATTTTAACTTTGATATAATCCATCATGTAGTTTTTGAGATATTCACAAAATACCAAAACACAAAGATGTGTTTTTGTATTTGTTTGACTTTTTTGTCAAATTTTTTGACTTTTTAGACAGAAGTTATGAATTTGAATTATCCAAGTTACTGCAATCAATGGTCAGCTTTCATTTCAGCTATCAGACATAATTCACATCTGAGGTTATATAGTAACCAAACCAAAGGCAAAAAATTGGCCCAATCAAACATGAAGCCCTGTCAATTCCCATAAGGTTAAGTGTCTACACTTCATCAATGTTTATTCCTACTTGTAAACTGCATTTATAATTAGTAGTAATACTGATTCCGGTTGCACCACCTGCACAATTTTAACCTTTGTCCTTGATATCAAGTTTTTATATATGATTTAAATAATAAATTATTTCATGATATTCATACTTTATGATATTCATCATGTTTTGATGGGTTTTCTTGGGTTGCACTACCTGGCATGGAAACTGTTCAAAATGTTTTAAACATAGAATTATGCCAAGCTAAATTATTCTTCTTTTTCCTCTTCTGATTTAGTTAGTTAAATACCGATTTTAATCGTTTTTTCACTCTGCTCATTGGAGTTGTCACTACCTGACAGTTTTTTGTGAGAAAAATGCGAAATGCCAATATTGTTCGAAGGTTTTGAAAATATATTTCCATTAACGAGGTTTCCTACAATAACTTTTATGGAAATGGAATTCCCACTCCAAGAGATTAACATGTCATCAGGAGTCACGCTGGGCCACACTCTGGGTGATTACAGTCAGAGGCACATTGGGCCTTATGCCATGTGAGTAACATCTGATTTCACACAGAGACATGAACTGAAGCAGGTTTATGATTTCTAACATGAAAAACATTAGGTTGATTTCTAGTCAGTTGCAGCTGGAAGGCTGATATATGTCTTAATCATTAACTCAGAGATTATTAATATAGTATCATTACCTCTGAGCTATAATTTCCGTCTGAGACAGTCGAGCTTGTTCACAGTCTTGTATAAAGTACCCGAAAGTCACACTTAAGTATAAGTACAGATACCCTCCCAAGTCACCAACTAGAATTCCACTCAAGTAAAAGTCTTAAAGTACCTAGTGTTCACTGTACTTAAGTATTACAAATAATCTGTAACTAACTGTACTTGAGTAATTAAAGTGCAAGTAAATATGAATAACAACGGAACGCTGTCTAAACTTTTAATATCAAAACGTTTACTCAGCTTTTTAAAGCATGGAAAAGAAAAATTTTGCATACATCACACACTTCAAAAAGAGGGCTTTAAAAACCTAAACAGGAGTATGCTATTGTTAAAAAAAGAAGTACAGGTTAATGTTAACGTATTTTAAAGCCATTTCTGAAAACACAAGTCACCGTTTTTCCTATTACCAGCATGGGGTTCATTATCTCAGTCACAAAACCCTGTTTTTCAGCTTACATAACTATTTCAGTGTTCATTGTTCAAATGTCCAAGTTAATATTAGTGATTCAAATGCCCTAACCAGCCTATCACCAAGAGAAGAAAACGTTCACTTAACATCAGACACAAAGCTCTCCCCAAGCTGTTATCCAGGCTAATCGTGATAACTGAAATTAATTCACTGGTGTTTACCATTAGTTTAGCTTTCTTCGATGTGCTTCTTTAGATTGAGATTTTAAAAGCCAAAATCCCAATGTCTTTCCAATGGGACACGTCCCAAATACACAGACGCCGAACTGCAAGATGCACACACGGTGGATGATTTACACACGCTAAATACACGTGAGGATCGGACCGTTTACAAAACACGGCCAAACACACACGCGACAATAGGGAAATGCAACCATTAACATTAACAACCACAACAATGCAAGGGGTTTAATGACTGTAAATAAAAAGCGTAATTACCCCAGCAAGCAAGTCTCCATGTCTCCCGTGATGCCTCGGTCCGCCCGTCGCCACACTATATTGTGTTTTTCTTTAAAGTTTTCACTATAAAAACCAGAAAATTAATTGACAACAAATCATTATTTGGTAGACTTCTGAACGAATTAATGGAATTTAAATGCTTTCTTATTGGGAAAATTGCCTTGGATCGCGTACAAATTGGTTCACGACCACTTTCCTGGAACGGATTGTGTTCGTGAACCGCAGGCACCACTGTAGTAAGAATCCACGCAATAAAAGTCACACTGAAATATCCAGGTGTGGATACAGATGTGTCTGCGTCCATGTGCCTGCTGAGTACTTTGTACTTTATGGTATGCCAAGTGTCAAGCGCTGATTTTTCGTGACTCTGCAACAGATGAAATGCATTTCCTGCTTCCACAAAAGCACTCCGTAATTCCGCAGAATCGATTTCTTCCACGAAATGACTCTGTATCATTCATGACATTCCTTTCCTCCACAAAATGACTTTCGTTCAGGAAATGCATTTTGTACACAAAATGAATTTATTCAGTTGACAAAATTCATTTCGCCCACTAACATTCTTCCATTCAATTCCAGTCCGTTTCCAAGGAGATGTTGGAACAGTTACGTCAGTTACGTTATCAGTAGCCTACGTATGTAAGTTCTAGAATCTAGAGTGCTGATGTCATTCGCATTCCTATATAAACGGCAAATTCATCTTCACATTTCATTTTGAACAAAATCAACATACGTGCATGTACATTCACTTTATCATGGCAAGGAATTTCTTTCAGAGAGCTGTAAACCAGCTTAAAAACAAAGAGTTTCGGAAGTATCTGAGGAGGTATGTGCATCCAGAGGCGCTTGCAGTTTATGTAAAAATCCAATATGTAAACTTTCCTTGTCAATTGCCGTCAGTGTATAAGAAGCTTAAACTCTTCACTTTGTTGTAGATGTAAGCATAAAGTCACTGCTTACATTTGGGTCCCTCATTGCAGAAGTGCTGCTGGTGATCACAGAATTGCACTTATAATTTTTTTTGTTTGTTTTCTTTGTCTTTCCGTGATCTGAATGTGCCTGTTGGGAAAATCCTTACAACAAAAGCACGGTAAGAAAGTAACAAACTGATTTTTTGTTAATATACATGTAATTTTATGACTACTGTTTAATAATCTCACACTAATGTATTGTAAGAATCCTCTGAAATTTATTTAATGGTACCTTCACCCTGCTGCATGTTAGATCAGCTCTGTGTTTTATTGTTTGATTTCAGCACTTCTGGGGACCAGTTATTAATTGGGGTCTTCCCCTAGTCGCAGTCAGCGATATGAGGAAGAGCCCCGACATCATCAGCGGTCGAATGACCTTCGGTAAGAGGCAGAGGGCTCACCTTCCATCTATATGCGCGTCCACTGGGTCACTCGGGACTCCAGAGGGACTTTTTAAAGGTTTTAAGCTGGTTGCTCTTCTTCTCTTCTTTCTGGCCTCTGACCCCTGCATGATCTTTGTCTCCCCAGCTCTTACCTGTTACTCAATGATATTTATGAGGTTCTCATACCGAGTCCAGCCCCGAAACTGGCTCCTTTTTTCTTGCCACATGGCCAATGTGACGGCACAAGTGATCCAGGGAGGCCGGCTCATCCGACACAAGTAGGTCCCCACCAGGCTCCCTCTAGAATATTTAAATCTTCACCTCATATCTGTTGATTAATGCCATATTACTGCTCGACATATCATTTGCAGCCGGCAGCCAGGCAATCACTCTGCCAGCTTTTCTCCTAGTCAGATCCTTCCTTAATAGTGTCACACAAGTACCTTTTATAGGTTTGTGTTCGTCATGAATGTTTTTTTTCTTCCATTTCAGAATGCAGAACAAAAATGCGAAATGAGCCTTTGCATGCAGTAGATCAGAGCACAGACGGGTTCGTGCAGATAAAGGCAAATTGAGGAAGATCTCTACCAGATCCATGCATCAGATCAGGAGAGCAGCTGCTAAAATGCCATTATGTAGCAGCAAACAGATATTTGAAGCTGCTGGTGCCTCTGGAGTCCCATGGACATCAAGGTGTAGAGTCCTCCACTGCAACTGTGCATAAACCTTCTATTCTGCCGCCACTAACCAGTGCTCACAAGCAGAAACTGTCCAAATACACAAGTTCAATGGATGCAAGACTTGTGAAGCTGCTATCAAATAAGGAGTCCTATGTCAAAATGTGACGTGACCTGTTTGATTTCAGTACATATGTTGCAAACACAACAAATGACAATTTTCAGTTCTTTGCAACTTATAAAGTGTTTTGCAGCTTACTGTGCATAATAATTTGGAACAGTTCATTGTAAGTGTTTTGTTTGACAAAAAAATACTGTAATCATTAGATTTGTTCAATAAAATTTGAATTGCACTCAATAGTTGACAACATGAGAATTATTCTGACTATATGTGTGTTCATTTCTTGCATTTTTCTTATTAGGAATCCACACGTAAGTAGGGGCAATTCACTGCCCATACAAAGTGCGAGGGGAAAATATATACCTAATGAAGACTGTAGTCCTGTATTAGACAAAATCATTTTATCATATGGTCAGTTATTTTTATACCTACATAAGAACATAAATTTACAAATGAGAGGAGGTCATTTGGCCTATCAAGCTCGTTTGGGGAGCACTCAACTAACAGCTCAGAGTTGTTAAAATCTTACAAAAGAACATAAGAAATTTACAAATGAGAGGAGACCAATCAGCCCATCAAGCTCTTTTGGGGACAACTTAACTAATAGCTCAAAGTTATTAAAATCTTCTCTAGCTCTGATTTAAAGGAACCCAGGGATTTAGCTTGCGTTACACTAGTAATAAGACTATTCCGTACTCTACCTACACGCTGTGTAAAGAAATACTTCCTCAAATTCGTTTTGAAATGTTCTCCCACTAATTTCCACTTAAGGCCACCGGTTCTATTATTTAAACTAATATTGAAATATCGAACAGCATCCAGACCCATTAGAATTTTATATACCTGGATCATGTCCCCCCCCTTAGTCTCCTTTGCTCGAGGCTAAACAGATTCAGCTCAGGTAATCTCTCCTCATAAAACATTCCTCTAAGACCAGGAATAATTCTCGTAGCCCTACATTGCACCTTTTCCAAGGCAGCAATGTCCTTCTTAAGGAATGGTGACCAAACCTGCACACAATATTCTAGGTGGGGTCTTACCAAGGAATTAAATAATCGTAGCATCAGTTCCCTTGAACTCCACACACCTAGAGATGTAACCCAACATCCTATTGGCCTTTTTAATTGCTTCCCCACACTGGCAAGAGTGGGACATGGAAGCATCAACATACACACTGAGGTCTTTCTCATAATCAGCTACCTTTATTTCAGTGGAACCCATAAAATATCTGTACTTTATATTTCTGCTCCCTGCATGGATTACCTTACATCTATCTACATTAAATTTCATCTGCCAGGTATCAGCCCAGTCGCAAATTAAATCAAGATCCCGTTGGAGCCTCTGCTACAGTTGTTAAAATCCCTTCAGTTTGGAGTTTAAGCAAGAGCCGTTTGTGGTGGACAACATCAAAGGCCTTCTGCAAAACTAAGCAGATCACATCATAGGCCTTTTTGTGATCAATTTCTTTTGTAGCTTCCTCAAAGAACTCAAGTAGATTAGTTAAACAGAAGCTACCTCTCCTAAATCCATGTTGGCTATCCCTCAGAATGTTATTTCATGCATCCAGGTAATCTATCATTTTCACTGGGATTGTAGCTTCCATTACCATTCCAGTTATGCAAGTTAAACTGATTGGCTTATAGTTTGCTGGATAACTTCTATCCCCTTTTTTGAATATGGGTGTTATATTGGCATGCTTCCAATTAGAAAGTGCCACACCAGTAGATAAGGATTTCTCAAATAGTAATGTTAAAGGTTGGCTAATAATATCCCTCATCTCTTTTAAAACTATAGGTAAGATGCCATCAGGGCCCTGCAATTTATTTATTTTGAGCTTAGCAAGGCTTTGTACCACATCAGCCTCAGTTATACATATATTGGTCATAGACGACACTGTATTTGTATTAAATGGTGGCAGGTTACCTGTGTTCTCTATTGTGTAAAAGAATCATTAAACTCTTATTTTTACTATATCAATTTCATTTTCAGTTATAAGACCCTTACTATCCTACAGATTACTGATTTCAGCTTTTAGAGCTCTTTTGGAGTTAAAATATTGGAGGAAACTTTTAATGTCATCCTTAGCCTCCAATCCAACCTTCCTTTCTACATTCCTCTTACAGGGTTCCCACGTGTCCTGAAAACCTGAAAATATTTAGGGTTATTTTCCAGTCATTGAAATGACCTGTAAAGTGATACAAATGGCAAAATGTCCTGGAATTTCATTTCTGTTTTTGCTTTTAAATTTTTCTACATTTGTAAAATTGAGGAATCACAATTATTACAACATCATCATGAGCAGAGCTTTGGAATGTTTCTCACCCAGTTTGCTTCTGCTATGTTTTAGATGTAATTTGTGTCCTTGTGAAATTATTATACATTATTTGCCTTTTTAAAGATGTCCAGTGAGACCATTACAATTGTTGACCCATTGGAAAAGTAAGATGCATATGAATGTAAAGTTCTGAGAAATTGGAGGTAACTGTGCATATGATGTCATGTGGGAATATTTCTAATTAAACAAGTCACTCCGATGTAATTTAATTGAAAACATGTTAAGAGCTATTACATGCATTTCAGTAATGACCATTGGAGAGAAAACACGGGCTTTAATTCTTAGCATGATTTTTTATGTTCCCAGATTTGAATGATTATTTTATGACATTACATTCTTAGTGTAAAACACTGATAGCCCATTAAAAACTATAGGCAGCAATTTCTGGCAGCATAAAACTATGTGTAAAAACTGCTACCCTTTCTAAAGTACAGGAAAGTTATTTTGATAGCATAAATCCTTTTACATATGTCCATTCAGGAGTATGGGTAGGAAATTCTGGCAAGGCAGCAAAAAATGGCAGAACATCGGCTTCTGCCTGTGAGCCGGAGTCAGAGCGGCTGTTTTTCTTTCTCTATTTTTTTTTCCAAGCCGCATGGATTGGAAAACCTTGCTCTCGCGAAGTTTTTGTACCATGTGACATGGTCAAGGGTGGTGACGTTTTGCAGCGCCGGCTGAAGTCGGACAAAAAATCGTAATCATGATGCATTGCGTTAGGACCAGAATTCATTGGTTTAAGCCAGCGCGGCAGCGTGAAGTGGAATGTACCCACAGACAAATGCAGCAATCACACGCACAGAGAAAGAAACAGGAGGGAAGGAGACGCGCGACAAAATGAGTGACCACAGGAAACAGAGTAAAATTTGGATGCATTTCAATTACATTGACAATACAAAGGCAGAGTGTAGAGCGTGCAAGGTTAAAATCTCATATCGAACAGGCTCTACAAATAACCTGCATCAGCACATGAGAACTGTACGTCCATCAGTGCAGTGGGAAGAAAAAGGACAAGCAAGTGAACAATCCCTCCACTCTGCGTGTGATAAGCACAGTAGTGTCGACGGTCGATTTTCAACCACTCAGAGAGCTTGTGGACCACCTGATTAGAGAAATGTGTACCATTATCAGTGGTAATGCATATTGGAACATCCCATCGCGGGAATATTTCTTTTAACAGATTTTTCGCAACTATCTGGGCCGTTGCTTGCTTGGCCGGGAAGGCTTCCACCCATCTGGAAAAGAGATCAACAACCACTAGACAATAACGATAACCTCTACAGGGTGTTAGTTCTATGAAATCCATCTGCAAATGTTGGAAAGGACCCTCAGCTGGAGGAGTTGTGGCAGTTGGTGGCTTCAATGCACGACCCATGTTGTGAGTCATACATGTGGAACACCTGGAAACGAAAGTTTGAGCATAAGCCGTGAATGAAGGGGCGGTCCAGTGTCTCTGGTCCAATCCATGGGCCACCTTTGCCAATCCTGGAAAGGCAGACTTTGGGAGCAGTCATGAAACCACCTCTTTCATCCACACACAATTGAAATGGGCGTTTGTAATTTGGGACCCCCAATGCCGGGGTCACACAAAGCGCCTGCTTTAGATCAGTGAAGTGCAGGTAGTGCACTTCAGATCTTACCAGCTGCAGCTTGCTTTTAGAGGCCTTATGTCCATTCTCTGCACAGAACAACAACAACGCTTGCGTATCTCTCTCACAACTCTCTCTCGTTTCTGCACACAGCAACAAATCATCCACATACTGCACCAGTGTACTTCCCCCTGGGGAGGTGAAGCGCTCTAAGTTTTTTCCTAGCTCCTGAGCATAAACACTCGGTGACTCAGTGTAGCCCTGTGGCATGACTGTCCAGGTGTACCTTTTCCCTTTGCGTGCAAACCAGTACTGAGAGTCTGGGTGAACTAGAACAGAGAAGAAAGCATTTGCCAGATCAATAACTGAAAACCATTTAGACTCTGGGGGTATGGATGATAGAATGGTGATTGGGTTAGGGACTATGGGCGCTCGCGGATACACTGAGTCATTTACTCCCCTTAGGTCCTGCACAAATCTCCAGGACCCATCTGCTTTCTTTACTGGCAGGATGAGGGAGTTCACCGGAGAATAGCTTATCTCAGCTATGGCTCCACGAGCCAGCAAATCGCCATGCATTTTTTCAATTCCCTCTTCTGCTTCTCTGGAGAGGGGGTACTGCACGCGCTATGGTCTGTACTGAGACTTAGGCATTACCCGTAGAGGTTCAGCCGTCACAATTTGCCCAAAATCGTTTTTCCCCTTTGCCCAAAAGTTTTCTGGGATCTCATCCAGCCATGCCGGTGAATCCTCAATCTCTACAGATTGCCCTTTTGTTCTATTATCGCAATGAATTTACCGTTTTACCTCAACAATTAAAACCTTGTCATACCTTAGTACAGTCCCGTCCTTAGTTACCCATCTACCTTTCTCCACATTCACCCAATCATCTCGCTCCTTACACTCTTTTACCCATAATCCTAGAAATTTCCAGTTTTTACCTTCTACCTTTCCACAGGAGACATGTGGAACGCCTTCATCAACGGGGCAGAACCAGCGAAGCTGTTGTTCTTGGAGTGTCACAGAAACAGCAGTGGCTTGATGTCCCACATAAATACAGTCAATTTGAATCATTTCTGTAGGAAATCCATTCCCCATGAAGTCTTGCATATCATCCAAATCGTGTTGTGTGGGGTTTTCCACATAAGTGGCTGTGCAGTGGAGTCGTGATGCTGGTAGACGTCGTCCAGGTTCATCACCTCCTGCCAGAAGCGGTGTCTCCCCACCTCTTGTGGATCTGGGAGGGAGTTGACCACCTCTCTCAGCTCTGCCAAGTCCCAGTTGCGCTGGACGTACAGTACACCATCCTTGGTGTTCCATCAGGCGCAGGGCCCCTTGGGTCAGGCATCTCCACCAAGGGGTACAACTGCGATGGCTGTGAGCCTGAGTCTCTCCCCCTTTGCAGCAGTCTCTGGCTCTGTCTTAGCGGCGGGGCTCCTGCTTCCCCCACTGCGTCATCTTCCTCCTTCTTCTCTGAGGGAGGGGCAGTGGCCTCCACAGACGCCGGTGCTGCTGCAGCTGTTCCTAGCTGAGGATGATAAGCAGGGGGAGGAGGCACATTCGGCAGAGGAGGGTACAGAGGTATCTCTTCCTTTTTCTTCTTAGTATTCTGTAACACCATGCTGAGGGATTGGGCCTGAGCCTCATTCCTGGCCCTTTCAGCGTTTAACTCCACTGACTCCCTGGTCCCCCTGTCCCCCAGTTTGTCCCGCAGTCCCTTATTATTTGCCTTTTCCTTCTCTAACTCTTTCAATTTAGCCACATATATCCACTTTTCAAACTTATCATCCATCCATCCATCCATTTTCCAAACCGCTTATCCTACTGGGTCGCGGGGGGAGCTTATCCCGGAAGCAATGGGCATGAGGCAGGGAACAACCCAGAATGGGGGCCAGCCCGTCGCAGGGCACACTCACACACCATTCACTCACACATGCACTCCTACAGGCAATTTAGCAACTCCAGTTAGTTCACATATGTCCCAGGCTTCGCTGGCTTTGAACGCAGTAATTCGCTGTAACAGAAAACGCAGATCCGACTGTGCCATAAAGTCTTGTAAGACAGTCCTTTACAACATGAGACCAATCAAGCAGCAACATGTCGTCTTTCCGAGTGCCAATGGGTACGCATTCTTGGAACAGAATGACTTAAGACAGATCGTGCAGCACTGTCAGTACCCTTTGCGTGCTGGCTGCACAATCTGTCTTAAGTCATCTTGCTCTCGCGAGGTTTTTGTACCATGTGACATGGTGACATGTGGTGACGTTTTGCAGTGCCAGACAAAAAAATCTAACCATGATGCATTGCATCAGGACCAGAATGCATTGCTTTAAGACAGCGCTGTAAGTGGCTGCATGAAGTTGAACGCACCCTATTTTTTTCTTGTTGCCAATAGCAACCTATGACCACACCTAAGATTGGTGACAGAGAACATTTGGAATCAACACCGGGGGCATTTCAGATTTCAGCACAGACGGTTTGATTGTTACACTCTGGCAATAGCATCAAGATAAGTGTTATTAGCCCAATAAATCATGAAAACGAGGTTTAACATTTTCTACATGACGTGCAGGGAGATTATCAGTCAATGTTTATGATTTAGTGTTGTTTTGTGCTATAGTATAGGCTGAAACCTGTGGTTATCATCAAAAACAAAATGCGGTAATCGTAAGTATTAACAGGAATGTTAAATCTGCATTTGCATGATTTCAGAAACTACTGAGAGGTATGAAAAGAAAGGATGACATCACTAGTTTCTTACACACAAAGAGGAGGGATCAGGGAGGAAAAGCAGACGTAGTTGCGGATGGCAAAAGAGGAGAAGGAGCAAGAAGAAGAAGATCAAGCTGAGCCAGGGCAAGAAGATGAAACAGGTAAGCAGCAGAGGAAGTATGAATAGACATACACTCCAAAGCTGAGGTGCTAGGGAGGAGAGACTGTGAGTTCCCTGGATTTGATGTATTTTAACCATATATGGTACATGCAGTATTAGAGAATGTAACACCTGCAAATGTATAAAGAAACGGCTTTGATTTTGCCATCCCAACTGATTTCCATGCCACCCTCATGCCACCCTAAGAAAATTTCTCTAGATCCGCCCTTGTCGGTGAATAAGGGAATGTTACCTGGCTAACTAGCCCCAGGTAGCTTACATGCCCTCCCTTAGGCTGCTTTCCTCACACTGTTCAGTGAGTAAAAGTATTTTCAGCATGAGGAAGAGCAGACTCATAACTTTAATTAAGATAATTGCATATTTCAGCTTAAATGTAGCTTGAATGTTTCCTGGTCAACATTAGACAGAGGAATACAAGCCAGCTAACCCCTAGTCAGTGCCCCCCCCCAGCGGAGACACCAGGTTGGTCTCATAAGCTCTTGATTTGAGCTTCTCCGAAGGGATGTTGAGGCACACTGTTGAGGCTCTTCAGGTGGTGGGCCGCCCTGAAGATGGGCCCCAGTCAGCAGGAGACAGCAGGTCCATCCAGAGCAGACTACAGCAGCAGGGATCAGGAAGAGGAATCCTTGAGATC
Source organism: Brienomyrus brachyistius (assembly GCF_023856365.1). Classification (NCBI taxonomy): domain Eukaryota; kingdom Metazoa; phylum Chordata; class Actinopteri; order Osteoglossiformes; family Mormyridae; genus Brienomyrus; species Brienomyrus brachyistius. The sequence continues at coordinate 7,860,191 of NC_064551.1, forward strand.
CTGGGGACCCCCACACATTATCAAGCAGCACGAAATGGCACTGAATAATAAAGGTATATGTCTGACACACTTGTCCTTTTTTAATTCCAAATACTCTATTGGGAAATAAAAAATAACCTCCTCCTTTTGCATACAGAATGAAATATTGTTATTTACGTCTAAAATGGAGTAATGGAAGCCCCTAATGTTGAGGTTTTAAGTAACAACTTCCATTAATATTACCTTCAGCAGACCAATTAGAACCAACTTCTATACTGGATTTATCCGTGTGTATGGAGCCACCATTTTCAGAGTTACTGTGTGTTATGTCTGCTGTACAGCCCTGATGTGGTAGCTGCTGAAATCATTCACTGGAGCTAAGCAGAAACAGCAGTGTACTCCAACACCTTAACCTCCAGAAAGAGCCATGCAGTTCAAAGCCCCGCAGAGAAAGTGTTGCATCAAAGGAAGTTCAAAATGCCTGATCGTCATGAGAATTTCTCCACAGGGATCAATAAAGTGTTATTATTATATTTCAGGCTTACCTGGATTAAAGGGCATGTTGTTAGTGTATAGTGCTTAGAATGTTTAATTACTGTTACTTTCTTAACTTGTATAATAGATGAGCCATCATATCCTTAATGTGTATTGATATATGCAAAGGGAGGAGAAGGGAACAGACCCAAGATGCAGAGTAAGAGCTAATGTTGAGTAAAATAGCATTAGAGAAATAAAATTTACAATAAATTCATGGTTTATGTCCATGGTTAATGTCACATTAACTTTATCCAGTCTCCTAGCTGAATATGTTAAGCAGGGTTTCAAGTGGGTTGGAAAGATCTGGAACAGGGTTCTGACGCCTTCATTTAATAAATAAATATATCTTGATGCCAATTTCATACATAAAGTTTGTTTTCATTTGTTGCATCCTGGCCTTCCTTCCAGTTGATGCCATAAAGATCAGTATTTCCCACACAAAGACTTTGCTTGTAGGGCTCCAGACTGGGACAATTTATTCACATTTTGAGATCATTTTTGGAGACAGTGTCACTAAATTTTATAAGAAGGTACAGCAGTGCAAAGTAACATTTGTTTGTTTTTGTCTGGAATACTGTTGCTTTTTTAAATACATTCAAAATATCTTATACCTGAGTGTGATATCTGAACGGTATCAAAAATTAGATATCGCCTAATACTATTAAATCTTTTGGTTATATATGACCCAATCCACCGGATTAAATTATACCACAAGTAAGTGTTACGCGTAGTTACGAAATTCTCTGCTGCTAGAACTAAAAGTTAGTCTTCATGTACAAACGTCTAAGAACTGTGGTTTTCGTAGGTATTACATGCTTATACCCAGATACACTATATGGACAAATGCTTTGGGACACAGGAGCCAGGCCATGTCCAACATTAATGCCTGACCTCACAAATGCTCTTCTGGATGAATGGAAAAAAAATCCCACAGACACCCTCCAAAATCTTGTCAGCCTTTCAGGAACATTGGCAGCTGTTACAGCTGCAAGGGGGGGACCAACTCCACATTGATGCCTAAGGATTTCATATAATTTCCTGTAGGTATTGTGGCCAGATGTCCCAGTACTTTTGTCCATAGAGTGTAGCTGGAAGACTCAGGTTAGGCTCGGCTGATGTGCTGCAGTGTCGGCTTAGTTAGCAGTGGCTTACAGGAGTTGTGCCAAGTGCGGCTTATGCACGGCAATCAGGGTGTTGGCAAAAAGTAAGAGGACCGATTCATTTATGCTACTATTGGCCCAGTTACGCTCAGGCCTATGGTTGCATATCATAAGGCAATCGGTAAGGGTCCATGAACTACGTTTTCCCGTTTTACAACAACTCTGTACATAAGTAAGGAGCCTACCGTCCATTTTGTGTCAATAACATATTTATGCACATTATGATTTTTTATGATGAGGTGTTAAATAAGCTGGCTCCAATTTAGAATGGCTTTCTGTTTTTCAAATATTATGTATAAAATAATAAATTATGTCAATTTTTATTAACATATTAAGATGTTTTGTTATCATATTTATTTTATTTACACTGTAAAAATGTCCATGCTCTTACAAGACAAAGTACTGTATTTTGATTATACTAAGTGTCCATATTATTGCAAATACAGGACTGTTATTTTTTCCCAACTTCGCATGCATTCTGGGTATTGCAAAAGCTGTTGGAGATCACGAGCCTGAAGACATTTTCCGGCTTTACTGTGACAGTCTCCAAACCTGCTGTCAGAAAGAGCATCACCTCTGGGGTAACATGTGTTTCTGTAGATTTATTCATATTATTAGTTGGTCATTAGATAATTATGGTGAACTCTGTTGTTCAATGTATAATATTTAACTGTTAACCCTGCTGAAAAAAACCAACAAAGACCAGCATAGCTGGTAACCAGTATGACCAGCATAATGCATATGATTTTACCAGTATATATTGTATTTTAGTGCCGGGTGACCAGCATCATTAATGAAATATTGCTGGTGGAACAGCTTCAGTTGCAAGTGTGGAAAGAATATTGGACATTGGTAGACCCGGGAGGGGAGGCATATTGGGTCTGTTATGTCTTAGGCAAGAAGAGATTGTCTTGAATACTGCGTGACCTCGCTCCATGATAGCTGCCTGCAGTTAGTTCCACAGACACTGAAGAGAGATCAGAACTTGACAGACAGTGGAGTACAGTGGGGGGGGGGAGCCTGTTCTGGTAAATTGATCAAAATGGGTGGATTTTACCTTGCTGCAAATGTCAACCAATAGAACTTGATTTCTTGTTGTTTCATGACCAATCAGGACTTAGATGTCCTTATAGGGAATTGGCTATTATAGTCTATCAACTGGTTGCTCTTTGTGCTCGGGGTACCTGGTGCTAGAGTGTGCTGGATTGTTTTTATAAAAGAGAACTCTCTCACCAACTGAGAGGTCTGGAGTTTAATTCTAAGTGGCTCAATTAGAGTTATCAGAGAGGTTGATTCATAATTTTCTTACCACACAAGCAGACCAGAATTAACTATCATAGACCAGCATGTAAACAGTTGAATAGGACTGTTGCCTCAGGGTTGCCAACTCTCCCGCATATGGAATTAAACACAGTCAGGCCCTCACGCTCAAGCAAGAAGTCCTACAGCAAATCTATATTATTCTGTTATAAACCAAAAATTAGATACATTAAAAGCATTGGAGTACAGACTATTTAGGTACTGTAATAAATCTAATAAAGACATGTAAAGGTGTGTGCAGACTTGTCTCAAATTGAAAATCTGCGCAACATTTAAGGTGGACCGGAAAATCCGAATAAGACGCTGCGAATAATAAATAAGACTGGTGTGTGAGTGTGCCCTGCGATGGGCTGGCCGCCCATCCTGGGTTGTTCCCAGCCTCGTGCCCATTGCTTACGGGATAGGCTCCGGACTCCCCGCGACCCAGAAGGATAAGCGGATGGATGGATGGAATAATAAATAAGTTACGTGTGATCCCGCTGCAAATAATAATACGTAATACGTTATTTACATGAATGCGCACACATCCGGAGTGCAGAAAAGGTGGAAGCGTAAGAGCAAGATCCGATGAATGCGGTAGGCAGGGGTCTGAAGTCTCAGGCATTAACAGTGAGACACGCGTTTCTCCCATAATGTAATCTATCTTAAAGGTTTTGATGAAACTTGAGAGCCTTGAATAAAATAAGGCAACAATTTGCACCCACATAACTGTTTATTGGAGTAAACTGTTTTTTTGTGAAATACACCCAATTTAAAGAAAATAGATATTTTAAATATTTAACTGTAAAATGTGGAATTCTACACTGTACTGTTTTTTCGCCATACTACCTTTACCAGCATGCTGTGCAGTTTGTACATTCCCACCGTTAAGGCAGTTTTTTTTTTTCATCTTGGATGGACCAATTACAGTGGAGAAATCCACTTAGCCCGCGAAATCGCGGCGGCGATGCGTCAGTTGCTGGAGTTGTTCTTTTTGGCGGAGATAACGGGTGTGTCGGCAAAGACTTATTTTGTTTGTTTGTTAATATAATCGTGGTTTGCGGTTGGAGTTGTGTACAGCTGGCAAAGTTAAAAATTACCAGGAGGATAATGCTAGCTGACCGGGAGGAGCCAACCGCGGTTAAACTAATTCATCTTGCCGCCCCTCCGAAATTCGGTGAAGAAATTCATTCGAAATCGTAGTCCGGTGTTGGACCCACCAGAGACACTGGATCTAAGACCGGGAGACGGATCCCTCATCGTGCTGCTGTGTGCCATGTGGTCGGCTGTAACCAACCTCGCCATAGGATGTTCCCTATCTACTCATTGGAGGTAGTGGCAGGACACCCGCTCCACCTGTTACAGGCTCCGTGACTGAGAGAAACCATTTGTGAGTAACCTACACCTATACTGATACACGCATACGTGTCGCATCGACAGGTCTGGGTTTGAATGTGGAAGCGCTGTAATATCTGCTGGATTTAATTCCTCCAGAGTTGAACATCATTGTGCACCAACAACGGGCCCCGACGACAAGCTCTTGATTTTAATATATATATATATATTTTTCTTTTTGGTTGGCAGCGTGACTGATTCATTTGCTTATGTTAAAGTATGAACGGTTAGGGCCAGGATACAATTGACACAACGTATACGCTACTGCGTGCTTAGTGTACGTTTATCTGGAGGATTAAGGGTCATGTCCACCAGGGGGCAGTGCGAGACAACCATCTTGCTCAGCTCCTTCATTTCCGGTGTCACTTTTTTATTTTAATTTTCAGTAAATTACATAACAAACAAGAGTACACACTACAGACCAAGGAGATTAAGTGAAGGTAGAGAGAACAAGAAACAAAATAAAACAAAAAGTTGTCATTACAATACGGCCGGTACATCAGCAGAATAGCAGGGTTACGTAAACAGATTCAACAGACTGAACATAGAGTATGTCCGGATAGCTTTTCTGTTTTTACACTTTGATATAGTTTGAAGATAAATATTTACCTCTACTTTAAATTACTCAAATACAAGGTGTTTCCTCGGTCTCACTTGTTTGTATGAGGTCGTGGCATGAAATGTGTTGGAGAAGCAGTTTTTTTTAGTCCGCAGAAGGGGCGAACGTTATTGCACTACATAAGATTTAGGATTTAAGACGTTTTTGTATTCATCGGTAGGCAAGGTTCTTAATATTTGTGATTTGTTTTTAATTGCATTTTATGCATTACAATTTATGCATTAATTATGCAATTATTTTTCGTTCAGATCATTTCTTTCATATCCATAAAAACTTAGTTGTACATACAATTGCTAACAACAAAAGTCGTTCCAACCTATTGTATTTCCGTAAGATTTATCTTTCATATGTGTAAAGACTTTAAAATTTGAGTTTAGTATGCTACGGCTTCACCCATTGCAGTGCCCAGGGGTACAAAAACAGTGTCCAGACATGTGCTGGGTTGGGCTTGAACAGGCAATCTTTGGGTCAAAAATGACACTGCCAAAACTCCGTAAACAGTGTTTTTGTGTTAGCACCTTATTCAGCTTATGTTCCATACACCTGTGTGAACTAAGCCTCTCTACTCATGGTTCAAAGGTCACCAGTTCAAGCCCACTGTCAGCGCATGTGGGGGCCCTTGAGCAAGGCCCGTGACCCCCATCTCCCTATAGGTGCCACAACTGGTAGCTACCCTTCACAGTCAAGTTTGCTGTCATTCCCCACAGGGATCCTCAAAGTCTGTCTGCTGTTATTTATTACTGTCATGTTTTAAATAACAAAGCAGTCAAATAGCATGTTTATCTTCATTTATAATGATTAGATGACATATTTTGCGGTTTTGAATTCTTAGCATGTTTAACTGAAATTTTTAAGTTTTTACACATATGAAAGATAAATCATCTGAACAAAAGAAAGTTGGCACAACTTTTATTGTTTGTAATTCTTAGTATTTAAAACAAAAAATCTGATATTTTTATACATATGAAAGATTCCCAGTCAAAATGTCATATTCACTGATTCAGCTAGAACACATTAGACATTTGTGGTTGTCGGTACAAGCAACAGCAAAATGATCAGTTGTCTTTGTGCACTTAAGGTGAAACCACCGCCAGCAAATGACTCATCCCTGTACTCTGGATCAACCTTACATTTTGACTAGTAGCACAGGGCCCAGTTCTTAGTGTTTGTGTGATTTAGCTTTCACCCTTGCAAGGTAGAGTTTAGAGCTGGGCGGTATAACCAAAGGTTTACAGTATATCATGGTATTTTTCAAAGTTATATCGGTTTGACGTTACACAACTGTATTTTTTTTAAATATAATTTGAGTATGACTGGGCGTTTACCACATTTTACAGGACAAATTTTTGTTTTACGCTTTTGTATTGTTCCCACGTTAATGATATTATTTTATTATTACACATTGCATTAATGATAACAGACGGCTAACATGTTTGTTGGCTAACTGCTTATAGATTTCCTTTTCTTAGAAGGAAAATGCATTGCCTGGTTTTTATTACAAAGGCTTTAATGGGCAAATTACCTCAGTACATATGTAGTTTGCTGACATTCCACACCAATACATACAGAACCCGTTCATCAGTTAAGCTTCTCCTTCAGCCTCCCACCACACTCACAGAACCGAGGAAATCCGCCTTTTTTCTTATGAACCACATGAGTGGAATATATTACAAAATACACTGCTCAAAAAAATTTAAGGAACACTTTTTAATCAGAGTATAGCATCAAGTCTACTAAACTTCTGGGATATTGATCTGGTCAGTTAAGTAGCAGAGGGGGTTGTTTCAGCTGCTTTTGTGTTAATGAAATTAACAACAGGTGCACTAGAGGTGCAACAATGAGACGACCCCCGAAACAGGAATGGGTTAGCAGGTGGAGGCCACTGGCATTTTTCCATCCTCATCTTTTCTGACTCTTTTTCACTACTTTTGCATTTGAGCTACGGTCAGTGTCACTACTGGCAGCATGAGGTGATACCTGGACCCTACAGAGGTTACACAGGTCTTAGTCCAACAAAACGCTGAGCATATTAGCTGTTCTTATAAAGAAAATAAAGTCATTATTATGGCTGCAACTATGGATTATTTTAGTACTCAAGTATTCTATGAATTATTCCATCGCGTAATCGGATAAGAAATACTTTTGTCTTATTAAATAGCAATAGTAACTAGTCTTAAAATTAATAACTCATTGGTTTCCGTTTTAGGAACATTTTTAATGATTGAACTCCATACAACAACTGACAAAAGAACTAAACCCTTTTAGTGCATTTATGTATATACTTGTTTTTTTTTTGTTGAAAGAAAACACTCTCTTGAATGCAAAATAAAATAATGTCAAATAAAATTACTGAAAAAAAGGTATACATATGTCTTAAACTAAGGCATAAATTAGAACGGCCTTTACTCTCTGTGTTCTTGTACATTTGTAGTTGGCATAAAAAAGTTCTGACAAGTTTGTATCTCCTGGATGAGGTAGGAATGGTGTGTGCATGTTCATGTGTGTGTAAGTGAAAGTAAGTGAGAGTGTGTGTTTAAGTGTGTTACAGAATGTGTGTGTGTGTAAGCCTTTAAAGGAGCATGTGGCGGTTGGATAATTCAGCGTCTCAGTTTCACTCGGCCAAGGTTGTTGGGGGAAAGGGGTGGGTGGGTAATTTTTGTATTATATTTATATTATAATTATGTAATATTATTCATATTAATCTAAATCTGCAAAACAATATTACTAAAGCCTTGAAATAGATCTAGTTGAGTACACGCCATGCTCCCCTTTAGACTCACCCGTGTATGCTGCAGATATCACTGAGAAAAAGTGTAACGGCTGCTGTCAGCCTGCAGCAAGTTTCCAAATCTAAATACTGTGTCAAACTAAGCTAACAGTTTATCTGCATACAAACAGCTTCTACTTTAACTTGTATAGCTTCACTATAGCCTTGCTGCTGTGGAACACAGACGGCGGTGGATGGGGGTAGCTGAAAACATCGCTTTTCTTCACATTTCAGCTTGTTGAACAGCTGGTTTGATTAAGGACTCTCGCCAGCTCTTTGCCAGTAAAGGTTTAGTAGCGATTACAAGCACTACTGTTGTTTTCCTTCACTCCACCTGAGTTCACCATCTCTGTAACGGAACCGTCTCTTTGCTGTTAGTGTATAGACATGCTCCAGCTCCATGTTAATTAAATTACGACAGCATCATTTTCACTGCTCTTATGTTATCAATGTTTTTATTGAGGAAAAATAGGGGCTGCTTGAGCTGAGTCTCGTTATACTTTTTTTATTCACACATATGTCTATAAATACATTTCTATTGCAGGTCTATTTTAACCGCGAATGTGAGTGAAACGCTCTCGCTAATCTGGTGTTGGTTCCGCTATGTGGAGTGGATGCATAGACTGGGTGCTTTCTGTTGAGATGTTCAATCATTAACGTTGTGCTATTGTGGTAAGCTAATTCGATTTTACAATGGACACACTGTACTGTATGTTCGCTTTTCTTTTGTTTGAAATGGTGCCAAACTTTAGACATTTTTCATTTTTTTCTCTGACTTTCCTCGCTATTTTCCCTGTCTTCCTCCATTGCGGCATCAACTCAAACCTGCTTCATGCAAAGCAGCGTAAGCACACTGTGCGACAGTGATAATCCCCCGAGTGAAACACGCTGATCACTAAGCAGTACATAGTCATGCGGTTTACACGAAGCATCGAAGCAAAGAATTTGCATCGAGGATTTTTTGTAATCAAGTAATTTGAGTTACTCGATGAATCGTTGCAGCCCTACGTTGATGTGCTTTTCACCAGTGCAGTGGATTGACACTGAGCGATAGGGGAGCTTCCTCTTTGTATCTTGGCATCTCCTCCTTTGCCTGGTCCTCTGCATTTTTCAATTTCTTTGCCGAACCTGTAGCAGAGTATGACAACACAATAAATAAGTATGAGTAATGTCACAATAGAATATCATTCTGATATAGTGTTTACAGCAATAGGCACTGAGTGACTTTGTCCGACACCCTTTCATCACAGGCTGCTAGTGAATTGTAACTTTTTAAAGCAAACTTAACACGTCTTTCAGAGATGTTTATGATGAAACATTATGGTAGTTATTTTTTCCAGTGACCTTTAAAGTATTATCAAACTAACCTGCAGCATGTGTTTGACCAAGCAGGTCAGCTAGAGAGCAAGAATGCCTTGATCTCTTTGATGTTACTGCAGAGATATCTTCTTGCTGAGGACAATGATTGCCGTCCATGTCTTTTTCTGGCAGCACATTTACATCAGTTTCTGCCTCTTCAATCTCCACTCCTGTCTCACTCTGCTGTGAAACAGCAATGCATCAATATTAGCTTTACAGAATTAGTAAATATAAGATTAGTAAGTATAAAATCCAAATGCCAGTTGAATTAAATTTACCAGACTTTGACTATCATTCACAAGTATTTATGATTTTTAAATATGGATGATTTTTAAATGAATGGATATTTAAAATGTTTTTAGAATGTAAATTGTTGTTTACAGTAGTTAAACAATGCCATAAACTAAAATATACCTGTAGTGCTCCCTTGCCCCTTGCAGCTTCTGCAATAATTCTAGCATACATGTCTTGGCGCTGGTCCTCTATAAGGTCGGGCAGGACTTCAAGCCTTGGATCTACATCTGAAATTCAGTGTGTCAGCAAAGCATTTAAAATATGGCATATTGGCAAGCTGCGCTGCAATGGTCATGTTTGACTATGCTTTTTATGTCCCATACCTCCACTGCCCCTTTCAACAGCTTGGCGATGTTACCGGCAGTATGGTTCTCACGCAATGCCCTTGTCTGCAAAACACTGGAAATCAGTTGCCAGTCCTCATTAATGAGGTGCGACGTGATCGTAATGTAGGATCCAGTGGCTCACAAAGTCCTGCAGAGAGAAGAGATTTTTTTTTTCTTACAGCTTGCGTTACCTCCTCAACTTACCTCCGTCAGTTGTTTGCGAGTTGGGATCACATAGCACTGCTCCAGGGTGTTGACAATGTACCTGAAGCTGGTGTTTTCTGCCACGCTATAGGGGTGCGAATCCTGATAAATAAAAGACACTACCGATTCTGTAATTTTTTGAGTACGAGGCAAGGTGGATGGGAGTTTGCGATATCGAGCGTACTTTGTCTTTTTGTGTTGATAGGCTTCGGTTGTTGCCGTACTGTATCTGGATGGTGCATGATCAAATGAGCTCGTAAATTGGTTGTGTTACCTGAATATTTTACAGAAGCGTGACACAGCGTGCAAATTGCATTTCCTTTATCCAAGTCCATACTACCTGGCTAATTTTTTAAACAGAAGTGTGCCCACACGTCGGCTTTATATGTTGAAGGGGCCGCTCTAATGACAACCGCTCGGTCTGCCATGTTTTGCGATTTCAATCTGCCAGAAATGCCAAGTGGTAATTCAAAATACCTAGCCGTACAGCGACATCTACAGCAGTTGAGATTGTAGCTGTAGGAAATCCCAAAACGTCCGGTTATATTTTCCATGATTCTCCCCCTTGAAGATATCGATTTTTGGAGTAAGAAATCGATGTAGTATATCATGAAAGGAAAATTCGGGATATATTGATGGATCAATTTTCTTTTTGCACAGCCCTACTGTTGACCAGCTTGGCTCATTGATTTTTATGTGCAGCCGAGGAGCAAATATGTTTTGCCGTTTGTGTTTTTTTTTTCCAGATCAGGTTCTGCCTCTGGGATTCTCACCATACCAGACCACCTAGTATGATGACTGCTGCTGTCTCCCTCGGAATTTGATGTGTGCATAGTCATATCACAATTATCCGTGTTGTCCTGTTTTATAGTGACATTAGGGTGAACTTGGGACATATCATGCAACAGGGAGCCATGCATTTTTGACAGTAATGAATCTGGGGCCGGATTTACTGAGTAATCATAAACTTTTGTTCATGGTTTTTTTTTTCTTCCGGATTTGCTCTCACTTCCTCTACGCCTTTTCCGCATTAATGAAAGGCTGTACTCTGTTTTGTGGAGAAACGTAGTCCAGTACTCATTTCCACAGCCAGAATGTGGAAACACTTCCCTATCTGCTAGGCCAGGAGCATGTTGTGCCGCTGGAGGTATTTTGCAGTACGTGGACTGATTTGTTTGATGGACTTTTAACTACGAACACGCCCAAAGATGAATTCAGACTCACCAGGCCCATCTCAACCACAGTCTTTGCTAAGGAGGTCTGTGACATCAATTGATTGACATGGCCCTTGATTCGTCCAACAATGCTCTACAAGGGAATAAATGAAGGTATCTTAACATCCCACAGTGACCCTCTGCTTTATACTGTAATTTTCAGTGGTGCAACGGATCAAAAAACTCACGGTTCGGATCGGATCACAGTTTTAAGTCACGGATTGGATCAATTTTCGGATCAGCGAAAAAAGACAAGACATATTTAACTCTCCATTTATTTATTTAAGTATTTTTTGCTCATTAAAAAACATTCAACTCAAGACTCATTCCACGCAATTATATAAAAACAAATTAAGGTGCAATATGGGGCATGATAATTATTTCAGCCATAACTTTAGACTATTCCTGCTCATACATGCTTGGAACGATCTTGTCACTGAAGTAGGCATGCGACGGGATATCATAGTGTGGTTCAAGCATGTTCATCATATGTTTAAAGCCCTTGTTTTGCACAATGGAATATGGCCTCATGTCTGCAGCTATAAACACCCCAATGGCTTTTGTAATAACTTCAGCCCGGTCGGATTGGGCAGCAAAGGACTGCTTAAATGGCGTGGATATCAGCAGTTGTTGCGCAGCCTTCGTCTTAGCTTCTGTCACACCAGGGTGATGTCGTTTCAAATGAGCAGTCATGCCCGACGTGTTGCCAGTCTCATACATCTTCCTCGTGCCACACTGTCGACAAACTGTAGTGGTTTTATCCACCACCCTTTTCCCATCAATATATTTAACGGGGAAGCCAAAGTGCTCCCACACATGAGATTTAAGTGATGCTGGAGGTTTCTCGAGCTCCTCTGCTCCTCCACTTGGACCGCTGCCACTGGCAATAACTATGGCTTGATAGAATGACCATGTGCACCATACAGTGGAACTTTTTTTTTTTTTTTCTTCGAATTTTCAGATTACGTGCATGCTGAACCGTGGAGAGGGATCGGTTCGGATCACGGATCAACAGTGATCCGTGGCACCACGAGTACTTTCCCAAACCACATCTGGCTCTTTGAAATTCTAAAAGGATGTATGACTGCATGTAGTACAAAGACAGAACCATTGCATCAACGGGAAGTTCCCTCCACTCATTTTGTGATTTTATCATTTTGTTTATGGTCTCACTGATATTGTTTGTGTTTGAATGCTTCCAATTGCTTGGTGTGGAAGGAGACTATGTTGTCACATAAATATGCTTTCAGATGCTGGTGGAAGTATTTGACAAATTCCTCTGACCACCCATTCACAAATTTGGAACATTGTGCCTCAAATTCATCTCTGTTGGCTGAATCAATGAGAGTGTCGATTTGGTCTTTCAGTACCTTCACACCTTCCCTTGTACCACCATGTTTTTTGACCCAGTGCTCAATGTCGTGCATCACATGATTCCTGCAGAAAACTAGGCTAACGTTGGGAAACCTCCTCTTCAAGGCCCCAACAATTCCCTTCCTCTGTCTCCAGTGACAGGCACTTTCTTGAATTTTTTAAAACCTAGTTTCTTTAGAATAAGAACCAGAAACATTTCATGATGTTGCATGAATTTGCGCTCATGCAGCATGAACCCTACAGGAAATACAGGGTCATTAACTAGAAAAGTGCTTGTTATGGCAAGCACACAAACATAAGTCACCCATCTGAAAGGTTGTGTCATAGCTAAGGATTTGAGGGTAGTTGAACGTAATGGCATCCTCCAAGTTGGCGCGTGCGAAATCCAGTATATCAGGCATCCCAGCAAAAACTAGAAGATTGGGAACACTTTGTACCAGACAAAACCTGGAAGCTGGTACGCCAGTTCTGCAAGTGTTTCAAACTGCATTTTGCAATGTATGTACAAATCTGACATATTTACAAAGCACGTTGAAATAAAGCTGAGTGTAATGCCAAAACAAATGTATAAGAAATAATTCATGGCAAATAAATTAAGTTTATGATATTGAATGAAATGTGTCACCATGACCCCAGTCAGTGAAAGTGTGTTCCCTACCCCTAGACCCGAGAGGGTTAAATTCTGATGATGCCTTGTCATACTGAAGTGTCCTAATACGGTAATACCGCTTCATCACTCTGTCACTGTATTTTAAAATGTTGTTATAATTTGACTAGGGCTGCAAGGATTCATCGAGTAACTCGAATAACTCGATTACAAAAGATCCTCGATGCAAATTCTTTGCTTTGATGCTTCGTGTAATCTGCATGACTATGTACTGCTTAGTGATCAGCGTGTTTCACTCGGGGGATTATCACTGTTGCACAGTGTGCTTACGCTGCATTACGTGTAGCAGGTTTGATTTGATGGTGCAGTGGAGGAAGACGGGGAAAATAGCGAGGAAAGTCAGAGAAAAAGATGAAAAATGTCTAAAGTTTGGGACCATTTCAAACAAAAGAAAAGCGAACATACTGTACAGTGTCTCCATTGTAAAATCGAATTAGCTTACCACAATAGCACAATGTCAATGATTGAACATCTCAACAGAAAGCACCCAGTCTATGCATCCACTCCACAAAGCGGAACCAATACCAGATTAGCGAGAGCGTTTCACTCACATTCGCAGCTAAAATAGACCTGCGATAGAAACGTATTTATAGACATATGTGTGAATAAAAAAAAAGTATAACGTGACTCAGCTGAAGCAGCCCCTATTTTTCCTCAATAAAAACATTGATAACATAAGAGCAGTGAAAATGATGCTGTCGTAATTTAATTAACATGGAGCTGGAGCATGTCTATACACTAACAGCAAAGAGACGGTTCTGTTACAGAGATGGTGAACTCAGGTGGAGTGAAGGAAAACAACAGTAATGCTTGTAATCGCTACTAAACCTTTACTGGTAAAGAGCTGGCGAGAGTCCTTAATCAAACCAGCTGTTCAACAAGCTGAAATGTGAAGAAAAGCGATGTTTTCAGCTACCCCCATCCACCGCCGTCTGTGTTCCACAGCAGCAAGGCTATAGTAAAGCTATACAAGTTAAAGTAGAAGCTGTTTGTATGCAGATAAACTGTTAGCTTAGTTTGACACAGTATTTAGATTTGGAAACTTGCTGCAGGCTGACAGCAGCCGTTACACTTTTTCTCAGTGATATCTGCAGCATGCAGGGGTGAGTCTAAAGGGGAGCATGGAGTGTACTCAACTAGATCTATTTCAAGGCTTTAGTAATATTGTTTTGCAGATTTAGATTAATATGAATAATATTACATAATTATAATATAAATATAATACAAAAATTACCCACCCACCCCTTTCCCCCAACAATCTTGGCCTAGTGAAACTGAGACGCTGAATTATCCAACCGCCACATGCTCCTTTAAAGGCTTACACACACACACATTCTGTAACACACTTAAACACACACTCTCACTTACTTTCACTTACACACACATGAACATGCACACACCATTCCTACCTCATCCAGGAGATACAATCCTGTCAGAACATTTTTTTATGCCAACTACAAATGTACAAGAACACAGAGAGTAAAGGCCGTTCTAATTTATGCCTTAGTTTAAGACATATGTATACCTTTTTTTCAGTAATTTTATTTGACATTATTTCATTTTGCATTTAAGAAAGTGTTTTCTTGAAAAAAAATTACATATATATACATAAATGCACTAAAATGGTTTAGTTCTTTTGTCAGTTGTTGTATATGGAGTTCAATCACTAAAAATGTTCCTATAAAGGAAACCCATGAGTTCATTCATTTTAAGAGACCTGTCTATTTTTTTCTTTTTCGAATAGTTACTATTGTTTTTTAATAACGCAAAAGTATTTCTTCCGATTAATCGATGGAATAAACGATAGAATATTCGACTACTAAAATAATCGATAGCTGCAGCCCAAAATTTAACCCTTTCTGTTTCCACTGCATTTGGTCAAATCAAAATTCCATGATTTTCCTCCATTCAGACTCTTATATAGATATACATCATCCCCCTTTGGCTCCAGGGGGGGTTCATTGGGAATTTGTTGTTGTTCGGCATTAACAAGAATGGGCTCAATTTCGTACAGAGTAAACTCTGACTCTATTCGCATGAAAGACATAATTTCTCAGTTCGTTACCACAACTGTAAAATAGTAAAAATTTTATTAATGGAGACTTGAAGTTTCCCAGACAGTTGCAATAACTCTCATGCCTGGTGGTGTAATTCACAAGCTCTGTGCATTAACTGTGCACATTGGCCCTCACTGGTGCCATGCAGCTGTATGCTAAGCTGTTTGTTTTCTTATTTGTTGATCATTCTGCTGTGTGTGTGACCCCATGCAGTATATTTGGTGGGGGGGGGGGGGTGTAAGGATCGATATAATCTGGTTTATGTGTATGTTAATAGGATACTAAGCTGTTCTGTTTTCCCTCTATACTACATTCACCAGCATGCTGGGCAGTTTGTACATTCCTGCTGTTCAAGATCTTTGTATTATTATTTTGGATGGACCAATTACAATGGAGGTCCAGTACTTGGAGAAGTGTCCATTTTGGCAGAGAAGAAAAACACCCAGTCTGACAGCAAAGACTTCTTGTCTTGTATGTACTTTTTTCTTTTGTTATTTTAATTGTGGTTTGTGGTTGCAATTGTGTGTACCTGGAGTGTTAGAAATTACCAGATGGTTTCTACATGCTGACTAGCAGGGGCCAGCGCCTTTTAAACTGATTCATCTTGTCGCTGCACCCACTGGAGGCACAGGAATTACCTGAGACGGGGAAACTGCTCCCTCATCGCGCTGCTGTGTGCCAAGTGTTTTGGCCATAACTGACCTCGCCATAGATTGTTCTGGAACTCTATTCAGCGGAAGCAGCAGCAGGACACTTGTTCTATGCTGCGGAAATGAGTGAAACCAAAATGAGTGAGTAACCTACACCTATACTGATACGCACACATATCTGTGGCATTGGCAAATCTGGGTTTTAAAGTGGATGCAGTGTAGTGTCTGCTGGATTCAGCTCCAGGAACATCACTGTGCACCAACGATGGGCCCCAACGACAAGCACTTGATTTAAACTTTTTTTTTCTGGTTGTTAATGTGAGTGATTCACCTGCTTATGTTAATATGTGAACTGTGGTATACACACGTATTTGGGAATAAGTGGCTATAAGACCAAGACCTACCCACTACTGAGACCATCCGACTGAAATCAGTGTGGGTGGGAGGGTGGGGTGCTGTAACACCCCCTTTTGCATTTTCGCCAATATCTTCTGAATTGTTAGTTCTGGAGTCGAAATTCTTTTTTTTGGTGGCCATGCCCTACCAATGTGCCAGTGGGACTGGTAAGTTCTGCCTACGAAGTATTTCAGCTGATCAGCAAAATTTCATAAAACCTACTTTTGTGAGGTAGTCGTACCTCTTCTAACCGACAGTTGTGATGTCAGACCAGTCAGACCCCTGAGCTGGTTAATAATTGTTAAAAAAAAAACACGCTCAAACATAACCTTAATCACGACAGTTTTAATCAGACAACTAGAATTTGGTGATGCCTTGTCTTCCCATAACCAAATTTGAAGTCCTACATCCCAACACCATTCTGGAGACACAGTAAAAGGTCGGCTGCATTTTGTCAATAGAATGACAAACTACAACTTGTCTGTGCAAAGGACACACATACAGTAGTCATTTTGAAATAATTAAAAAATAAAAATTACATCTTTTTAAGTCAGACTAACACTGTTTAGGGTATGGTATCACAACTAAAAAATTGACCCAAACGATTTTGTTTAATACAGTACTACTGTCTTCATTAGGTATATGTTTTCTCCTTGTGCTCTGCATGCTCAGTGAATTGGGTTTAGTAATGTGTGGATTCATAGGAAAATTGAAAGGACCTCACATTTAATTCTTTGTTTATTAATTTATTTGTTGGGAAGGACGGGACAAGGAGGGCGAGTCTGCACAGCACATCGAGACTCACTTTGTCACTAATTTGCCACCACTCATTTTGTCTTTGTCTCTGTCTGTCAGTCTGTTCCGGTCTGTGTGCATTTCTGCATTTCTTTGCCAAGACAGGACACAGAGACTTGGCACTTTTCTTCCCCATTCTGAAAAGGAAGAAAAAACGCATTCATGAAGAACTCAAACCTATGAAAGCCACCTGTGTGGCGCCATTAAGGAAGGACCACACTGGCAGAAAAACTGGTTGAATAATGGCCTGGCTGCTGGCTACAAATGCTATGTCGAGCAGTAATGTGGCATTAATGATGAGGGGTGGTGATTTACAGGGGCGGTTCCCCCTTAAACTAAAAAAGTTTTAGGAGATGCCTAGTGTTGGAGGTGAACTGTCTGCTTTTCTGTTTTATGGTGAACTGCCCCTTCATATATACTAGAGGGAGGCTCCGAAAGAACAGTGAGCTGGTTCAAAGCCCTGGCGGCAGCCTACTTGTATTTGATGAGCTAGTTGCCCTGGATCAGTTACGACATCCCATTTGTGATGTGACACACAAAGAGGAGCCAGTTCCTTGGCTGAACTAGGGTAGCGCAAGCTAAATCCCTGGGATCCTTTAAATCCGAGCTAGATAAGATTATAACAACTCTGAGCTGTTAGTTGACTTCTCCCCAAATGAGCTTGACAGGCCGAATGGCCTCCTCTCATTTGTAAATTTATTATGTTCTTATGTAGGTATAAAAATAACTGACCACATGATAAAATGATTTTGTCTAATACAGGACTACAGTCTTCATTAGGTAAATATTTTCCCCTCGCACTTTGTATGGGCAGTAAATTGCCCCTACTTACGTGTGGATTCCTATTAAGAAAAATGCAAGAAATGAACACACATATAGTCAGAATAATTCTCATGTGTCAACTATTGAGTGCAATTCAAATTTTATTGAACAAATCTAATGATTACAGTATTTTTTTGTCAAACTAAACACTTACAATGAACTGTTCCAAATTATTATGCACACCAAAGCTTGCAAGCTGCAAAACACTTTATAAGTTGCAAAGAACTGAAAATTGTCATTTGTTGTGTTTGCAGCATATGTACTGAAATCAAACAGGTCACGTCCCATTTTGACATAGGACCCCTTATTTGATAGCAGCTTCACAAGTCTTGCATCCATTGAACTTGTGTATTTGGACAGTTTCTGCTTGTGAGCACTGGTTAGTGGTGGCCGAATAGAAGGTTTATACACAGTTGCAGTGGAGGACTCTACTGCAGGCACCAGCAGCTTCAAATATCTGTTTGCTGCTACATAATGGCATTTTAGCATGAAAAACACAAACCTATAAAAGGTACTTGTGTGACACTATTAAGGAAGGATCTGACTAGGAGAAAAGCTGGCAGAGTTTAGAAATGTTTAGCGCTGTTTTTCTGGGTAATAAGTGCACATTTTCTTAGAACAAAAAATATAATTTGACATAAGAACATATGAAAATTACGAGTAACACAATAAAAACTAGTATAAATGTCTTCTGTTCTCCAAAAAGTTACTGATATCTACTTGGATAGCTAGATGAACACCACTTCAGTTCCCAAACTTCTCCTCAGTGGCACCCGAACCATTCTATGTATTTATTAAATTTCACCAACAGCTCGCTTAATTAGTTAACTTAATTAGTTAAAAAAGTGAACGAGATATTGGATAGATATATGAGGTGGGCTAGTGGTCAGGTCAAAAAATACATGGGTGTATTGTATGGTTGCTGGAAATAATAGGGTTATTTTAGCAGAGGTTTTGAAATGGCTAAGCTGACGCATTTTGCTAGGCGTAACAGCATAGTTTTACACCAACAGTTATTTGAACATATATATATTTTTTTTTTGGCTGCCTATGACTTTTGAACAGTACTGTGTATAATCTACAGTTTACTTGTTTTATATTTCAGTTGATGACATTGCTGCTGCTTTTTCTTGCCTTTAAGGTCCAACGACTATTCTGAGCTCCAAGGTTCATATGGGTGAAGAATGCAAATTCCTGCTTTGGTTACTGACTTATGAAATTGATGCCATGTTTTGTCGTTCCTTGTTCAGCTGCAAATCTGTTTGAGTGAGCTGGACGAAAGTCTGCCGACAATACAGCCTCCCCCTCAGGGCCTGATTTTGGCTGGCCTGGCAGACCTGAGTCGACCCGCTGACAAGCTGAGTACCATCCAGTGTGCAGTACTGACTGCCACAGGTACAGCACTGGAGTGGGGTGCTGCAATTTTGGTACGTTGTGTACGGGGAAAACGAGGCGAGATTTGGCAGAAGTGCAGCACTCCTTAGCTATGTGACCAACCTGTGATAGCTTACCATGGTGGTGAATGGTGCAGGAATTGTTGATATGAGTTTTTATATCAGCCCATCTCTCACCCAGGCTTCATGTGGGCCAGATACTCTCTGGTAATTGCCCTAAAGAACTGGAACCTTTTTACAGTAACATTTGTTGGTGCTTCTGACAGTTTCCAGCTGTTCAGAATCTGGAGGTGGGTAGGCCTCTGCTGCTGAAGCAGAAGGAACAGGAGGCAGCAGCGCAGTACTGAGCTCCAACCTTTCCATCTGGTCCCATAGACTAAAAGGATATCTGGCCACTTGACTCCACTCCCCTCCAACCCTGTCCAAATCTTTAACCGGAAAATATTTGTTTCAGTGCTTAAACATTGGTCCTTAGTACACCCCTCTCCATGTGCAGACTCCAGGCACACAAGGTACTGCCAGGACCAAGACCAGGATGGGCTTAGCCACAGCTGGCAAAGGCGCCGTCCACCGATGCGCCGGAGTGGGGGGACCTGCAGACGGCCGAGGAGTCGGAGCGGGGGAACCCGCAAGCGCCCCCTCCCCCGAGCCCCAGCCCAGGCAAGAGAGGGCGGACCAGGGGGCAGGGTGGGCGGGACCCGGGCCCTGTGCCCTCTCTCCTTTTGGGACACTGAAAGGTGGGGTTCTGGCCGGGGTCAATCTCTCCGGGGCGAGGGCAGAGGAGTCATTAGGGAGGTCCCCGTGGGATCCCACTCAAGCTCTTCCTCTCCCTCCATCAAGGGAGGAGGAGCGATGATCTGACAGCCTGAGACCTCCTCGGGGACTGGAGCTGGAGCCGAAGCCCCTTTGCGTGGAGCCAGCCCATTAGGAGCGGGTGGAGCCCAGGGCTGGAGCAACAGGCGAAGGTGAAGGCAGAGGGGCCTCAGGCGTAGCAGGTGCCTCAGGGATGGGCGGATCTAGCGCCTCAGAGACGGGTGGAGCAGGAACGGGCGCAGCAGGGACTGGAGGAGCGGGCGAAGCAAGGACGGGCGGAGCAGGAGCCTCAGGAACCAGGGGGCGGCGAAGCTGCAAGCAGCACAGGCAGGGCAGGCACATCAGGCGCCAGGCAGGACAGGCATGTCAAGCTGCCCCTTTAAGGGACCGTGGGACCTGCGGGATGGTGTCCCAAGCAGATCTGGCCCCATTAAGAGCCAGACGAGTCCCTGAAAAGCTGGCTGAGTGATTGCCTGGCTGCCGGCTGCAAATGCTATGTCGAGCAGTAATATGGCATTAATCAACAGATGAGGGGTGAAGATTTAAATGTTCTAGAGGGAGCCTGGTGGGGACCTGCTTGTGTCGGATGAGCCGGCCGGCCACCCTGAATCATCTGCGCCGTCGCATTGGTGACATGACAATTGAAGAGTAGCCAGTTTCTCGGCTGAACTCGATATGAGAACCTCATAAAAATGAGTGAGTAACAGGTAAGAGCTGGAGAGACAGAGATCATGCAGGGGTCAGAGGCCAGAAAGAAGAAGAGCAACCAGCTTGAAACCTTTAAAAGGTCCCTCTGGAGACCCGAGTGACCCAGGGGACGCTCATATAGATGGAAGGTGAGCCCTCTGCCTCTTACCGAAGGTCATTCGACCACTGATTATTTCAGGGCTCTTCCTCATATCCGTCACAGCGACTATGGGCAGACCCCAATTGATTACAGGTCCCCAGAAGTGCCGAAATCAAACAATAAAACACAGAGCTGATCTAACATGCAGCAGGGTGAAGGTGCCATTAAAGAAATTCCAGAGGATTCTTACAATATATTAGTGTGAAATTATTAAACAGTAGTCATAAAATTATATTTATATTAACAAAAAAATCAGTTTGTGACTTTCTTGCCGTGCTTTTGTTGGAAGGATTTTCCCAACAGGTACATTTAGATCTCGGAAAGACAAAGAACACAAACAAAAAAAATTATAAGTGCAATTCTGTGATCACCAGCAGCACTTCTGCAATGATGGACCCAAACGTAAGCAGTGACTTTATGCTTACACCTACAACAAAGCGAAGAGTTTAAGCTCTATATGCACTGAAGGCAATCGACAAGGAAAGTTTACATATAGGATTTTTAAATAAACTGTAAGCGCCTCTGGATGCACATACCTCCTCAGATACTTCTGAAACTCCTTGTTCCTCAGTTGGTTCATAGCTTTTCGAAAGAAATTGCTTGCCATTTTAAAACTGACGTGCCGACAGACCCGTTATCTCCGCCAAAAAGAACACCCTCACTCCAGCAACTGGCGCATTGCCGCCGCGATTTCGCGGGCTAAGTGGATTTCTCCACTGTAATTGGTCCATCCAAGATGAAAAAAAAAACTGCCTTAACGGTGGGAATGTACAAACTGCACAGCATGCTGGTAAAGGTAGTATGGCGAAAAAACAGTACAGTATAGAATTCCACATTTTACAGTTAAATATTTAAAATATTTATTTTCTTTAAATTGGGTATATCTCACTAAAAAAAACAGTTTACTCCAATAAACAGTTATGTTTACTCCCAAAACGTGGGTGCAAATTGTTGCCTTATTTTATTCAAGGCTCTCAAGTTTCATCAAAACCTTTAAGATAGATTACATTATGGGAGAAACGCGTGTCTCACTGTTAATGCGAGGACCCCTGCCTACCGCATTCATCTTGCTCTTACGCTTCCACCTTTTCCGCACTCCATCTGTGTGCGCATTCATGTAATAACGTATTACGTATAAATATTTGCAGCGGGATCGCACGTAACTTACTTATTATTCCATCCATCCATTTTCCAAACCGCTTATCCTTCTGCGTCGCGGGGGCACGAGGCAGGGAACAACCCAGGATGGGGGGCGAGCCCACACACACTCACACACCATCCATCCATCCATCCATTTTCCAAAACGCTTATCCTACTGGGTCGCGGGGGGTCCGGAGCCTATCCCAGAAGCAATGGGCACGAGGCAGGGAACAACCCAGGATGGGGGGCCAGCCCACACACACTCACACACCAGTCATATTTATTATTCGCAGCGTCTTATTCCGATTCTCCGGTCCATCTTAAATGTTGCGCAGCCGAATGCAATGACGCGATTGCGCATGTAGGGGGAGCATTTTAATACCTTCAACCTCTCTGGACCAGGCAAATATGAACTTCTCAGTACACGTCAGGTATCCACAATATAGAATAAGTCACATTGTCCTGGCCCAGACTGATTTAATGTATTAAAATGGGCATGGAAACCTGGCTTCTCATTCACACCTTTGTGCGCTATAGTATGACATGCCTTGTTTCCATCTGATCTTTAAAGTATTAAATCAGTCTGGGTCAGGACAATGTCACTTTTCCTATATAGTAGCATACCTGATGTGTACTGAGAAGTTCATATTTGCCTGATTGGGCATATTTCTGGGCCTGATTGGGAGTGAAAAGACGTTTGCGTTTGTCTCATTTTCTGATAAAATACACACATACTATTACTGAAACTGCCCAGATATATACTTTCCTCAAAGTGGCAACAAGTCAGTATAATCGTGTTCAGTTAATAGGAATCGAAAGCCAAATGAAGTTCTGAATGTAACCCTCGCTAAATGAGCCCCTCTACAGGCGCAATCGCGTCATTGCATTCGGCTGCGCAGCATTTTAAGGTGGATCGGAAAATCTGAGTAAGGAGCTGCAAATAAGGAGCCAACTTCAGCCTTATTCGGGAAGCTCCACTCCGCGTGCCTGCGCAATCCACTAATTCTATATAAGGGGACACGTTAGTAGGCGTTATTCCTTTCGCTGAGTATAGTGTGTGGGCTGGTTGGAATGTGTATGTCTCACGGTCAATGTGTTGTATTAAATTTTACTGATTTATGCAACGAGATTTGACTGCCACATAAAAACTAGTTTTAGGTTAACAGTTAAATTTTGTACATTGAACAACAGAGTTCACCGTAATTATCTAATGACCAACTAATGATGTGAATAAATCTACAGAAACACATGTTACCCCAGAGGTGATGCTCTTTCTGACAGCAGGTTCGGAGACTGTCACAGTAAAACCATAAAATGTCTTCAGGCTCGTGATCTCCAACAGCTTTTGCAATACCCAGAATGCATGCGAAGTTGGGAAAAAATAACAGTCCTGTATTTGCAATAATATGGACTCTTAGTATAATCAAAATACAGTACTTTGTCTTGTATGAGCATGGATATTTTTACAGTGTAAATATCATGAATATAACAAAACATCTTAATATGTTAATAAAAATTGACATAATTTATTATTATATACATAATATTTGAAAAACAGAAAGCTATTCTAAATTGGAGCCAGCTTATTTAACACCTCATCATAAAAAATCATAATGTGCATAAATATGTTATTGACACAAAAATGGACGGTAGGCTCCTTATTTATGTACAGAGTTGTTGTAAAACGGGAAAACTTAGTTCATGGATCCTTACCGGTTGCCTTATGATATGCAACCATGGCCTGAGCGTAACTGCGCCAATGGTAGCATAAATGAATCGGTCCTCTTACTTTTTGCCAACACCCTGATTGCCGTGCATAAGCCACACTTGGCACAACTCCTGTAAGCCACTGCTAACTAAGCCGACACTGCAGCACATCAGCCGAGCCTAACCTGAGTCTTCCAGCTACACTCTATGGACAAAAGTACTGGGACATCTGGCCACAATACCTACAGGAAATCCTATGAAATCCTTAGGCATCAATGTGGAGTTGGTCCCCCCTTGCAGCTATAACAGCTGCCAATGTTCCTGAAAGGCTGACAAGATTTTGGAGGGTGTCTGTGGGATTTTTTTTCCATTCATCCAGAAGAGCATTTGTGAGGTCAGGCATTAATGTTGGACATGGCCTGGCTCCTGTGTCCCAAAACATTTGTCCATATAGTGTATCTGGGTATAAGCATGTAATACCTGCGAAAACCACAGTTCTTAGATGTTTGTACATGAAGACTAACTTTTAGTTCTAGCAGCAGATAATTTCCTAACTACGCGTAACACTTACTTGTGGTATAACTTAATCTGGTGGATTGGGTCATATATAACCAAAAGATTTAATAGTATTAGGCGATATCTAATTTTGCTTCCATGTCCCATTCTCGTCAGTGTGGGGAAGCAATAAAAAAGGCCAATAGGATGTTGGGGTATATCTCCAGGTGTGTGGAGTATAAGTCAAGGGAGGTAATGCTAAGATTATACAATTCCCTGGTGAGACCTCACCTAGAATATTGTGTGCAGGTTTGGTCACCATATCTTAAAAAGGACATTGTGGCCTTAGAAAAGGTGCAGCGTAGGGCCACAAAAATGATTCCTGGTCTTAGAGGAATGTCATACGAGGAAAGGTTACTTGAGCTAAATCTGTTCAGTCTCAAGCAAAGGAGACTGAGGGGGGACATGATCCAGGTATATAAGATTCTAACAGGTTTGGATGCTGTTTAACCAAATAGTTACTTCAGCATTAGTTCAAATTCATGAACTCGTGGCCATAGGTGGAAATTAGCGGGAGAACATTTCAAACTGGATTTAAGGAAGCACTTCTTTACACAGTGCGTACTCAGAGTATGGAATAGTCTTCTTGATAATGTAGTGCAAGCTAAATCCTTGGGTTCCTTTAAATCAGAGTTAGATAAGATTTTAACAACTCTGAGCTATTAGTTAAGTTCTCCCCAAGCGAGCTTGATGGGCCAAATCGCCTCCTCCCGTTTGTATAGTTCTTATGTTCTTATGTTTTGATACCGTTCAGATATCACACTCAGGTATAAGATATTTTGAATGTATTTAAAAAAGCAACAGTATTCCAGACAAAAACAAACAAATGTTAAGTTGCACTGCTGTACCTTCTTATAAAATTTAGTGACACTGTCTCCAAAAATGATCTCAAAATGTGAATAAATTGTCCCAGTCTGGAGCCCTACAAGCAAAGTCTTTGTGTGGGAAATACTGATCTTTATGGCATCAACTGGAAGGAAGGCCAGGATGCAACAAATGAAAACAAACTTTATGTATGAAATTGGCATCAAGATATATTTATTTATTAAACGAAGGCGTCAGAACCCTGTTCCAGATCTTTCCAGCCCACTTGAAATCCTGCTTAACATATTCAGCTAGGAGACTGGATAGAGTTAATGTAACATTAACCATGGACATAAACCATGAATTTATTTAAAATTTATTTCTCTAATGCTATTTTACTCAACATTAGCTCTTACTCTGCACCTTGGGTCTGTTCCCTTCTCCTCCCTTTGCATATATCAATACACATTAAGGATATGATGGCTCATCTATTATACAAGTTAAGAAAATAAGAGTAATTAAACATTCTAAGCACTATACACTAACAACATGCCCTTTAATCCAGGTAAGCCTGAAATATAATAATAACACTTTATTGATCCCTGTGGGGAAATTCTCATGACGATCAGGCATTTTGAACTTCCTTTGATGCGAAACTTCCTCTGCGTGGCTTTGAGCTGCATGGCTCTTTCTGGAGGTTAAGGTGTTGGAGTACACTGCTGTTTCTGCTTAGCCCCAGTGAATGATTTCAGCAGCTACCACATCAGGGCTGTACAACAGACATAACGCACAGTAACTCTGAAAATGGTGGCTCCATACACACGGATAAATCCAATATAGAAGTTGGTTCTAATTGGTCTGCTGAAGGTAATATTAATGGAAGTAGTTACTTAAAACCTCAAGATTAGGGGCTTCCATTACTCCATTTTACATGTAAATAACAATATTTCAATCTGCATGCAAAAGGAGGAGGTTATTTTTTATTTCCCAATATAGTTTTTGTAATTAAAAAAGGACAAGTATGTCAGACATATACGTTTATTGTTCAGTGCCATTTTGTGCTGCTTGATAATGTGTGGGGGACCCCAGGATCTCAAGGATTCCTCTTCCTGATCCCTGCTTCTGTAGTCTGCTCTGGATGGACCTGCTGTCTCCTGCTGACTGGGGCCCATCTTCAGGGCGGCCCACCACCTGAAGAGCCTCAACAGTGTGCCTCAACATCCCTTCGGAGAAGCTCAGATCAAGAGCTTATGAGACCAACCCGGTGTCTCTGCTGGGGGGGGGGGGGGGCACTGACTAGGGGTTAGCTGGCTTGTATTCCTCTGTCTAATGTTGACCAGGAAACATTCAAGCTGCATTTAAGCTGTAATATGCAATTATCTTAGCTGCAGGGTTAAAGTTATGAGTCTGCTCTTCCTCATGCTGAAAGTACTTTTACTCACTGAACAGTGTGAGGAAAGCAGCCTAAGGGAGGGCATGTAAGCTACCTGGGGCTAGTTAGCCAGGTAACATTCCCTTGTTCACCGACAAGGGCGGATCAAGAGAAATTTTCTTAGGGTGGCATGAGGGTGGCATGGAAATCAGTTGGGGTGGCAAAATCAAAGCCGTTTCTTTATACATTTGCAGGTGTTACATTCTCTAATACTGCATGTACCATATATGGTTAAAATACATCAAATCCAGGGAACTCACAGTCTCTCCTCCCTAGCACCTCAGCTTTGGAGTGTATGTCTATTCATACTTCCTCTGCTGCTTACCTGTTTCATCTTCTTGCCCTGGCTCAGCTTGATCTTCTTCTTCTTGCTCCTTCTCCTCTTTCGCCATCCGCAACTACGTCTGCTTTTCCTCCCTGATCCCTCCTCTTTGTGTTAAGAAACTAGTGATGTCATCCTTTCTCTTCATACCTCTCAGTAGTTTCTGAAATCATGCAAATGCAGATTTAACATTCCTGTTAATACTTACGATTACCGCATTTTGTTTTTGATGATAATCACAGGTTTCAGCCTATACTATAGCACAAAACAACACTAAATCATACACATTGACTGATAATCTCCCTGCACTTCATGTAGAAAATTTTAAACCTCGTTTTCATTATTTATTGGGCTAATAACACTTATCTTGATGCCATTGCCAGAGTGTAACAATCAAACCGTCTGTGTTGAAATCTGAAATGCCCCCGGTGTTGATTCCAAATGTTCTCTGTCACCAATCTTAGGTGTGGTCATAGGTTGCTAATGGCAACAAGAAAAAAATAGGGTGCGTTCAACTTCATGCAGCCACTTACAGCGCTGTCTTAAAGCAATGCATTCTGGTCCTGATGCAATGCATCATGGTTTGATTTTTTTCTCCGGCCCTGCAAAATGTCACCACATGTCACCATGTCACATGGTACAAAAACCTCGCGAGAGCAAGATGACTTAAGACAGATTGTGCAGCCAGCACGCAAAGGGTACTGACAGTGCTGCACGATCTGTCTTAAGTCATTCTGTTCCAAGAATGCGTACCCATGCGCACTCGGAAAGATGACATGTTGCTGCTTGATAGGTCTCATGTCGTGAAGGACTGTCGTACAAGACTTCATGGCACAGTCGGATCTGCGTTTTCTGTTACAGCGAATTACTGCATTCAAAGCCAGCGAGAAAGTCAATGTTTATTCACCCCCCCCCCCCCCCCCCCCAAAAGTAGAAAAAGCTGAAAAATTCCTCCAAAGTTGAATTATGATTTACGTGTGTATGTATGTATGTAGGGGCGGCATGGTGGTGCAGTGGTTAGCACTGTTGCCTCACACCTCTGGGACCGGGGTTCGAGTCTCCACCTGGGTCGCGTGTGTGTGGAGTTTGCATGTTCCCCCCATGTCGCCGTGGGGTTTCCTCCGGATACTCCGGTTTCCCCCCACAGTCCAAAGACATGCTGAGGCTGATTGGAGTTGCTAAATTGCCCGTGTGAGTGAATGGTGTGTGAGTGTGCCACGAAGGGCTGGCCCCCCATCCTGGGATGTTCCCTGCCTCGTGCCCATTGCTTCTGGGATAGGCTCCAGACTCCCCGTGACCCAGAAGGATAAGCAGTGCACTGGAGCATTCATCCTCATGTCCAGAGGCTGGAATGGAATGGTTGGATGGATGGATGGAACCATCATCGATTGTGCACAGCAGGAAAACAGTCAACACGTCATTTATGGATGCAAAATTAACACGAAGGAAGTGAAGACCTTCTCCAGGTTTGTTTAAGGAGGAACTATTTTAATCTTATGTGCTGGTCTTAAAAATCAACATAGCTGACAAGTAACTAACAGTCGTCATTTATACTTTACATGTGAAGTTATAGGATACTAAATGGGTGTACACCGCTTTACTTCTGTAATAGACTGAATCCTTTATCAGTTCAATATGTACTGCTTATTAGCAATGAAGAGATGCACAGGACATATTATGAGGAGTCCGGAGTCTAATTTGCCGGTATAGAAACAACTAAAAACAAAGTGCGTAAAAATACAACTCACCATCCCGCAGAATTAGTGGCAGCCCTGAGCTTGTTTCTCTCTTACGAGCCGGGTTGGGGGTGGGAGCGGAGATGTGTAACAAAGATACTGTAATGAGGTGCGTAATATTTAACTACACTAAAATCCCATTATAACGAACTTCAAGGGACCTGGCACAAGAGTCTGTTATATCCAAAGTCCATTATATCCAGAGCTGCTGTATGCCCAGAACACAACTACAGGACACCATTTACTCATGCCACACCCCAGCAGACACACTTGTGGTATAGATTAGGCCTATTACGTGTACTAATCCAACTTTACCTGACCAGATGCCTGACTATTAATAATAGTTGCTTTAATTATGTAAAGTTGACTTTAAGTATTAGCAATAAGGTTGTGCCATGTCAATCGTCCACCATAACACTAGTATACATTGTTTTGTGGTTAGGTTAAGGGTTAGGGTTAGGCCCCCTGGTGGACATGAACTATAATTACAAAATACTAACTTACTACGAGATATCTAACAATATACATTGTAACATTTAACATGGGGTAGCAAAATCATATGTGGCAGAGCAGAGTATGATGTGGAGCAGTGGTTAGAATACAAAGAATGCAGCAGCAATATTAAAAAACGTGCAACTCAATCACTGTGGAGGCAGCGACTGTACCTCATTTCATGTCACAACATCATACAAAACAAGTGAGACCGGAAATGAAATAGCCAATTTGCCGATTTTCTGGCATTGCCCCTGGTGGATAGACGTAATCTACACGTGCAAGTAAAGTCAGTACATTGCTCGCGTTGCGTGTGAGTCCTGTTGCTTGTGAGTCGTGTTGTGAATACGTCGCCTTGCATGAAGTATATCGCGGCCCTAACAGTGCAGCAGTGAGGAGGGGCTTAGGGTACCGGAGAAGGTCCCTACTGGCACTTCCTCCTCAGTCTGAACCATGCTGGCGGCCACCTGGCTCTGCTATCTGCTGCGTTTAACTCCAGTGTTCTTGTGTTGACCTGACATCACACCGGGCTCTCATTCCTCACATGGGCTCTGTGAAGGCCAAGTGAGTGAAGGAGAGATGGCGATCATTCACTGATCCTACCAAGACTCCACTGTCACTAAGATGCATTGGTACAGACAGAAGCCCAACAGAAGTCCAAAGAAAACTTTTGGACAGCCAGTGTTAGAGGAATAGTGGAGTGCAGATCTGAATAGGAACTTGAAGTCTCGGGTTTTGAACATCTCCAACACAGAAATAGGACATTGAAATAATTATTACTGTGCCTTGGAGACACAGTGGGCCAGTTGCAGGAGAAAGGATAATTCTGAAGACTCATCCTGCATCTTTTCTGAGAACAAGACCACCTCACTACTTCTGACTGAAATCAGTACGACAATTCAGATGCTATTTAGGTTACTTTAATCTTGCTTTCATGCTACATTTCCATAACAATCCACCAGTTAATCAAATGTAGCCACCTTCACCCAATGAACGGGACTTTTATTCAAGGAAGGGCGGGAATTTATTTTGCAATTTACTTGGAAACAACAAATGGTATTTTCTGATTGTCTGGTAAGTGGCTTTTAGCTCTGTAAATTGAATTCGGCAGAAACTCCACTCTGCATGCCTGCGCATCATCCAGGTATTCTATATAATGGGACACCTTGGTGAGCGAGCAAGCAGGAAGCGGGGAATCACGAGTCGGGCAGCCTTTGATTCAAAAGACGGGGCTTTAATGGGGAAAGCATGAACTACAAGGACCACAAGGTACAAACATCAATGACAGACCTGGGGAAACAGACCTGAAGACACAAGACAAGCCGAAATAACAGGAAACAGGTGATCACAATCGGGGCAGCACACACGGTTAATGAGGGGGCGTGGCACACACAAGCATTGGAAGAGCTTGGCGTGACAGAACCCCCCCCCCCCCCCCCCCCCCCAAAGGCGCGCACTCCAGGCATGCATCAGGGGAGGCGATAGACGAGACGAGACTGGGGACACAGGACCATCAACCCGCAGGCGCCCCTCCACCCCCCCCCCCCCCCCTCCGAGCACCAGCCCAGGCAAGAGAGGGCGAACCAAGGGGAAGGGTGGGTGGGACACTGGCCCTGTGCCCTCTCCCCTTTTGGGACACTGAAAGGTGGGATTCACAGTAGATGTTAGCCACAGCTAGATCCTGCTCTTTCCCATCATTCCAGGAATATTTAGATCCTAGAAAAGCAGAACAGAGAAAATGTTGCAAAAAGCCTGCGTGAGAAGCACTGTCTTTTTACTTTTGCTCCAGGTTGTCACGGTCCATTTTTGTGGGGCTGCCCTTGAGCAGCACTAAATCCTCCCCTTACATGATGGAGGCCGTCAACTTCAAGCCCAAAGCCTCTGTCACCAGCTTCTCATCAAAGGTGGAGAGCTCGCCAAGGCCCAGGTTCTTCTCAATTCCATGTCTCCTAAGGAGGAGAGGGGTAGAGAAGTATTTTCACTTTCCTCAGACCTCAGAAACACACACTCCACACCCCCTCTTTGTCATTCATAGCATCCAGAAGAGAGAATGTGAATCCTGCATATGCCATCCAGAGTTTACAGGGTTGGTTCAGGGCACTTGCTGACACAGGCGTCAGCCAGGGTGGCCATGATGGTGGTGTTGGTGTTAAAGAGATCATCGTGAGTCATTCTGGGCTTTCTGTGCATTCCAGCAGGAATTAGCACAACTTCACACCCCTTCAGAGCAGCATCGAGTTGATCTGGGCCGATGTAGCCAGTGACTTGGGACCTGGTCTCAATGTGGCTAAGGTCAGCAGCAACACTGGGAGTGTAGATAATATCATAGAGGGAGAACTGGCTCACCAGGGGTCCTGGCCGATGCACCCAACATTGCCACCTTGGCATTGTTCTGGATGGAGGTGGACAAGTTCCAAATGATGATTTGTGCTGATCTTGCAAGGCGGGAAAACATTCTGAGTACTGATTTGCTAAGTTTAAAACAAAACGTAAATTATACAGATTCATAGATAATCCTTGCTGTGGAAAATGTCACTCTGAGATGAACATCTGACAACATTATGATTTAAATTCCGAATGTAGCTTACGTAACTGTTCCAGCATCTCCTTTGAAACAGACCGGAACTAAATGGAAGAATGTCATTTTCTGGACAAAATGCATTTCATGAATGAAAGAAAGTAATTTTGTGGGTGAAATCGATTCTGTATAATTATGCAATGCCTTTGGAACAACTAAATGCATTTCTTCATTTGCCAAGTCACGAAAGGCACACAGTAGGCATTTCCTGTGGGGAGAGTAGTACCTTTCAATGACCAGAAGGTGGAGCGGCAGCTTTAATTTTTCAGACTCTTGTAATTACATTTCACTTTCATTTTCAATGTAATAAAAATGTAATTAAAATAAAAAAAATAATAATAAATATTTCCTGGGCTCATACTTTCACTGTTATATTACTCATTAGTATCACTGTTTTTATTACATTTTAAATATTTTTCAGCCAAGCCAATGAAAAATCTTGGCGCAGATTCCCTCCTGTTGTAACGAATCCTACTCTGTCACTTTTTCTAGAATAACAATTACACAAGGGTGTCCAATCTTATCCACAAAGGGCCGGTGTGTATGCAGGTTTTTGTGGTAATCTGTAGGTCACACCCAGGTGTGAGGACTCTTCAGCCAATCAGTAATCTAAATAGGGAGTTGCAGCGAAGACCCGCATCCACACCTTTGTCTTTATTAACAGTCATTTAACTCCTTTTATTGTTGTTGTTAATATTAATAGTTGCATTTCCCTATTGTTTGCCCATGTCATGTGTATACCCGGTTTGATCCTCACGTGTTTTTAGCGTGTGTAAATCATCCACTGCATGTGCATCTTGCAGTGCAGCATCTGTGAATTTGGGTTCGGTGCTTGTTGGTTGCCTGTTCTGATCTTTCTGTTTACAATTGAAAGCGGGGCATGCTGGTACATGCGCTCTGCCGGTGCTACACTAGCATGAAAAAGGAATCTGGTCCAGGAATCTATTCGTCAAGCGAATTTTGTGCGCGAATCAATGCATAATTTTCCACAACATTTTTTGTCGCAAACCAAAAGACCGCAGCATTCATGAACCGCAGGTACGACTGTATGTATATCCATCCATCCATTTTCCAAACCACTGGAATTCTACTGGGTCGCGGGGGGTTTGGAGCCTATCCCAGAAACAATGGGCACGAGGCAGGGAACACCCCAGGATTTGGGGCCAGCCCATCGCAGGGCACACTCACACACCATTCACTCACACATGCACACCTACGGGCAATTTAGCAACTCCAATTAGCCTCTGCATGTTTTTGGACTGTGCGGGAGAAACCGGAGTACCCGGAGGAAACCCCACGATGACATGGGGAGAACATGCAAACTCCACACACACGTGACCCAGTCGGAGACTCGAACCCGGGTCCCAGAGGTGTGAGGCAACAGTGCTAACCACTGCACCACCATGCCGCCCCCTGTATGCTATTTCATTGTATAAAAAGAAACTTACTGTACTGTACAATAAAGTATTTCACCACTGCTTCTTCCTCAGCTCCCACTGTTTGCTAGCACATGCATCTTTTGATTTCTTAGTGCAATCTGTGCTTTATTTATTTTTTGTGAAATGTAAGTGCAGTATCTGTTTATTAAGTGCTGTGGTTTAATATGTACATTATTATTTCAGTGCTGTGTATACTGTCCTTAATGTCTTGCCTCTCTCGTATAACATGAGATACGCCCAAATTGACTTGCAACAAGTGGTCCTGGTTCCAAATCCGGACGTCGATGGATACCTGTATTTTATATGCTGTAGTGTGCTGGGTGTCAGACATTGCAATGCACCTTGCTTTGATTTTTACCCGTTAGATCAGAGGGAGGTAATCTTATCCAGAAAGGGCCGCTGTGTATGATGGTTTTCACTGCAACTCTCTGAACAGCGGTTATCCCAATACCTTGATCTTGCTAGCATATCTAAATGTGTACCTATTCAGGAATAGAGTGGTGAAGGCATTCAGAGGAGGACTGATGATTATCAGAGGGAACAAAGGGGCTGGGTACTTGTCAGTATCCAGTAGAACCACCAGACTCCTACACTGAATGGTTCTGGATGTGGCACAGACGTTAATCCCTCTGTATTAGGGGATCTGTCTCCAGTTTGTACTCTTCCAGTTAATAGATAGATTATCAGACAGATTTTCGCCCTAGTCCAATACTCATTGACAGCCTAATACACCATGTTTCAGTTTCTCTTGATAGTCAATACATGTCACAGGATGTACATTACTCTGATGGGCAGGCCCTCTTACATATGATGGAAACACTACAACAACTTAAGAATAAGGGTCAGAAGAGTGAAATACATATAATGAGTGTGTAGCTCAGCAGACTAAGACTCTGTGGCTGTGATCAGAAGGTCGACGGTTCGTGCTCGGAATTGGCAGAATAGCCACATGTCCACAGGCTTTTGAACAAGACCTGAAAACCCTGGGGGCCTCAAGGTAGCAGTCTCTTCACTGTGACCCCCAAGCTCGTTCTTGCCTTTATGGAGAGCAAGATGGGGCAAATTATTAATACCATGGGGCCTTAGCAGAATTACAAACCAGTACAAGGAAAATAGTTGTTAATTTTACATACTACCTTCTGCTGGCCTTATGAGAATATTCAGATTATCATTTTCCCCCATAATTGCAATTTTGACATTAAATTGATGATTTTCCCACGGTCCTGTGGCCGCTTTATATGGTAATTATTGATGAAAACTTTTTTGGAAAGTGAAACAATATTAAAATTGCTTTATTGCGTAAAAAAACTGTTTTTGTTTAGTAAAATAATGTTTTTTCGCTCTTTATAGCGCCGTCTTGTGGCAAAATTTGAATACTGCAGTTTAAAAACAATTAAATGATTTCTTCCCGAAATTGCAGTACCTACTTTAGGCCACGAGATGGCAGCAAGAAAATTTAAAAATTATTTTCCCAGTCTACTAGCAGGTTGTGGTTTTTTTTGCCCATTTTTGGTGTTAAGTCTTCATTAAAATAGTTTGACTTGGTCCAATGTATTTTTAATATAAACAATTGCCACACAAAGCTGCTAGTACACTGTGGGAAAATAATTTTTGTATTTCGGGAAGAAATCATTTAATTGTTTACAAACTGCAGTATTCACATTTTGCCACAAGACGGCAGTATAAAGAGTAAAAAAAAAAAACGAAATTGCAGTACCTACTTTTGGCCACGAGATGGCAGCAAGAAATAAAAAAAAAATAATTAACCATCTGTGCAAGCAGGTAAACATTTACCATCTATATAAGTATTGCACATTGCACATTGCATAGAGAGTGTCCAATCTATGTTAAAGGTGATTCGAAAGAAGTCAGACTTCAGTAAAGACTGTACATTGGCAGCCATAACATAAGCCGTAAATAATTACCAAATGAGTCATCCCCTTTCAGAAACATTTATTGATATTCCTTCATAACACACAGACATAAGATTTTTTTCCAACTGTCAGCATCTGATCCAAATGGGATTCCCATTTCCTTTCTGTGGGATCCAACAGAACACACCATCAGTCAACATGCCTTCAACCATGCAGGACAGGACCCAGTCCAGGCCAAACCTCACGGTGCTGGTGTTGATAAAAAAATGTAAGGAACATGCAGCTGCAGCTCACCCACAAACACAGTCCACAGCATCCTGAAATACTTTATTGTACAGTACAGTAAGTTTCTTTTTATACAATGAAATAGCAGGGGGTGGCATGGTGGTGCAGTGGATAGCACTGTTGCCTCACACCTCTGGGACCCGGGTTCGAGTCTCCGCCTGGGTCACATGGGTGTGGAGTTTGCATGTTCTCCCCATGTCGTTGTGGGGTTTCCTCCGGTTTCCCCCCATAGTCCAAAAACATGCTGAGGCTAATTGGAGTTGCTAAATTGCCCAGAGCGATATTTATTACTATTGTTTAGATTAAGTATATAACTGTTCAATGATTGAATATAACTTGATATTGTTGTTTGTGTTGTTTAGTTTGAGGTTCTAGTTTCTGTCTTTATCCGCTTTCGTTTCAGTAGGCAGCTGGTTCATCCCAGGCTCAGGGTCTCTCTGCTCTTCATCAAACCCACACCCCCAGTTTGGGAGCACCCTCTCCCTCTCCTCCCCCCACAGCTGTGACCGTTACTCCTCCTTGAGGAGTAACCGCTCCGCACCCTATCCCAGCCCCTATACCCACAGGAGTGCATCACCCAGTGAGCAGCCGCCCTGCCTATCCCCTCACACAAGCGCACACTGAAATCATGGTCCTAAGCTTTCTCTGTGGGTCACCACGATAGTACAGCACACCGACGATTACCCTCTGACTGAATCAGAATCAGCTTTATTTGGCCAAGTATGTCCACACATACTGGGAATAGTCAGACATTTAATCAAAATAATTAAGACAAGACATACACATACAGTTCTGTTGATATGCGACGTATATAACCTCTGCATTCGCAGCCCTGCTTCAGTTATCGATTGAAGAGCAAATTTCCAAAACTCACTCAGTCCGATAACCTAAAGTAATAAGTCATAATCCTCTTCATACGTTGCAGTAATGGCAATGAAATCTCACTCAGTGTTTATGTAATCGAGCGATGGAATTTCGTGAAATTTCCAAAAGTCCACAGAAATCTTCTGAAAAACATTCCTGCGGACTGAGTTTTTGATATTTGCTTTTCAATTAACACAATTCTCTTCAGTCTGAGGTTTAACAGAATTCAGCCATATGCTGTTCAAAAGAAACTCAGCAGAACAAAAACAGAAAGGACTTTACATCTGTCTGAAAGGAAAGTTGACACAGGCTACAGCAGTGAACAAATCAATCAATGTATTAAAGTTAGGCATTAAGTAACTGGAGGTAGTATATACATAACATGATGACATGCCTTTTCTGTACTGACCATATTAAGGACACTGCCCACCAC
The DNA here is from genome assembly GCF_023856365.1 of Brienomyrus brachyistius. Lineage (NCBI taxonomy): Eukaryota > Metazoa > Chordata > Actinopteri > Osteoglossiformes > Mormyridae > Brienomyrus > Brienomyrus brachyistius. The sequence continues at coordinate 7,896,820 of NC_064551.1, forward strand.
ATACCTGCTTCATTTATTGTTTTATACTTGCAGCTGCTTATTCAGACACCTCGTCTACCTGTCTGTCCATGTTGCCGTCCCATGACAACTGGTCCAGCCTACAGGTGCCGTCCCATTCCGGCATGTTACCCATGAGTCATAGCGGCACCTCCGGGAGCAGCTCCAGGTGAGCCCGTGCCTCCCCTCCCCCACCTGCCCCCATGCTGAGTCTCGGGCCCCCGTCTTCCCTCTTGTTCTCGCCTATACCCACATCCCGGCCTGTGTCTGCATCGTCTCACCTCGTTAACAGGTCTTTCACCTTCTTCTGTCCTGATCCATTCAGGCCCATCACTGCATTCTGGGACATGCTTTGATTTATTTCAGCATAGTTACTCTTTGTTTTCCTTTGTACTTTGCACTCTACAAGTAAAATGAATAAAAAATAGGCATTATTTTGATATTGTTTTAGTACAGTGACACTATTTGTTGTTTTTTCCAGGCAACACTGCATGCTGATTTAACGTCTTTCCTTAATCTCCACCCCATTGCTCACACACAGCCAGTATCCCGGTTTGTGGTCAATGAGCTCCTCCTCGCTCACTCCAGTTTCCCAGTCCAGTGGAATGTACAACAGCTTGGGCTCTCAGTTCCTGCGCAGCTCTACCACTCATTACCCAGGGCTCTCGCACGCGGCCACAGTGCCCCTCTAAGGCTCCCCCCTGTATGACAGCACTGCCCCATCGGAAGTTCATAAAGCCTCACAGTACGACGCCTCTCCCCACGCACGCTTAGCCACCACCTGGACTCCCATCACTCCTCCTTCCCTGTAGGGCGGCGCACTTCCATTATTATTGCAGTTTCTATCATCGCTCTGTTGCTTTTCTTGGTGCTGGACTTTTGACAGATAAATACAACATTATTTGTTGCATTCAGGGACAAAAGTAAGATTGGTCTGTTTAACACCCTCAGTCTCCACCCTATGAGCCCCTTGTTGGCGGCAGAATCAGGAAGATGTCGGAGAAAGCAGAGGTAAAGTGAATAGTCACCTCGACAATAATGTGGAAACCGCTTATGGTGATCATGCCTGTGTGGGTGAAATGGATCACTACAGTATAAGCGGATGATGATTATAGCCAGTTTTTCCCTTTTTTTCCCCAATTTTTCTTTTTATGCACTTTGAGATGTGTCTAGGTCAGATACGACCAAAATATTTTTCTTATTGCAGAAGTGGAAAAAAAATATTGCTCTCAGATTCTGTTCAGTTGTATCTTTTTAAAATAATGTACCTTGATTTGTGTTTGTTTAAAATGCCATTACCTGCTGCTTACTGGGCCGCTGAAAATGTCTGGCCCAGCTAAATTTCTTGGTTTGAAAATCTGGCCCAACTGCTTTCCAGACCCGGACTAGCCCTACTGAATCAAACGCTAATGTTATTCTGTTGTGTGGGCTGTTGTGATAGGGAGATTTACGGGTGGTGTCCCTGCTGCAGAATGCCCTGTCTGAACCAGCACCAAGAGACAGTGAGGGTTGTTGTTATCGCCTTAATATTGTATATACGTAATCTGTTATTTCTTAACTAATTTAATTGTGATGTATTCTTCTGATATGATGTGCACAGCTAACAAAAAAGAGAAAAATGCAAAACCAAAGGAAGGCTTTCTTTTCTCTTAAAAGTCTTTTTTCTAAACCAACTGAGAGTCAGTTAGAGGGGTGTTCATTATCAGTATTGTTGCTGGCATTTCTGAAAACGTGCCAGTTTTAGTCAAGTGGCTACTTTTCAAATGCAGTCCCTGGCCAAGATGAAGAAAGCCATTAAGTCGGGTTAAAACAAAGTTCATGAAGACTACATGATAATATTAAGCACTGACATAACATACAACATTTTTATATGCAAAATATACAGGAAATATACACTGCAACAGGCTAGGATAGACAAATAACCAAATACACTTGCAAGCCTGACCACTTTAGACCCCAGATTAGAAACTGCTGGTGAATGAGCATATATTTTTTCCAAGTTTTGTTTACTTTGCTGAAAGCAATTTAATGGCTGTCAAGTTCTCACAAATAATAAAAAAACAAAGATTTTCCCACTATAGCCAGATCCAGTTTCTGTGGGGGGGGGGTGACAATTTGTAGTAATAACTATTTCCTGCTGAAAAACACTGGTAAACTATCCACATGTCTCTGAATATCTGTGAGTCCCGAGACCTCCATGACACATAGATATAAGCTGCCAGTGTTGATCGGCAGGAAATCTTCTCCAAAGCCCCACCACCACCTCACACCAATCCACCCAGGGCTGTAGATGAACAAACTTCAAATGAATTTGCTGTTAATACAAACCGGATCAACTTGTGGTTTGTGTCCACGTTGTACCAGAGACAAGGGCCCTGGTACAGAGTACATTCTGCGTACAACACAGCCAAGACTTGACAACCTTGATATGATGCCCATGGAATCAACCCTATGCATGGAGGCTGCAACTCTTCTCCACCGAACCCTGTAGCCCATTGACTGCAGCCTCCCTCTGACCATCTTGTAGCCTGCATTTGGTAGATCATTCTTGACAGAAGAAACCAAATTGTCAAGTTCCTCACCACGGATGGAATTATATGTGTCCCTAACACAGAGCTCATACTCTTTCATTCCTCTTAAGATTGTTCTTCTTGAAACACCCATCAGTGTGGCTATGCAAGGCACAGCAAGTTGTGTATGGAGCATTTCTTTCAAACGTTGTTCTTCAATCAAAATCTTGGGTCGTCCTTTGGTGGCAGTGACTTCTTGTGTGACACATGGGGCTGGACGTTCCAGATGTGCCCTCACAAGGTCAAAGAGCTCTTGCAAAGCCAGGGTGATAGCAGGAGGTACTTCAATGTGATTAGACAGGGCCTGCAGAAGATACAGCTCCTGATGACAAAGGAACTCCAGGTAATCCAAATTTAGTGGAGTCGCGCTGAATCCCATTTCTATTTTATGCAGAAGACTTTCGAGAAGGTGGTATCTGAGCTGTTCACAGAACAAATTATAGTTAATGAGGTGTCAAGATCTTGTCTCTGATCAACACACTAGGCCTACCATTGAAAAGTTTTAATTATGAAAATGAAATGTTTTTGTTTTGTGAGGTGCTTGTTCATGTATGATGATACATTTTATATAAAGTTAAATAAAATCCACCAAAAACACTCAGTGGAGATTCCAATGTAGCAGGCAGACAACTTTATGGCTTTAAGGCCACTTAAAAAAAAAAATTGGTTCTCGTCCCCGCCCGACCCACTGAAATGCCTCCGACCCGAATTAATTCTTTTTTTCTTCGTAAAAATCACATGGAAAATGCCCCAGAATGACGAAATTTGAATTTCCCGCGCATTCCACATCAACGATTGATCCACATTGTGTAATCCTAGTCTTGGAATGGTTTAATGAACCTAAATTTGACTCTACCTGAGATGGGCTGGTGCAAAGATTTAAATCTGGGGAAGTTATGTGGTACATGTTCTTAAGTACTTGTTTGTAGAGTTGCATTTCCTTGTTCAACCATTCAGGTTCCTGTATTTTGTAAATTCCTCGTGTTTTAAGATGTTTTAATACACTTTCTAGATATATATTTTAAAATCTTGGTTGTTCATTTAGAATGGGAATGACAAACAGAATATTGGTTTCAAATAGTATCATTTTTATATTCACATGAAACATCAGCATAAAGTATCCAAATCCATAGTTGGGAAGGCATTTATGAGATACATTTACATTCTTGTGTTTTCTTACATTTAATATATTTGAAACGCAACAAACTGGAAGAACTGAGGAGGCGTACTAAGTAGGTCTGCTCTCTTCTGTATGTATTTTCAAATATGTATTTTCTTACATATTTGAAAGTTCAAACAATTAAAATTTGTAAAAATAAATAAATAAATAAATAATCCCTCCCGCCCGACCCACCCTCTCCAAAAAAAAGGACGAGAACCAATTTTTTTAAGTGGCCTAATAATGAGTGTATTTAGCAGCTACAAGGACAAAAGATATTAAAAACCTCTCCATTCTAATGCTAATTTAATAAACATTAACAGATAGCACTTAAGGTGGTTTCGCCTATAGTCTGTTAACACTAACCCGAGAACTAATATCTGAGGAGCGCTCTTCCCAGGATTTAAATTTATTAAATTGGCTTTGTGATGTTGTATTAAGAAATGTTATTCACAATGCAATTTACCGTACATTGGCCTATTCTTTTATATACGGTAAGACGAAGCGGGAAATTCCCAAATTATGATAGCAGACTGTGAATAAATAATATTGCACGAGATACCAGCTATACCGCATTGAATTTCAAGCTCTGCTTTAATTAAGACACACGCGATTCCAATCCTTAACGTGGAATATGAAAACAGAATCTCTAAAACATGTGAACATGTGAAGTGTAAGACTTACTTGCTCCGACATCATGACAGTGTGAATCCCACATCCATTGGTCAATTATCTTTATCTTCTACCAAAGCAAATAGCAAATAGTAGTCAATATTTAAAAAAAAAAACAATCAAATAAGCGGAGCCATTAGCCACTGTTCCCGCCTCCAAAGTGTCAAAATTCTTCCTGTCTAGCGAGCGAGCGCTGAGCAGACACGAGCGCGTAGATAGGGTCCAGCGAACGCGCGCGTAGAGGGGATGAGTTTTCAGCACGCGAGCGCACACACGCGCGTGGTTCGACTTTTGGCACTAATTTAACGCCGAGCGAGCGAGCGAGCGAGTGCTGTGCAATCGCGAGCGCGTAGAGAGCATGGATTTTCTGCTCGCGAGCGCATGCGCGGCTGGTTTTTATGCGCACGACTTTTGGCACTAATTTGACGCCATACTTAGTATAATCAAAATACAGTACTTTGTCTTGTAAGAGCATGGATATTTTTACAGTGTAAATATCATAAATATGATAACAAAACATCTTAATATGTTAATAAAATTGACATAATTTATTATTTTATACATAATATTTGAAAAACAGAACGCTATTCTAAATTGGAGCCAGCTTATTTAACACCTCATCATAAAAAATCATAATGTGAATAAATATGTTATTGACACAAAAATGGACGGTAGGCTCCTTATTTATGTACAGAGTTGTTGTAAAACGGGAAAACTTAGTTCATGGACCCTTACCGGTTGCCTTATGATATGCAACCATAGGCCTGAGCGTAACTGGGCCAATGGTAGCATAAATGAATCGTTCCTCTTACTTTTTGCCAACACCCTGATTGCCGTGCATAAGCCGCACTTGGCACAACTCCTGTAAGCCACTGCAAACTAAGCCGACACTGCAGCACATCAGCTGAGCCTAACCTGAGTCTTCCAGCTACACTCTATGGACAAAAGTACTGGGACATCTGGCCACAATACCTACAGGAAATTCTATGAAATCCTTAGGCATCAATGTGGAGTTGGTCCCCCCTTGCAGCTATAACAGCTGCCAATGTTCCTGAAAGGCTGACCACAAGATTTTGGAGGGTGTCTGTGGGATTTTTTTCCCATTCATCCAGAAGAGCATTTGTGAGGTCAGGCATTAATGTTGGACATGGCCTGGCTCCTGTGTCCCAAAGCATTTATCCATATAGTGTATCTGGGTATAAGCATGTAATACCTACGAAAACCACAGTTCATAGACGTTTGTACATGAAGACTAACTTTTAGTTCTAGCAGCAGATAATTTCCTAACTACGCGTAACACTTACTTGTGGTATAATTTAATCTGGTGGATTGGGTCATATATAACCAAAAGATTTTGGTTAACCATGGACAAAAACCATGAATTTATTGTAAATTTTATTTCTCTAATGCTATTTTACTCAACATTAGCTCTTACTCTGCATCTTGGGTCTGTTCCCTTCTCCTCCCTTTGCATATATCAATACACATTAAGGATATGATGGCTCATCTATTATGTAAGTTAAGAAAATAAGAGTAATTAAACATTCTAAGCACTATACACTAACAACATGCCCTTTAATCCAGGTAAGCCTGAAATATAATAATAACACTTTATTGATCCCTGTGGAGAAATTCTCATGACGATCAGGCATTTTGATCTTCCTTTGATGCAACGCTTTCTCTGCGTGGCTTTGAGCTGCATGGCTCTTTCTGGAGGTTAAGGTGTTGGAGTACACTGCTGTTTCTGCTTAGCCCCAGTGAATGATTTCAGCAGCTACCACATCAGGGCTGTACAACAGACATAACGCACAGTAACTCTGAAAATGGTGGCTCCATACACACGGATAAATCCAATATAGAAGTTGGTTCTAATTGGTCTGCTGAAGGTAATATTAATGGAAGTAGTTACTTAAAACCTCAAGATTAGGGGCTTCCATTACTCCATTTTAGATGTAAATAACAATATTTCAATCTGCATTCAAAAGGAAGAGGTTATTTTTCTTTTCCCAATATAGTATTTGTAATTAAAAAAGGACAAGTGTGTCAGACATATGCGTTTATTATTCAGTGCCATTTCGTGCTGCTTGATAATGTGTGGGGGACCCCAGGATCTCAAGGATTCCTCTTCCTGATCTCCTGCTGACTGGGGCCCATCTTCAGGGCGGCCAACCACCTGAAGAGCCTCAACAGTGTGCCTCAACCTCCCTTCGGAGAAGCTCAGATCAAGAGCTTATGAGACCAACCCGGTGTCTCTGCTGGGGGGGGGGGGGGCACTGACTAGGGGTTAGCTGGCTTGTATTCCTCTGTCTAATGTTGACCAGGAAACATTCAAGCTACATTTAAGCTGTAATATGCAATTATCTTAGCTGCAGGGTTAAAGTTATGAGTCTGCTCTTCCTCATGCTGAAAGTACTTTTACTCACTGAACAGTGTGAGGAAAGCAGCCTAAGGGAGGGCATGTAAGCTACCTGGGGCTAGTTAGCCAGGTAACATTCCCTTGTTCACCGACAAGGGCGGATCAAGAGAAATTTTCTTAGGGTGGCATGAGGGTGGCATGGAAATCAGTTGGGGTGGCAAAATCAAAGCCGTTTCTTTATACATTTGCAGGTGTTACATTCTCTAATACTGCATGTACCATATATGGTTAAAATACATCAAATCCAGGGAACTCAGGCAGTCTCTCCTCCCTAGCACCTCAGCTTTGGAGTGTATGTCTATTCATACTTCCTCTGCTGCTTACCTGTTTCATCTTCTTGCCCTGGCTCAGCTTGATCTTCTTCTTCTTGCTCCTTCTCCTCTTTCGCCATCCGCAACTACGTCTGCTTTTCCTCCCTGATCCCTCCTCTTTGTGTGTAAGAAACTAGTGATGTCATCCTTTCTCTTCATACCTCTCAGTAGTTTCTGAAATCATGCAAATGCAGATTTAACATTCCTGTTAATACTTACGATTACCGCATTTTGTTTTTGATGATAATCACAGGTTTCAGCCTATACTATAGCACAAAACAACACTAAATCATACACATTGACTGATAATCTCCCTGCCCTTCATGTAGAAAATGTTAAACCTCGTTTTCATGATTTATTGGGCTAATAACACTTATCTTGATGCTATTGCCAGAGTGTAACAATCAAACCATCTGTGCTGAAATCTGAAATGCCCCCGGTTTTGATTCCAAATGTTCTCTGTCACCAATCTTAGGTGTGGTCATAGGTTGCTATTGGCAACAAGAAAAAAATAGGGTGCGTTCAACTTCATGCAGCCACTTACAACCCTTTCTTAAAGCAATGCATTCTGGTCCTGATGCAATGCATCATGGTTAGATTTTTTTGTCTAGCACTGCAAAATGTCACCACATGTCACCATGTCACATGGTACAAAAACCTCGCGAGAGCAAGATGACTTAAGACAGATTGTGCAGCCAGCACGCAAAGGGTACTGACAGTGCTGCACGATCTGTCTTAAGTCATTCTGTTCCAAGAATGCGTACCCATGCGCACTCGGAAAGACGACATGTTGCTGCTTGATAGGTCTCATGTCGTGAAGGACTGTCGTAGAAGACTTTATGGTACAGTCGGATCTGCGTTTTCTGTTACAGTGAATTACTGCGTTCAAAGCCAGCGAAACCTGGGACATATGTGAGCTAACTGGAGTTGCTAAATTGCCCGTAGGAGTGCATGTGTGAGTGAATGGTGTGTGAGTGTGCCCTGCGACGGGCTGGCCCCCATCCTGGGTTGATCCCTGCCTCGTGCCCATTGCTTCCAGGATAGGCTCCGGACCCCCCGTGACCCAGTAGGATAAGCAGTTTGGAAAATGGATGGATGGATATATATATATATATATATATATATATATATATATATATATACACACACACACACACACATGCACAGTGTACATATATGTGAGTGTGTGTGTATATATAGAAAATGTATATATATATACTAGATAGATAGATAGATAGATAGATAGATAGATAGATAGATAGATAGATAGATAGATAGATAGATATGATATTAAACTAAAAAATTACTAAAAAATGGATTTAAGAAATAAAAAAGGATACTCAAATCAGGTCATTTAGAAAAGGTAAATAGTTTAAAAACAAATAATACAAAGAAAGAACTTAAACTAAATTAGCACAATGCTTGTGTCCATATAAAAAATTATATATTTTTTAACAGTTTAAATGGTGATGCTACAAATATAAACATACAATAAAAAGGTGGTTTGACAGTGATTTGAATCATATCGTGATATATATCAATATTGGCTGATAAAAAAATATCGAGAGATTTTTCCCATATCGCCCAGTCCTACATGTAACACATGCTTGCATACTATTGTTTAAACTGGAGAAGCTTAAGACCTCTACATAAGCAGATGCAGTTTGGTTATAATTTTGCATATTACAGATGGCAAATTGTTGTCTATGGAGGAATCTATGGCTTTAGTCATCTTATTGTTTACCTTAATGCTGCAAGGAATAACGAAGCCTAAACGGTGATGATCATGAAGCAGCATCTACGAGGAGCCCTCATGAGAAAGGTCTGACTTGGGCAAAGAAAATATTGAAGTTGCACGCTTCATGGTGTCGACCAGAGGCCTGAACAGGAATTCCCATCTTACTGGCAGCAGCACGCACAGCCAGAGGCAATACAACTTTGAAAAAAAATTTATAATATCTTCATTACTTTTAGATATGAACCGACTGAAACTATAGCTTGACCAAAAATGTTTTACAAGCAATATATACAGATTCATTCTGTATTTAGTGTGGTCTCTCACTGGTATTAAAAGCTACGAACATGAAATGTTGTAGGAAATCTAATTTGGTGGCAGGTTTTATCCTTTTCTGTCTATCTTTCATTGATAACCACACAACCTCAGCAACAACTTGTCTATATTTTTCTTGTTTTCCTCTACTTATTTAGAATAAAGAGACTGTGGAGATGTCTTTGGAGGAGTGCTGGACCTTTTCTATACAATGTTCTGCAACCTGGACAGGACAGACCAGCTCAATTCAGAGGAAGAGATCTACATGTATGCACTGCACTGGAGCTTTCTTCCTCATGTCCAGAAGCTGGAATGGAATGGATGGATGGCTGGAACCATCATCGATTGTGCACAGAAGGAAATCAGTCAACATATCATTTATGGACGCAAAATTAACATGAAGGAAGTGAAGACCTTCTCTAGGTTTGTTTAAGGAGGAACATTTTTAATCTTATGTGCTGGTCTTAAAAATCAACATAGCTGACAAGTAACCAATATTCATCATTTATACTTTACATATGAAGAGTATAGGATACTAAATAGGTGTACATTGCGTTACTTCTGTAATAGACTGAATCCTTTATCAATTCAATATGCACTGTTTATTAACAATGAAGAAATGCACTGGACAAGAGAAACCTACTGTATATTATGCTTTCTTTGCTTATTAGATTTTGTAAAAATAGTTACAATATTTAAAGTTTAACATCTGCAGATGGATGATGGACTACTTAAATAATTGCTCCCAAACAGTTCAGTTAGGAGTGTTAATATAAAAACATACACACCTTTTAAGTTAAGCAAATAAAGCTTCTATTTTCAACTGAGTCGCCATCTTCCCAGTGCCTTCTTCCCGGTTTTCACACATGCGTGCCAGACACTGCCACCCTTCCTTGCCTCCAAAATAAAAGTTTCCTTTTTTGTTGGTACAAGTTAATTTGCTAGGTGATACAGATACTGTTGGAGTTAGACTCCACCGAGTCCGTTGATGAGGGAAGGATGCAGTCTGAGGCGAAGGTTGGTTGCAAGTCAGCTCTCTTTAATGACGTCACAGATTGCAATCAGGGAGCACACTTAGATGCACAAAACAGTACATACCAAGAGTAGCTCAATATCTCTTGTCAGGGTCTGGTTTTTATACCCCGTTTAGGGCGTCTACTGTTCTTGTTGGTATTTTTCCAGTTGGCGTAACATACAAGTGTTGTTTTGAAATTACTGGCGTTAGTCCCCACACCCGTTCCCTTTTACCTTGTCTTGTTATGTTGCAATTTAGCAGCGTCAGCGACCCCCTCCCTTGTTATGTCCCCGCATGTCAAGCATAAGCTTAATGTCACCGCGACCCTGTCAATGTACCTTCTGCTTTTCTAAATTTACTTGCACTTCGAGGAGGGCCGGAGCCCCCCTTTTTGTCCTGCCTATGTTCCAGTTCCAGTTAGTTCCCCATTCTCAGTGTGACAAAGGTTAGCACGCGGCCTAGCCCCCCTTCAATTCCCCCTTTTGATCTCTACTAAGAGATCATTACTGGTTTTAATGATTAAATTGCTTTGCGCGAAAATTTGTGGTATCCCCATTTTGATCTCCGCAAGGAGATCACTACTTACAGCGGGCGCTCCAGACTAACCAGAGACAGGCCGATGACCCCCTCCTCAAACTCCCCCACCTCTTTAATCGGCAGCAGAGGCATCATGGGCACATACGTGTCAGGGGGTTCCTCAGCCTTTTTCTCTATGGCGGTGGTGATGAGTCTGACAGCGAGAGCCCGCAGGCAGGGAATACAACAACATCCACAGGTAACGGTTATTGCGAGAAACGTAGCGATTGATATAAGTAGCGAAGCGATTAGTCCCTTAACTTAGAGGCGATCCAGTCCTCCCACACGTGCACGATACCAGACTGCTCATGTAGGGTGTAAGAGAGGGTGTGGAGACCTTCTAGCGCCTTAGTGACAGAACCGTACATTTTCACCATCGGCATGTTAGTCACGTTATACGTCATACGCATTACTTGCTTTCCCCCAAAGTCCCCCTTTTTATCTTGATCATCATCATCATCCTGGTCCCGATCTTTCTCTGGTGGATGAGGTGTAGTCGTCTTCTTTCAGTCAGGGGTGGACTACCCTGCTGGTTGCTTCAGGTCAGGGGATTATTCTGCCCCTACTGCTGGGACCTGAGTTACTGCCAGTTCAGCCGAACCGGGTTGCTTTGCGCTGTCGGCGAGGTCCTCCTGGATCTCGGCAAATGATCTGCTGGGCTCTGCTACCGCTGCGCACTGGCTCCAATGGTACCAGGTTTCACCTTTGCCTTTCAGCCGCACCGCGTGAGACGTCCGTTCCGTGACTTGGAAGGGGCCGGTCCACCTGGGCTCTGACCACTTCCTTTTGATGACCTTCAGAAGGACCCACTCCGCTGTATGTGGCTTGGCTGGCTGGGCCCCTGGTCTCGTTTCCTGGACCTGCTTGGAGAAATCTGTCACCAGCACCTGTAACTCCTCATAATATGCTTTGGCCGTGCTTACCCCTCCTTGTTCTGGTTTTCCCTCGAGTCCTCCGTAGGGCCCGGGGAATTGTCGTCCTGTCTGCAACTCGAACGGAGTGAACCCGGTTCCCCGATTTATGGAGCACCTGATTGACATTAGTGCCAGGGGTAATGCCTCAACCCAATTCAATTTAGTCTGTGCACAGATTTTTGCCAATTTTTGTTTGACCGTCTGGTTCATGCGTTCCACCTTCCCCCGGGACTGAGGATGATACACTGTCTCGAACGCATGTTTAAGTCCCAACGCCCTTTCTGCCTTCTGCAGATCCTCGCTTTTGAAATGTGAACCATTGTCTGACCTCACCCTCTCGGGGAACCCATGCCTGGGTATATAGTGGTTTACTAGGAACTTCACCACCGAGGCCCCGTCTTCTCTCCTAGTGGGCCAGGCTTCTGGCCACCCTGAGAATGCATCCACACACATCAGTACATATCGCCTCCCCCGCACCGGTATTATCATGTCGGTGTAGTCTAGGACTATTTCCTCTCCAGTCCTATGACATGCTGGAAACTGACCCTTTTCTGGTTTTAGCGTGGGTCTCGGGTTGTGCAGCGCACAGATCTCACAGCTTCTCACAAACTCCTTTACCATATCCTTCAGGAACGGATGCCACCATGCTCTCAAATTGTGAAGCATCTGTCCTGTCCCTACGTGCCCCACACCGTGTGCCTCCTCTATGACCTGTTGCCTAATTCCCAGAGGGAGGGCTGGCTTCCCCTCCCTGTTACACCACAGGCCCTCTGTTTCTATGCCCCCCTTTTCTGCCCACATGTTCTTCTCCTCTGGGGAGGCTTGCGCCTGCATGACTCGGATCCTGCTTGAGGTCAGCCTGCCCTGTCCCTCCAGTTCCTCTTCTACTGTAACCATCTGCCTGCTTACCTCATACCCCGCTGCCACTTTTGCTTCCGCATCTGCTGCTTGATTGCCTTGTGCTATCACTGTCCCTGACCCCTCATGTCCTTTGCACTTTACCACAGCTATTTTCTCCGGAAGCATCAATGCCTCCGCTAACTCTCTCATATCTGCCTCATGCTTAATCGGTTTGTTTCCTGCCGTTAAGAACCCAGCCCTCAGCCACTGGCTGAGTTCCACATGCACAGCCCCCACCGCATACGCTGAGTCTGAATAGAGGGTGACTGCTTTACCTTCGGCCAATTTCAAAGCTTCAATGACTGCCCTGATCTCCGCTCTCTGGGCCGATTGGGCCCCCTCCAGTCTTTCTGCTTTCAGTGTCCTGAATCCCAGGCCTTCTCTCGCTACCACTGCAAAACCTGCTTGCAAACTTCCACTCTCTGTTCGAAAACAACATCCATCGGTAAACCACTCCTCCGTACCTTCTATCTTTTCGGCTGTTAGGTCCTCCCTGACCTTTTCCTCTTTCCTAACCCTGGCCTCACATTCGTGGGGTGCCCCTCCCCCCATTCGATCAGCCATGTTGATGCCCTCATGGACAAAAGTTAAATGTGGTGCCTCTAAAATTTTGCTGAGCCTCTGCTGTCTTAGAGACGTCATTGTGAACGTTTGTGAGTTCACATAGGCCACCACACTGTGCGTGGTCAGGATGTGTAGGGCATGGCCCATCACAATGTGTGCTGTTTTCTGCACGGCTTTTGCCACTCCTGCCACATGTCTGGTGCATGACGGATGTCGCTGTTCTGTGGTGTCGAGTTTGGTGCTAATATACATCAATACCTTCCTCTCTCCCCCCTTTTTCTGAAACAAGACGGCGTTCACAGGGGGCGGCATGGTGGTGCAGTGGTTAGCACTGTCGCCTCACACCTCTGGGACCCGGGTTCGAGTCTCCACCTGGGTCACATGTGTGCGGAGTTTGCATGTTCTCCCCATGTCGTCGTGGGGTTTCCTCCGGGTACTCCGGTTTCCCCCCACAGTCCAAAAACATGCTGAGGCTAATTGGAGTTGCTGAATTGCCCGTAGGTGTGCATGTGTGAGTGAATGGTGTGTGAGTGTGCCCTGCGATGGGCTGGCCCCCCATCCTGGGTTGTTCCCTGCCTCGTGCCCATTGATTCCGGGATAGGCTCCGGACCCCCCGCGACCCAATAGGATAAGCGGTTTGGAAAATGGATGGATGGAAGACGGCGTTCACGACGTCTCCAGTTTCAGAAACATCTAAATGAAACGGGAGAGAATAATCAGGTAACGCCAAATCAGCTGCTTGGGCCAACCTCTGCTTGAGAGAGATGAAAGCCTCCTCTGCAGGTTGATCCCACGTCAGAGTGGCGCTGAGGCTCCGCAGGCCATGTGGCCGCACCAGAGCCCTCAGGGGTTGCGTCAGACCTGTGTAATCTGCAATGTAAGTTCGGCTGTAGCCGGTCAGTCCCAAAAAGGACAACATGTCCTTCACAATAATTGGTTTGGAGTGATTCAGGATGGCTGACCGATGGGCCGGAGAGAGCCCTGTTCCCTTACCTGACAGGACCCTCCCCAGGAAGGACACCACCGTCCGGGCCACCTGTATCTTATCCTTACTGACCTTAAATCCTTTTTCTGCCAGCCAGAGGAGCACTGACCGCGTTGCCTCGAGCGCCGCCTCCGCTGTCGGGGCCGCGATAAGCAAGTCATCGACGTACTGGACGAGGGTGACCCCATCAGGGAGATGGCAGCCCTGCAACGACTGCTTCAACACCTGGTTGAAAATCCCAGGAGACAGAGCAAATCCCTGTGGGAGTCGCGTGTACCTGAACTGGCATCCCCTGTACGTGAACGAGAATACATCCCTGCAGTGGGGTGCTAGTGGTACAGAAAAGAAAGCATTAGCCAGATCAACGCAAGTGAACCATGTTTGGGACGGTGTAAGATTGGTGAGAGCGACGTAGGGATTAGGAACCGGAACAGTGGGAGTCAGCAGCAGCTCATTGATAGCGCGCAAGTCGTGCGCCATACGATACTTGCCTGTTCCTGCCTTCTCTACTGGGAGTATAGGAGTATTCCACTGAGAAGTGGACCCTTCTAATACACCCGCCCGTAAGAGACCGGCTACAGTCTCTGCTATCCCTTCCTCTGCCGCTGGTTTGTGTTGATATTGCTTGACCCAGAGGGGTCCAGCACTGGGGTGCAGTAGGAAGTCGACGGGCGTGCAGTCCACCAAACCAACATCAGTGGGGCTGGTGGACCACAGTGAGTCTGGCAGAGAAGCCAGTAGTGCTGCTGCACCGGGATGATCCATCTTTTCCCTACCATGGTCCCTAGACAATTGTTCATGCTGTAACATGGCTGTGTCTGTCACCTTAGTTTGAATACAGTAGGAACTGCAGGAGGGGGAGTACGAGATTTGAGGGATCTGGGTGAGAACCCAGTCCGTAGCCGAAATGGCTCTTTTCACCATTGGGCCTGATGCTTAGGATGTAGGGCGAGTGAGACGTGTGGCACCGTCTCCTCTCCCATCCTGTACCAGGGCAGTTGCTCCGGAGACAGGTGGACTGCTGAGGCCACCCCCTCGGGACCTGCATAAATGTTTTGGGAAGCAACTTGCCACTCGTGGCCTTCCAGTTGCTCAGAAAACAGGTCCCCATACCATTCTGTGGAATTTCGGTCATAAAACAGTGTCACATGTGGGGGGTCGGGCGGAGGAACGTAGGGTTCCAGGAGGGAGATCCAGGAGCGCCACGCGGAGTACACCGCCAGGATACCCGCCGGGCTAGGCTGCAGGAGGCCCCAGTAGATGTCAGCCACCGGGTGTTGTGACACAGGTTGCATCAGCCACTGCCCGGTGCCGCCTGTCGCTCCGTCACATGGCAGGCGGGTCCCTTCGGGGAGGGTGACAACCAAACCATCAGCATTACACAGAATTGAAGCCCCCAGCTTCACCAGCATATCCCGCCCCAGAAGGTTCACAGGCACTGCAGCGGAGACCACAAACAGGTGTAGAAAGGTCTGTCCCCCCAACCGCACTCTCACAGGCTTAGTCACTGGCAGTTTCTGCTCTTCCCCGGAGAAGCCCACAACGGTCACTGTAGTGGTGGAAAGATGTTGTTGGTTAGGCATCACATTCAAAGTCGAATATGTGGCCCCTGTGTCCACCAAGAACGGCAGTTCTTTGTCCATGACCATTAGGGACAGCATGGGGTCTGCCCCCCCTGCGTCCCGGGCCACCCGTGGGCACCGTCACTGGGAGGGGTCTCCCCACTCCCAGTCCTCGGATCCGGTGAGGGTGGGGTACTGCCCTCCTCCGGGAACAGCCTGTGGATTGGGTGCAGTCGCTTGTCCTGCTGGGGGTCCTCCTTGGGCCTGTCCTGCCCCGCACTCCCTGGCCCAATGACCCACAGCCCCACACCGGAAACAAGCTCCCTGCGGTGGCCACCTTTGCGACATACCCCGGCCCCATCCCCAGTTCCCGGCTCCCCGGCCTCGGCCCCCACGGCCTCTTCCCCATTGCTGGGGACCCCAACCTCGATTACTGTAATTGGTATTTTGTCCGACCCATGGGCCGAACTGGGGTGGTGGTGCTCCTGCCACCATCTGTCTCCCCTGCCCTTTCTTTTTGTAAGTCTGTGCTTTTTGTCTCGCTTCTCCCACCTGCAGTTTCAACAACTGTGTCTGTAAATCTTTCAGACCTCCTTCCTTTTTTGTGGCCTCGTCCCTCGCTCTCTGAAGATGATGCAACACATGTCTATCCCACACGGGGGACTCAGCGCCTGGGAGGTCAGGATTAGCCAAAATAGCTGCTTTCACTTGCTCAGGGACACCTTCCAGGACCGCTCGCCGGAACCACTCCTGCTGAACCCCCGCCTGCCCCGGGTGACACCCAGTTCTCCGCGTCCAATCCTCCTTACATTTATCCAGATATTCTCTGGGGGGTGTTTTAGGGTCCCACGAAAATTTTGGCATGCTAGCCCCACTTGGGGCGGGGAACATCTCCCGCATGGCTTCCCCCAAGCCCAGCACTACGTCACACTGTCACCGCGAGTGAGTGTCCCTGCCATTTCCTCTATTTCCTGCAGAGAATGTTTAGTGAGGCACCTCGCAGCCACTGCTCTGAAATCACCCAAGGCCAACTTTGTTCCCTGCGTCAGCTGGTCTAATTTATCCATCCAGTGACCTCCCCCGTCTGCAGGGGGGCATCTTGTCTGCTAGTGCCTGCACGTCCCCCAAAGAGAACGGCTTGTATCTCTCTGGGCCCCCTGAAGCCCCCCTTAATAGGGGAAACTGCTTAGACTTCAGGCTAGGTCGCCGCTGTAGAATGCGGGACCTGAGAATCAGTTTCCCTGAGGATTCCCTTCTCTCCGGCTCTACCCCCTCGCATTGTTCACCGTCCAAATCAATCAACACTTTCTCATCCTCATCTTCCTCACAATACCCCGACAATTCACCGATAATCTCAACTTCCCCTCTCCTAACCCGTGCCCGGTCTCGGAGAGGGGTGAGGCTGCCCCGATTACCCTGGGCTGCCTCCTCCTTTTGCTCTCTGATCACCCTTTCCTGGAAGGCTTGCTTAGTGCTGCCTTTACCAGGGGTGCCCGTACTTTCTCCCTCGGAATCCCTAGCGGTTTCACAATCCGAGTCTCTTTCCTCCACACTACCGCCATCCCTTCCCAGGAGGTTCCCTTCCCCCTGGGTTTGAACCTGAACCGTTTCCCCGGTAACATGTATTACTGGACATATGTGCGCCGGGGGAGCGGTGGGAAATCCCCCACGGCTGGTGTACGCCGGGGGTTGTTTGTCACTTTTCCTAGTTCCCTGCCCCTCTGGGACTGGGTCACAGTTATCGTTATCTCCACTTTCCCTATGCAGGTGATCGATCCCTTGCCAGAAAATGGCTAGGTGAGCCCACACTTGCCTCTCCTACTCCTGTTTCTCTCCCTCTTTTCTCCACTTTCCCCGTTGTAACACCCCTGCTTTGTCCAGCTGACATCCTGCCTCATCTTTCAGGCCTCTATGCTCCCTTTCCTTACGCCATAAAAGTGCTCCTAATGATTGTCTATCCTCTGGCTTGTATCCAGCACTTTTCACTGCAATACCCATACGCTTCCACGCATCTGCCTTCTCTCTCTCTGCCCTTTTCCTGTGCTGCTTTACCCACTGCTATTTTTAGCAACTGCATTTGTTCAGACAGAGGCTTCCACCGCCCGCGCACTGGTGGACGCCAGCCTCCGTCATCCAATTCTCTATCAAATTCGTGATCCATATTTTACCTTAGTCGACCTATCCACACTTAGTACACCTTTTCGCTGTCACTGAGTGCCCCACCAATAAACACCACCAAAACATAAACACACACACAATTATCAAGCCACGGACAACAGTAAACAGTAAACAGTAAGTAATCAATCGTAACTGCAAAGAATAAATGGCTCTATGTACACCTTATCTCACACCAGTTCCCCACCAACCCCCAGTCACCAACTCGCACTAAATACACTTTATTTACAAGGGTAGCTTCGAGGACTCTATACCTCGGGCCTACAATGACCCGTTTTCGGGAGGATGAACCTGACTCCTCCAGCCAAACGAGCTGCTTGGGGGTCCTATATCCCCGGGCTGCTCAGTCCCAGCTGTCCTACTACCTGCCAGCAGTAGGTGGGGTGCCAATCCACGGACGGGTCCCAGACCCTTGCCAATAGGTTCTGTGACGGAGGTCCCTGACCCACCGTCACATCTGAGAGCCCTCTGTTTTACAGGGTCCCTGACCCCCTGCGAAGGCTCCCAGGTCCCAGACCTTCTATCACAGCGCTTTCCTCACGGGTCCCAGACCCTCCTCAACAGTACTTCTCCCTTCTCTCCTCCAGGGTCCCCGACCCTTCCACACCGGTGCTTTCCTCCTGGGTCCCAGACCCTTCTACAACAATACTATTCTCACGGGTCCCAGACCCCTCTACAACACTACTTTACTCAAAGGTCCCAGACCTCTCCACAACGATACTATTCTCAGGGGTCCCAGACCCTTCAACAACACTACTCTACTCAAAGGTTCCAGACCTCTCCACAACGGTACTATTCTCAGGGGTCCCAGACCCTTCAACAACGATACTATTCTCAAGGGTCCCAGACCCTTCAGAGCTACACCCCCAACAAACCCTCGCCCCAATATTGGTTGACAGATCCTGAGACACTTCCAGCCACTTTTTAGGAATAGCCAATATGCAGAGTTTGATAAAACAGGCTCTGCCTACCTTTTTCTCTGGGCCCCGTGGCTGTCCGCGTCCGCAAGACCCCGTCTCTGGTTCCAATTAGCACAACCTCCTCCTCATCCCGGACGAGCCCCCAAATTGTTGGAGTTAGACTCCACCGAGTCCGTTGATGAGGGAAGGATGCAGTCTGAGGCGAAGGTTGGTTGCAAGTAAGCTCTCTTTAATGACGTCACAGATTGCAATCAGGGAGCACACTTAGATGCACAAAACAGTACATACCAAGAGTAGCTCAATATCTCTTGTCAGGGTCTAGTTTTTATACCCCGTTTAGGGCGTCTACTGTTCTTGTTGGTATTTTTCCAGTTGGCGTAACATACAAGTGTTGTTTTGAAATTACTGGCGTTAGTCCCCACACCCGTTCCCTTTTACCTTGTCTTGTTATGTTGCAATTTAGCAGCGTCAGCGACCCCCTCCCTTGTTATGTCCCCGCATGTCAAGCATAAGCTTAATGTCACCGCGACCCTGTCAATGTACCTTCTGCTTTTCTAAATTTACTTGCACTTCGAGGAGGGCCGGAGCCCCCCTTTTTGTCCTGCCTATGTTCCAGTTCCAGTTAGTTCCCCATTCTCAGTGTGACAAAGGTTAGCACGCGGCCTAGCCCCCCTTCAATACCCACTAGAGCAAATAATTATAATGCAACCAGTGCAAGAAAGTTGTCATGCCCGGCGCGTCCGCTCCTCGTGTGTGCCACGCCCCCTGATTACCCACGTGTACCTCCCTGATCTTCTCCAGCTTTGTCCGCTTACTTTGATTAGTCTCTGTGTATTTAAGTCCTGGTCTGACTCGTTTCCCCTGTCCGTCATTGTAGTTTGTTGTGCTTATGGTGTGGTGTAGCGTCTCCTGCCCCCATTTCGGTAATAAACCCCAGTTTTGCCCCGTATTTGCCAGTGTGCCTGCTGCTTGCTCGCCGCACCCACACGATCGCCGTTCTGCTCGCTAGTGATCGTGACAAAAGTAATTGTCTAGTTTTAAATCAGAAACTTAACACTATGCACCTTCTGTTTGCATAAACATTAAAATAATAACATAGCCATTACCTTATGTAACCTTAACCGTCAGGAATTTTACCATGGTTTACCATGAACCCTTTTATCCCTAATTCCACCCAGCCCTGGAAACTCTGGTAGGGCTCTCTGAAAACTCTCCTGCAACGTCTTTTGTCAGACAGAGGGTGGTGCAGGAGACTTGCAAGCATGGGCATCTTCTTATTTTTGTCCAGTCTTCTTATAAGACTCTAAAAGAGCTCTAAAAGCTAAAATCACTAATCTGCAAGATTGAAAGAGTCTTATTATTAAAAGTGAAATTGATATAGTTAATAAGTTTAATGATTGTTTTGCATAGGTATCTGTAGAGCAGTGGTCCCCAACCTTTTTGCCACCATGGGCTGGTTTTATTCCATTATCATTTCCCCGGACTGGTTGGGGACCGTCTTGTGACGTGCGTAAACGCACAATGGTCCCCAACCTTTTTTGTGCCATGAATCAATTTCATGTAAAACAATATTTTCACGGGCCGATATAGAAACAACTAAAAACAAAGTGTGTAAAAATACAACTCACCATCCCGCTGAATTAGTGGCAGCCCTGAGCTTGTTTCTCTCTTACAAGCCGGGTTGGGGGAGGGAGCAGAGACGTGTAACAAAGATAACGAGGTGCGCAATATTTAACTACAGTAAATCCAGTTATAACGTTATAACTTCAAGGGACCTGGCAAAACAGTCCATTATATCCAAAATCCGTTATATCCAGAGCTGCTGTATGCCCAGAACACAACTACAGGACACCATTTACTCGTGCCACACCCCAGCAGACACATTTGTGGCATAGATTATTATATTGTACATGTACTAAGTATGGGGCGGCACTGTTGCCTCACACCACCTCTCGGACCCAGGTTTGAGTCTCCGCCTGGGACACATGTGCATGGAGTTTGCATGTTCTCCCCATGTCATCGTGGGGTTTCCTCCAGGTACTCTGGTTTTCCCCCACAATCCAAAGACATGCTGGGGCTAATTGGACTTGCTAAATTGCCCGTAGGAATGCATGTGTGTATGAATGGTGTGTGAGTGTACCCTGTGATGAGCTGGCCCCCCGTCCTGGGTTGTTCCATGTCTCGTGCCCATTGCTTCCGGGATAGGCTCCGGACCCCCCGCCACCCAGTAGGATAAGCGGTTTGGAAGATGGATGGATGGAATTTAAGTATTAGCAATAAGGTTGTGCCATATCAATCGTCCACGATAACACTAGCATACATTTGTTTTGTGATAGAAAGTGTCATATCGCTATTTCAATGATATAGCGATGCGATTAGGGCAGCCACTTACAACAATATTTTTCTGTAGGTTAATTTATCAACTATTTTACTGATGGTTTGATTAATCTATGTGATTATTTGTTCTCCAGAAAATCATACTGACCGTCTCATTTAAGTTAAGTTTATTATGACAGCAACATACTGTATGTTATTGTAGGGCATACGTCATGGATGCCGGAGTTTCACCACTATGTGGACATTTATTTACGCCCACAATTGTATGAGCCAGAATTGTGACGGCCAGAAGTTAGTAATCTGCATGAATTCGTCATATCCTTATGTTTATTAAATTCACTTT
Source organism: Brienomyrus brachyistius (assembly GCF_023856365.1). Lineage (NCBI taxonomy): Eukaryota > Metazoa > Chordata > Actinopteri > Osteoglossiformes > Mormyridae > Brienomyrus > Brienomyrus brachyistius. The sequence goes on from NC_064551.1 coordinate 7,918,286, forward strand.
TATAGAAGCGATAAGCATGGAAGTCATAAGCTTTGATGAGGCTATATTTGTCATTGAGAGAAAATGACTTTCTTCTTCCCATCATATTTTCCTTGCATGCCACATTGGCCTCAGGTAGCTAGCCAGAAGTAGGTAGGTCACTGCAAGACAAAATAGGGTGATCAAGGTACTGTGACGACTGTGAGCAGTAGGGAACGGGGAATCAGGAGCAAGCAGACGGGAATCCAGGAAACGAGGTTTATTTAAACAAAGCGACAAGGCAAGGCACACACGGTAGGCAACGCCAATGACCGGGCTGGGGAAACAGACTTGAACGCAGACTAAATACACAGGACTATTCAAACTGACAGAAAACAGCTGGTTACAATCGGGGTAGAACACATGGTTAATAAGGGGGCGTGGCACACACGAGGATAATACAAGCAGGTTATGACAGGTACAGTAAAAAAAAAAATATTACAGTTTAAATTTTTTCCATATGTTCTCATGTATAAGAAGACCCAAAATGAATGCTGTAAGTGGACTACTTGATTACTATAAGCAGATTATTTAAACATTATTTGTACTGGAATGATTCTGTCCCATAATAAATCACCCATATATTTATGAAAAATAAACAAACATCTGTCTTTCCAAAAAACTTGGCACAATAATCCATATGATTGTTTGTCACAGCAGAGCTGAACGGCAGGTGCTACTCTATCACAAAACCCAGTATGATCCCGATTTCTCTTGCAAATAAAAAACTGACATTTTTAATGTAGTATGACTCGATATATATACCAAACATTTATCATGAGAAAAAGTGGAGTGACATGATTTTGACCTAATTAAGTGCAGAAGCAGAGATAAGCCTACTTTGTAACCTCCAGATTGTGCTGCTTCTCAGCTAGGTTGAGGTTATGTATAATTTCCAGCAAAATTACCAAATCTAAAACTAGTCAGATGTGTGTGAGTGAATGATGTGTGAGTGTACCCTGTGATGAGCTGGCCCCCCGTCCTGGGTTGTTCCCTGCCTCATGCAAATAGCTTCCAGGATAGGCTCCGGACCCCGTGCGACCCAGAAGAATAAGCGGTTTGCAAAATGGATGGATGGATAATCATTGTGAGTGCACTCATCACCGAGGATGCTGATCACTAGTTAATTCATGAACCTGGACATGTTTATTTTAGTAGTAATTAGGGATGTCCAGATCCGATCACGTGATCGGAAATCGGGCCCGATCACGTGGTTTCAGACTCGATCGGAATCGGACGTTAGCTCCCGATCAGGATTCGGATATATATGTATATATATTCTCATTATTTTTTAACACATCTATAGTTATGCGGTGGCCCAGAGTTAGACCTCTTGACTCCACACAGAAACAGCAACGCGTGCGGCATGACATCACTTTGTTGCAGAGACGCTATTGGTTAAATGCCGGCAAAGTAGAACACAGAAGCAGCTTGAAGCGGAAAGCGCGAGTATGTCTGCGGTCTGGAGGTATTATATTAGTTGATGACAACAACATTGCCATAGCAAACTGTGAGATATGTAAACTTGGGATTGCAAGTGGTGGAAAGGAAAAGGCTACATTTAACACAACAAACCTAATACAGCACCTCAAAAACAAACACCCGACACAATACAGCGAGTTTACCCAGGCAACCCAGCCGAAGACGAGTCAGCTCACGCTGCAGGAGAGTTTGAAGAGGAGAGAAAAAATGCCCCGTGACAGCGCGAAGGCACAGGACATCACAGCCAAGATAGCACAAATGATCGCAATGAGTGACCTGCCATTCGCCTTTGTAGAGAACCCTGGATTTCTTATGCTTATGGAGCACGTAGAACCTCGATTTGAAATGCCGTCTCGCCACTATTTCACCGAGAAAGCTCTGCCAGCCCTTTATAAGAAGATTTCTGACAAACTACTTGTCCTGTTATCAGATGTACCCTATGTTTTGTTCACCACAGACATCTGGAGTTCGTCCGTAGCTCCCATGTCTCTACTAAGCCTTACCGCACAGTGGATTGGCTCAAGTTTTGTTTTACGCCGTGCGATCCTACATGTCCAGGAATTTCGCGGATCGCACACCGCAGAGCGCATCCAGCAATCGGTGGAAAAGATGATAAACAACTGGGGAATTGACAAGCAACGGGTCCACGTAATTTTGCGTGACAACGCGGCAAATATGAAGAAAGCTATGAGGGATATGGGAGTGCCGAGTGTGGGCTGTGTCGCCCATTCCTGTCAACTCTGTGTGCATGAGGGCCTGCTGTCTCAGCGCAGCGTGACGGAGACCCTGGCCAATGCAAGGAAGATTGTAGGCCATTTTAAACACTCCCCGTTGGCCTACTCTCGACTAGAAGACATACAGATGGACCTAAATATGGATATCAAGCGCCTACAGCAAGATGTACAGGTGAGATTCCTCTCGTAACTTTCTTTAATGTATTTCTATTTTATTATTGTTTCCCATACACTTGATTTAGTAAGCCACTAATACATTATGTGCTCTGCACCTAATTTGCACAAAAATAAAGTGAATCATGTTCTCTTATGTGCAGACGATGGAACAGCAGCCCCTACATGCTGCAGAGCCTACTGCAACAAAAACGTGCTCTTAGTGTCTTTGCAGCTGAGTGCACTCTACCAGCAACACTGACAGTTCACCAGTGGGAGCTGATGAATAAGACTGCTGATCTGCTATCCCCCTTTGAAGAGCTGATCAGAGTGTGAGCAGGGAGACTGCAACTGCAGCTGATGTGATCCCTGCCATAACAGGTAGTTTGTATTTTTATTTATTACTTTATACTGTAACATTTATTGATGTTATTTAAAACAAACTATAATCCCATGCATTCATTAAGTCATTCATTTACTCATTAGTCCTCAGACGTGTTCTGTCTCGGGAGGATGATGATGACCAGGGAATAAAAACAATGAAGAGGACTCTGCTGGAGGCAGTGCTTCAGCGCTTGTGAGTACCACATCAGCAGAAACTCAAGTGCAGATCTACCTCTCAGAAAAAAACACCCCTAAGAAAAGCGACCCACTTCAGTACTGGAAAGAACATGCTAATCAGTTTCCCTCTATGGCTGCTGTTGCAACCCAGTATCTCAGTGCCCCCTGCAGCTCTGTGGACAGTGAGAGACTTTTTAGTGCCGTTGCAAATGTCCTTGATGAGAACAGAAACAGGCTCAAACCTGACAAGGTAGAGATGTTAGTTTTCATTAAGAAAAACATACATTTCCTTCTGTGAAACTTACTACTGTGATGACAGTAAGAGTTAGGAGTGCAGTTCCTAAAAGCACATTACTGTCTTTGCAAACACTGTGGCACTTTTATTTTTTTTATTTGTTTACATGCCTGCCAGGTATTTTAAGTTGAGGTGCTATTTGTTTTTATATTAGACTTTTTTTTTATATTTACTGTTGCACTAGTCCAAAAGTGAAGAATTTATGTTATTTATTACATGATTGTTCAAGCTACTTTAAAGAAGTGCTCTGTTTGTTAACAGAGTTGTTGAATGTTAAAATAAGGTGAAATAAATAAAAAATAAGGAACATCCTTTCCTCGCTCTTCTTTATTCTTTTTTTTATGTATTATAGAAGTATCGGATCGGGACTCGGTATCGGTAGATACTCAAAATCAAATGACTCGGACTCAAGGGCAAAAAAACCTGATGGGGACATCCCTAGTAGTAATACTAGTCAATGAAATCCTCTGTCAGCATATTTACAGCCTTGTATTCTTTGTTATTTATTCATAATTTTGTTCATATTTTATTTAGTTATTTATGTTGCTGTGGGAGTGGAAGCATCAAAAGTTGTTCAGCCTCCTTTGATTAATTCACCTGAGGTAGACAAAGATGTACTGACATACTGCCCTAGTATTACTAACTTATACTCTGTGTGCCATTATGTACAGCAGCCAAAGAAAGGCTCCTGAACTTCTGATTCAGGCACTTGATAAGGTTTCTCCTAAAGGAAGATTCTCAATGGATATGAACAGAAAACAATGTCTCACCAACCTCTCCATCAGTGACAGTAGGACAGAAGACACAGCTGTGTATTACTGTGCAGTGAAGCCCACAGTGACACAGAGTGTGTGTCTGATGGTACAAAGATATTATATTATATTATGAAGATATTATAAAATGAATGCATGGTATTGGATAATATAAAATGTAGAAAAAGAGAACAACGAGTCCTAGAATAATATAGCAAAAAGTCCCAAATAGATAGACTTGTTCTAAGCTGATAGGTGGACCTTGAAAAAGTAGAAGAAACTGGTATCTCCAGATGGCCAAATTTTCTTTGAACTGCCTGGACCATGAAAGGCAGAAGTAACTGGAATGTCCAGATATCCGACTTGTCCTTGATTTGTCAGATGACTGTCGCATTTTAGGCCATAAAAGATGTATGCATTTGTTGCTCGGGGAGCAGAACATGAGACGCATGATTGCTGAGTGTCTGTTCCCTTTGAGCTCATCGAATAATAAAGTTCTGTCAAACACTTAAACATCAGACTTTGAGAAATTTCTTCCACAGATTTGGGGGCTCGTCCGGGATCGGAGAAAGGGAGCAGCCAGAGCGCACGGACGGCGAGGAACGAGGTGTCCTGTTAGAATGGAGTGGTGAGACGTCACTGCCAGCCAAGGAGCGAGGAAAAAAGTTACTCGATCCGGCTCAGGACGAACGCCTGGACATCCCAATCCGATCAACGGACCAAAATTGAAGGGAAAAAAATTGTAAGTTGATTTATTAAATCACAAGTCGATGTTTAAGTCTGTATAGTATCTATATGTGCTGTTTGACAAACTTTGGAAAAAGCGCTAGTGGATTGCGATCCACAGGAGGATCCTCGTATTCACAGGAAGGTGAATACAGGTATTTGCAAGGAAGCAAATACAGGTGTCTACAGAGACACAGGTCTTTCACAAGGAAGTGAAAGGGTTTTCACGAGGGAGTGAAAACAGGCCGGTTGGTTGGCATTTGCCCCACCGGGGTATAAATAAGGTTGTGTGTGGAAACTGATCCGTTACTGGCAACTGGCAGTTAACACGGCTCTGCCGGGGGCAGCCTGATAGCGGACTGAATCCTGCCAGGGAAGTGAATGAATAGTACCTGCCACGCAGTGATTCGTGTTGTTGTTTGAATGTGTGAAGCGTGTAAATATCCTGGTTGTGATGAATGTGAATGTGTTGTCTAGTGCAGAATATCAGGTAAACGAACTAATAAGCGTCCAGAAAATTAGACAGAGATACCAGCGTAAAAAGCGGATGGAGGCCAAGCGGCCGGGGCCAAACTAAATTTGTCTCATTTATGAGTCAACATTTATATTGCTGGAATGTGTGTCTGGTGCGCATAATAAAATATTAATTATATTATTCACCAATCCTGCTAAATCAAAGTATTCGTTTGTGTTCATAATAAATAGCTAGCTCTGTCGCAAGGAAGGAATTTGCTTTTGCTTTCTCGCAAATTCTGTTGCAACGAAGAAACTTGCTTCTGCTTTCGCAACGAAGTAAACTGCTTAATTTCCTGAAGTACTTCGTTGAGGGTAACTGGTGAACAGATAGGAAAAGTCATGGGCAGTTCAAATAGCAAAGAGAGCAAATGGGCTCCAGATCATGCATATGACCCAGAGGGTATGACAAAATTTGAAAAACAAATGAGAAAACACAGTTGTCGAAAGCCAGGCTAGAAACGTATATGTCGCGATGTGGTCGAGACTGAGATGGGAGAGTTTTAGCAAAGAATGTGCCAAATGGACCCAGGTTCAAGTCTCCGCCTGGGTCACATGTGTGTGGAGTTTGCATGTTCTCCCCATGTCTTCGTGGGGTTTCCTCCGGGTACTCCGGTTTCCCCCCACAGTCCAAAAACATGCTGAGGTTAATTGGAGTTACTAAATTGCCCATAGGTGTGCATGTGTGAGTGAATGGTGTGAGAGTGTGCCCTGCGATGGGCTAGCCCCCCATCCTGGGTTGTTCCCTGCCTTGTGCCCATTGCTTCCGGGATAAGCTCCGGACCCCCCACGACCCAGTAGGATAAGCGGTTTGGAAAATGGATGGATGGATGGATGATAAGCTTGAAAAGTGGATATATGTGGCTAAATTGAAAGAGTTAGAGAAGGAAAAGGCAAATAATAAGGGACTGCGGGACAAACTGGGGGACAGGGGGACCAGGGAGTCAGTGGAGTTAAACGCTGAAAGGGCCAAGAATGAGGCTCAGGCGCAATCCCTCAGCATGGTGTTACAGAATACTAAGAAGAAAAAGGAAGAGATACCTCTGTACCCTCCTCTGCCGAATGTGCCTCCTCCCCCTGCTTATCATCCTCAGCTAGGAGCAGCTGCAGCAGCACCGGCGTCTGTGGAGGCCACTGCCCCTCCCTCAGAGAAGAAGGAGGAAGATGACGCAGTGGGGGAAGCAGGAGCCCCGCCGCTGAGACAGAGCCAGAGACTGCTGCAAAGGGGGAGAGACTCAGGCTCACAGCCATCGCAGTTGTACCCCTTGGTGGAGATACCTGACCCAAGGGGCCCTGCGCCTGATGGAACACCAAGGATGGTGTACTGTACGTCCAGCGCAACTGGGACTTGGCAGAGCTCAGAGAGGTGGTCAACTCCCTCCCAGATCCACAAGAGGTGGGGAGACACCGCTTCTGGCAGGAGGTGATGAACCTGGACGACGTCTACCAGCACCACGACTCCACTGCACAGCCACTTATGTGGAAAACCCCACACAACACGATTTGGATGATATTCAAGACTTCATGGGGAATGGATTTCCTACAGAAATGATTCAAATTGACTGTATTTATGTGGGACATCAAGCCACTGCTGTTTCTGTGACACTCCAAGAACAACAGCTTCGCTGGTTCTGCCCTGGAGATGAAGGCGTTCCACATGTCTCCTTGGGAAAGGTAGAAGGTAAAAACTGGAAATTTCTAGGATTATGGGTAAAAGAGTGTAAGGAGCGAGATGATTGGGTGAATGTGGAGAAAGGTAGATGGGTAACTAAGGACGGGACTGTACAAAGGTATGACAAGGTTTTAATTGTTGAGGTAAAACGGTAAATTCATTGCGATAATAGAACAAAAGGGCAATCTGTAGAGATTGAGGATTCACCGGCATGGCTGGATGAGATCCCAGAAAACTTTTGGGCAAAGGGGAAAAACGATTTTGGGCAAATTGTGACGGCTGAACCTCTACGGGTAATGCCTAAGTCTCAATACAGACCATAGCGCGTGCAGTACCCCCTCTCCAGAGAAGCAGAAGAGGGAATTGAAAAAGTGCATGGCGATTTGCTGGCTCGTGGGGCCATAGCTGAGATAAGCTATTCTCCGGTGAACTCCCTCATCCTGCCAGTAAAGAAAGCAGATGGGTCCTGGAGATTTGTGCAGGACCTAAGGGGGGTAAATGACTCAGTGTATCCGCGAGCGCCCATAGTCCCTAACCCAATCACCATTCTATCATCCATACCCCCAGAGTCTAAATGGTTTTCAGTTATTGATCTGGCAAATGCTTTCTTCTCTGTCCCAGTTCACCCAGACTCTCAGTACTGGTTTGCACACACCTTTAAAGGGAAAAGGTACACCTGGACAGTCATGCCACAGGGCTATACTGAGTCACCGAGTGTTTATGCTCAGGAGCTAGGAAAAAACTTAGAGCGCTTCACCCCCCAGGGGGAAGTACACTGGTGCAGTATGTGGATGATTTGTTGCTGTGTGCAGAAACGAGAGAGAGTTGTGAGAGAGATACGCGAGCGTTGTTGTTGTTCTGTGCAGAGAATGGACATAAGGCCTCTAAAAACTACCTAGGACATGTCCTGAACTCCCAGGGTAGAAAGCTGGGAGCCAAAACGGTGGAAGCTATCACCCAGGCACCAAAACCTGCAACCAAAAGGCAAATGATGAAATGGATGGGTATGATTGGCTATTGCTGTCCATGGATTCAGGATTTTGCCACAAGGGCCCAGCCCCTGCAAGACCTAATGCATGGTAAGGGAATGGGACCCCACGATGTGTTAGAATGGACAGATGAAAGCGAGCGGGCATTCACTGATCTAAAGCAGGCGCTTTGTGTGACCCCGGCATTGAGGGTCCCAAATTACAAACGCCCGTTTCAATTGTGTGTGGATGAAAGAGGTGGTTTCATGACTGCTGTTCTGGGACAGGAGCACGGGGGCCAATTCTGACCTATTGCTTACTGTTCTAGGAAGTTGGACTCTGTGGCGTGCTCCCTCCCTGCGTGTCTTCGGGCTGTGGCAGCCACTGCTGAAGCTGTGTTAATGTCATCTGATCTAGTGCAAATGCATCCTCTCCAGGTCTGCGCCTCTCATGCAGTACATGCCCTTCTGACTCAGGCAAAAACCTCTCACCTAACTGCTGCTAGGCTGATCTATTATCAGAACGTTTTGCTAACTTTAGCAAACGTGACGATAGAGTGATGTGGAGCAGTCAATCCTGCTACACTAGCTCCCACTGAGGTGGACGGTGACGAGCATGATTGCATTGAGGCGACCCAGGCATTGGCAAAGCCTAGGGATGACTTGGAGGAGGACCCCTAACAGAGGGAGAACTGGTTTTTGTGGATGGGTGTTCACTCCGGCTGGAGAATGGGGAGCCCTCCACATCATATGCAGTTGTCCGGCCGAATGGGGAACTAATAGAAGGAGGGAAGTTACCAAGGACGTGGTCCGTGCAGGCAATAGAGCTGTATGCCCTAACTCAGGCTTGTAATAAAATGAGAAACCAAAAAGTGACTATTTTTACTGACTCAAGGTATGCGTTCGGAGTCTGTCATGACCATGGGGCACTGTGGAAACAGAGAGGATTTCTCACAAGTTCAGGCAAACCTATTCAAAATCACTCACTTGTGTAGGACCTTCTCCAATCCATTCAGCTGCCAAAACGATTAGCCATTGTGAAATGTAAGGCACACACTAAGCAAAAGGACGAGGTGAGCGTGGGGAATAACTGGGCTGATTGGTGGGCAAAGAAAGCCGCCACAGACCCAGAGGCCCCAGTGAAGCTGATGATGTGCATTACTACTAATCCTGCTGACCTTTCTCTCCTACAGACAGGGGCAACTCCGGAGCACAAAGGACACTGGAAACGAAAAGCTGGAGTGTTGGGGAGTGATGGGGTCTGGAGGGAACAAACAACTAATCTTCCTTACCTCCCAAAGTCTGCCTTTCCAGGATTGGCAAAGGTGGCCCATGGATTGGACCAGAGACACTGGGCCACCCCTTCATTCACGGCTTATGCTCAAACTTTCGTTTCCAGGTGTTCCACATGTATGACTCACAACATGGGTCGTGCATTGAAGCCACCAACTGCTACAACTCCTCCAGCTGAGGGTCCTTTCCAACATTTGCAGATGGATTTCATAGAACTAACACCCTGTAGAGGTTATCGTTATTGTCTGGTGGTTGTTGATCTCTTTTCCAGATGGGTGGAAGCCTTCCCGGCCAAGCAAGCAACGGCCCAGATAGTTGCGAAAAATCTGTTAAAAGAAATATTCCCGCGATGGGATGTTCCAACATGCATTACCACTGATAATGGTACACATTTCTCTAATCAGGTGGTCCACAAGCTCTCTGAGTGGTTGAAAATCGACCGTCGACACTACTGTGCTTATCACACGCAGAGTGGAGGGATTGTTCACTTGCTTGTCCTTTTTCTTCCCACTGCACTGATGGACGTACAGTTCTCATGTGCTGATGCAGGTTATTTGTAGAGCCTGTTCGATATGAGATTTTATCCTTGCACGCTCTACACTCTGCCTTTGTATTGTCAATGTAATGCATCCAAATTTTTCCTGCGGTCACTCATTTTGTCGCGCGTCTCCTTCCCTCCTGTTTCTTTCTCTGTGCGTGTGATTGCTGCATTTGTCTGTGGGTACATTCCACTTCACGCTGCCGCGCTGGCTTAAACCAATGCATTCTGGTCCCAACGCAATGCATCATGGTTAGGATTTTTTGTCCGACTTCAGCCGGCGCTGCAAAACGTCACCACCCGTGACCATGTCACATGGTACAAAAACCTCGCGAGAGCAAGGTTTTCCAATCCATGCGGCTTGGAAAAAAAAATAGAGAAAGAAAAATAGCCGCTCTGACTCCGGCTCACAGGCAGAAGCCGATGTTCTGCCATTTTTTTGTTGCCTTGCCAGAATTTCCTACCCATACTCCTGAATGGACATCTGTATAAGGATTTATGCTATCAAAATAACTTTCCTGTACTTTAGAGGGGGAAGCAGTTTTTACACATAGTTTTATGCTTCCAGAAATTGCTGCCTATAGTTTTTAATGGGCTATCAGTTTTTTACACTAAGAATGTAATGTCATAAAATAATCATCGTTGATGAAGTAGTTATTAGCTTCTTATGCCCCATGCATTCCTGCTGGTTTTAACCACATTGTGGGCATCTTATGTGATAAAAAAAAATGTTTCCTCAGTTTTATAATAATCTGTGAACAAACAAGCAGGTTTAAAGAAAAACTGAACGAAGTTTATTTTTCTGAACATTTGTCACAAACATAAGTCAAGTCTTTCTTGTATTTGGTACATTAGAAAAGTGCCCACCTACTGCAGAGGTCACACTGCACCTAAAAGACAGTTAAATTAATATGTCATCTGAAACAACGAAACAAACCTTTATGACAGGTCTTTGGAGAAACGTAATATTTTTAATCTATATTAAAATATGTGAGGTTAGGACAAGCATTTTATGAGTTCATAATAAAGTGCATTAACCTTTGGCTCCATTAAAATATCTTCATTACAAGGATCAGGTATATTTCCAGGAGTTCTCCTTTTGTGAATTCAGTCAATGTTGTACTGGTTGGAAATGTTTCTTTGACAAGTTGAGATGTTAAAGTAGAAACAGAATAATTTGTATGGGAGTATGACTTCTTACCATTTCAATCATGCTTTCATCAGCATTTCCTTCCAACATAGAGCAAACCACACAGTAGTCCTCTACATTTCCTAGGAGCATACCATTTGAATAATCTATTCAAAATGAACTGAAAAATCCAACTACAATTCAGCAAATTATAGTCCACAACATTGAAAGTTGGGTTAAAAGAATAACCCTAAATTACTACACTGTTACTGCACAATATACTGTAGTTATTACTGTAATTCTATTGCATTGTTGACCATGTAACACAGTATACAACTGACCACAGACTAGGCTACAAACGACACGCTTTGTAATGTAAATGATTACCGATACAGATCATATTACCAAAAAATTCACAAAACATACATTTATGACAGTTGATACTAGAACAGGATTTGTACGTCCAGTGTAGTTACCATGTGAATATTTTGTGCCTGTTGTGTAATGTCACCATCCCACAAGACCTCTCTCTGAGGGTGTTTCATCTGGTACATCCAGATTCTTAATCTTCTTTTCATTTGTAATTGCCAAAATATTAGCAATAGTCCTAAACATACCTCGACATTCCAGCAGTGCACATGCAATTTCCATTCGAGATGCGCTCACAGCACTTTGGCTCGTCTTCATATCACTGATGTGACCCCTTGAAAGGTGCAAACTGCAAAATTCAGTTGTATTCATATTAATTCAAAGTAATAACTGCCCAGTATAACTCAGCAAACAGGTACCTTCAAAATAAGAACTCCACAACTGCTGGAATCTTGCTGTAGCTCGGGTTTGCACTTGCCACACTGCATTGTGCTCGGCACAGTCTCTCATCTTCAGAAAATTTCTAGATATTGTAAAAGACATTAAAAACTGTATTCAAATCTGGGAACATAAAAAATCATGCTAAGAATTAAAGCCCGTGTTTTCTCTCCAATGGTCATTACTGAAATGCATGTAATAACTCTTAACATGTTTTCAATTAAATTACATCGGAGTGACTTGTTTAATTAGAAATATTCCCACATGACATCATATGCACAGTTACCTCCAATTTCTCAGAACTTTACATTCATATGCATCTTACTTTTCCAATGGGTCAACAATTGTAATGGTCTCACTGGACATCTTTAAAAAGGCAAATAATGTATAATAATTTCACAAGGACACAAATTACATCTAAAACATAGCAGAAGCAAACTGGGTGAGAAACATTCCAAAGCTCTGCTCATGATGATGTTGTTATAATTGTGATTCCTCAATTTTACAAATGTAGAAAAATTTAAAAGCAAAAACAGAAATGAAATTCCAGGACATTTTGCCATTTGTATCACTTTACAGGTCATTTCAATGACCTAAATATTTTCAGGTTTTCAGGACACGTGGGAAACCTGTAAGAGGAATGTAGAAAGGAAGGTTGGATTGGAGGCTAAGGATGACATTAAAAGTTTCCTCCAATATTTTAACTCCAAAAGAGCTCTAAAAGCTGAAATCAGTAATCTGTAGGATAGTAAGGGTCTTATAACTGAAAATGAAATTGATATAGTAAAAATAAGAGTTTAATGATTCTTTTACACAATAGAGAACGCAGGTAACCTGCCACCATTTAATACAAATACAGTGTCCTCTATGAGCAATATATGTATAACTGAGGCTGATGTGGTACAAAGCCTTGCTAAGCTCAAAATAAATAAATTGCAGGGCCCTGATGGCATCTTACCTATAGTTTTAAAAGAGATGAGGGATATTATTAGCCAACCTTTAACATTACTATTTGAGAAATCCTTATCTACTGGTGTGGCACTTTCTAATTGGAAGCATGCCAATATAACACCCATATTCAAAAAAGGGGATAGAAGTAATCCAGCAAACTATAAGCCAATCAGTTTAACTTGCATAACTGGAATGGTAATGGAAGCTATAATCCAAGTGAAAATGGTAGATTACCTGGATGCAAATAACATTCTGAGGGATAGCCAACATGGATTTAGGGATTTAGGTCCTGTTTAACTAATCTACTTGGGTTCCTTGAGGAAGCTACAAAAGAAATTGATCACAAAAAGGCCTATGATGTGATCTGCTTAGTTTTGCAGAAGGCCTTTGATGTTGTCCACCACAAACGGCTCTTGCTTAAACTCCAAACTGAAGGGATTTTAGCAACTGTAGCAGCTTGGATTGAGAACTGGTTAAGAGCACAGAGGCTACAACGGGATCTTGATTTAATTTGCGACTGGGCTGATACCTGGCAGATGAAATTTAATGTAGATAGATGTAAGGTAATCCATGCAGGGAGCAGAAATATAAAGTACAGATATTTTATGGGTTCCACTGAAATAAAGGTAGCTGATTATGAGAAAGACCTCGGTGTGTATGTTGATGCTTCCATGTCCCACTCTTGCCAGTGTGGGGAAGCAATTAAAAAGGCCAATAGGATGTTGGGTTACATCTCTAGGTGTGTGGAGTTCAAGGGAACTGATGCTACGATTATTTAATTCCTTGGTAAGACCCCACCTAGAATATTGTGTGCAGGTTTGGTCACCATTCCTTAAGAAGGACATTGCTGCCTTGGAAAAGGTGCAATGTAGGGCTACGAGAATTATTCCTGGTCTTAGAGGAATGTTTTATGAGGAGAGATTACCTGAGCTGAATCTGTTTAGCCTCGAGCAAAGGAGACTAAGGGGGGGGACATGATCCAGGTATATAAAATTCTAACAGGTCTGGATGCTGTTCGATATTTCAATATTAGTTTAAATAATAGAACCGGTGGCCTTAAGTGGAAATTAGTGGGAGAACATTTCAAAACGAATTTGAGGAAGTATTTCTTTACACAGCGTGTACGTAGAGTACGGAATAGTCTTATTACTAGTGTAACGCAAGCTAAATCCCTGGGTTCCTTTAAATCAGAGCTAGAGAAGATTTTAATAACTTTGAGCTATTAGTTAAGTTGTCCCCAAAAGAGCTTGATGGGCTGATTGGTCTCCTCTCGTTTGTAAATTTCTTATGTTCTTTTGTAAGATTTTAACAACTCTGAGCTGTTAGTTGAGTGCTCCCCAAACGAGCTTGATAGGCCAAATGACCTCCTCTCATTTGTAAATTTATGTTCTTATGTAGGTATAAAAATAACTGACCATATGATAAAATGATTTTGTCTAATACAGGACTACAGTCTTCATTAGGTATATATTTTCCCCTCGCACTTTGTATGGGCAGTGAATTGCCCCTACTTACGTGTGGATTCCTAATAAGAAAAATGCAAGAAATGAACACACATATAGTCAGAATAATTCTCATGTTGTCAACTATTGAGTGCAATTCAAATTTTATTGAACAAATCTAATGATTACAGTATTTTTTTGTCAAACAAAACACTTACAATGAACTGTTCCAAATTATTATGCACAGTAAGCTGCAAAACACTTTATAAGTTGCAAAGAACTGAAAATTGTCATTTGTTGTGTTTGCAACATATGTACTGAAATCAAACACGTCACGTCACATTTTGACATAGGACCCCTTATTTGATAGCAGCTTCACAAGTCTTGCATCCATTGAACTTGTGTATTTGGACAGTTTCTGCTTGTGAGCACTGGTTAGTGGCGGCAGAATAGAAGGTTTATGCACAGTTGCAGTGGAGGACTCTACACCTTGATGTCCATGGGACTCCAGAGGCACCAGCAGCTTCAAATATCTGTTTGCTGCTACATAATGGCATTTTAGCAGCTGCTCTCTTGATCTGATGCATGGATCTGGCAGAAATCTTCCTCAATTTCCCTTTATCTGCACGAACCCGTCTGTGCTCTTATCTACTGCATGGAAAGGCTCATTTTCCATTTTTGTTCTGCATTCTGAAATGGAAGAAAAAAAACTTTCATGAAGAACACAAACCTATAAAAGGTACTTCTGTGACACTATTAAGGAAGGATCTGACTAGGAGAAAAGCTGGCAGAGTGATTGCCTGGCTGTCGGCTGCAAATGCTATGTCGAGCAGTAATATGGCATTAATCAACAGATATGAGGTGAAGATTTAAATATTCTAGAGGGAGCCTGGTGGGGACCTACTTGTGTCGGATGAGCCGGCCTCCCTGGATCACTTGTGCCGTCACATTGGCCATGTGGCAAGAAAAAAGGAGCCAGTTTCGGGGCTGGACTCGGTATGAGAACCTCATAAATATCACAGAGTAACAGGTAAGAGCTGGGGAGACAAAGATCATGCAGGGGTCAGAGGCCAGAAAGAAGAAGAGCAACCAGCTTAAAACCTTTAAAAAGTCCCTCTGGAGTCCCGAGTGACCCAGTGGACGCTCATATAGATGGAAGGTGAGCCCTCTGCCTCTTACCGAAGGTCATTCGACCGCTGATGATGTCGGGGCTCTTCCTCATATCGCTGACTGCGACTAGGGGAAGACCCCAATTAATAACTGGTCCCCAGAAGTGCTGAAATCAAACAATAAAACACAGAGCTGATCTAACATGCAGCAGGGTGAAGGTACCATTAAATAAATTTCAGAGGATTCTTACAATACATTAGTGTGAGATTATTAAACAGTAGTCATAAAATTACATGTATATTAACAAAAAATCAGTTTGTTACTTTCTTACCGTGCTTTTGTTGTAAGGATTTTCCCAACAGGCACATTCAGATCACGGAAAGACAAAGAAAACAAACAAAAAAAATTATAAGTGCAATTCTGTGATCACCAGCAGCACTTCTGCAATGAGGGACCCAAATGTAAGCAGTGACTTTATGCTTACATCTACAACAAAGTGAAGAGTTTAAGCTTCTTATACACTGACGGCAATCGACAAGGAAAGTTTACATATTGGATTTTTACATAAACTGCAAGCGCCTCTGGATGCACATACCTCCTCAGATACTTCCGAAACTCTTTGTTTTTAAGCTGGTTTACAGCTCTCTGAAAGAAATTCCTTGCCATGTTTAGTCAATGTACATGCACGTATGTTGATTTTGTTCAAAATGAAATGTGAAGATGAATTTGCCGTTTATATAGGAATGCGAATGACATCAGCACTCTAGATTCTAGAACTTACATACGTAGGCTACTGCTTATGTAACTGACGTAACTGTTCCAACATCTCCTTGGAAACGGACTGGAATTGAATGGAAGAATGTTAGTGGGCGAAATGAATTTTGTCAACTGAATAAATTCATTTTGTGTACAAAATGCATTTCCTGAACGAAAGTCATTTTGTGGAGGAAAGGAATGTCATGAATGATACAGAGTCATTTCGTGGAAGAAATCGATTCTGCGGAATTACGGAGTGCTTTTGTGGAAGCAAGAAATACATTTCATCTGTTGCAGAGTCACGAAAAAGCAGCGCTTGACACTTGGCATACCATAAAGTACAAAGTACTCAGCAGGCACATGGACGCAGACACATCTGTATCCACACCTGGATATTTCAGTGTGACTTTTATTGCGTGGATTCTTACTACAGTGGTGCCTGCGGTTCACGAACACAATCCGTTCCAGGAAAGTGGTCGTGAACCAATTTGTACGCGATCCAAGGCAATTTTCCCAATAAGAAAGCATTTAAATTCCACTAATTCGTTCAGAAGTCTACCAAATAATGATTTGTTGTCAATTGTTTTTCTGGTTTTTATAGTGAAAACTTTAAAGAAAAACACAATATAGTGTGACGACGGGCGGACCGAGGCATTACGGGAGACATGGAGACTTGCTTGCTGGGGTAATTACGCTTTTTATTTACAGTCATTAAACCCCTTGCATTGTTGTGGTTGTTAATGTTAATGGTTGCATTTCCCTATTGTCGCGTGTGTGTTTGGCCGTGTTTTGTAAACGGTCCGATCCTCACGTGTATTTAGCGTGTGTAAATCATCCACCGTGTGTGCATCTTGCAGTTCGGCGTCTGTGTATTTGGGACGTGTCCCATTGGAAAGACATTGGGATTTTGGCTTTTAAAATCTCAATCTAAAGAAGCACATCGAAGAAAGCTAAACTAATGGTAAACACCAGTGAATTAATTTCAGTTATCACGATTAGCCTGGATAACAGCTTGGGGAGAGCTTTGTGTCTGATGTTAAGTGAACGTTTTCTTCTCTTGGTGATAGGCTGGTTAGGGCATTTGAATCACTAATATTAACTTGGACATTTGAACAATGAACACTGAAATAGTTATGTAAGCTGAAAAACAGGGTTTTGTGACTGAGATAATGAACCCCATGCTGGTAATAGGAAAAACGGTGACTTGTGTTTTCAGAAATGGCTTTAAAATACGTTAACATTAACCTGTACTTCTTTTTTAACAATAGCATACTCCTGTTTAGGTTTTTAAAGCCCTCTTTTTGAAGTGTGTGATGTATGCAAATTTTTTCTTTTCCATGCTTTAAAATGCTGAGTAAACGTTTTGATATTAAAAGTTTAGACAGCGTTCCGTTGTTATTCATATTTACTTGCACTTTAATTACTCAAGTACAGTTAGTTACAGATTATTTGTAATACTTAAGTACAGTGAACACTATGTACTTTAAGACTTTTACTTGAGTGGAATTCTAGTTGGTGACTTGGGAGGGTATCTGTACTTATACTTAAGTGTGACTTTCGGGTACTTTATACAAGACTGTGAACAAGCTCGACTGTCTCAGACGGAAATCATAGCTCAGAGGTAATGATACTATATTAATAATCTCTGAGTTAATGATTAAGACATATATCAGCCTTCCAGCTACAACTGACTAGAAATCAACCTAATGTTTTTCATGTTAGAAATCATAAACCTGCTTCAGTTCATGTCTCTGTGTGAAATCAGATGTTACTCACATGGCACAAGGCCCAATGTGGCTCTGACTGTAATCACCCAGAGTGTGGCCCAGCGTGACTCCTGATGACATGTTAATCTCTTGGAGTGGGAATTCCATTTCCATAAAAGGTATTGTAGGAAACCTCGTTAATGGAAATATATTTTCAAAACCTTCGAACAATATTGGCCTTTCGCATTTTTCTCACAAAAAACTCCAAAAATGTCAGGTAGTGACAACTCCAATGAGCAGAGTGAAAAAACGATTAAAATCGGTATTTAACTAACTAAATCAGAAACACATTTTTGTTTGACTGTTTAACAAACACATCTAAAATTTTATACATTTAAACATTAACAAAAGCTGTTAATGTGTTTTCTTTAAAAGTTACAAGTCTATTTTGTGTGGTTTTTCACAATAAGACTCATGAACGACTAAGTTAGTATGTTTTGGGGTCTGTATGCACATCGCGGTCCTATACTTTCACAGACCTAAAGTTAAACTCTAAAGCCCCTAACCACCGGTGTGTGTGTGTGTGTGTGCGTGTGTGTTTGTGCACATGAGCATGAATATACATTTACCGAAAAAACATATTTATTAAAATAACTAAGGCTTTATTCTGTCAAATTTTTTTTTTTTAGAATTCCAGCAGATAAATGGGGTCGTTATAGTGAATCTGTAGTCTCCCTGCATAGTGGATGACTGCTGACACTGTTGAATTTGAACTATGTTTCATTAACTATCAAACAGTCTGCAGCTCCGTTACCGTTGTCAACTTAGCATTGTACTCCAGCAAGCATCTCAGATCAAGCTTGTAGATTATATAAGCTGGGGCCGTGGGCACCTTGTAGGATGTCTTTATTAAAATAACTAAGACCTTATTCTTTAAAGTTTTTAATGTGTATTTGCAGCATGGTGCTAAATGCAGCTTACTGGTTCCTATTAAATATAATTAAATAATCATGTACACCTTCTTTAAAATAACAAGACTATATCCTAAATTCTTACACCCTTGCCTGATTCCACAGTTCCTACCCCACACTTATGTGGCCCCCCTCCCACCATTCCATGACTTGTGAGATAAGGAAAGCACACTTCCCAACCTTTGGTTGTGCACTTGTGCGCATGCTTGGGGTTTTGCTGTGTGTGTGTCTGTGTGTCTGTGTGTGTAGGTTGTTCATCTTGTAGGTTGTTCATATTAATTTAAAATTTCGCTATAACAAAACAATTCTTATACATTTTAATAAAAAACGTGAACTATATTTGTTTGGTGTTTTTTTGATTGAGCAAACTCTTTTGTGTTTTTGTGTGCGTGTCCGATACAACTGTAGTTTGTATCAACTTTTTTTTAGTTTGACCTCCGGGGTGTGTGTTTGTCTGCATGCGCGTGAATAAACATTTACTGAAAAACGTATTTATTAAAATAACTAAGACTTTATTCTGTCAAAGTTTTTAAAAATGTGTTTTGATGCATGTCACTAAATGCTGCTTAATAGTACCTAACCGGGGGTGCTCCCCCAGAGACAGTTGCTAGTCCATTTATTCTTTTAAAGACTACTGATTCCAATTTGGTGCCATATGCTGATTCAGGTCTCTTGTAGATTTTCTCTTGACCGGTCAGCGCAGTCTCTCTCTTGTACATAGAAAAAAAAAACAGAGAATACCTATTATTAGAATGTTATTTTTAATTTAATTTAATTAAATAGCGTTTTTATCACGCGAATAAAAGAAATAATATACTCACCGGGTAAGGCCTGGATGAACCTCTTTGGCTGGCAGGAAGGGTAAGACCTCGAAGATACTTGTGCCTCTACCCTAGGAGGAAAAGGCCCCCCCGCTCGACGTAATATCAACCAGGTGCAGTCATATCGTTTCTCTATTAACCCATATCTGTACTGTCGTGTATGAAAAACAGGATTTACTGGGAGACAAAGTGTGTATGGCCCGAGTCATTAGAGATGACCTTCAAAAGTATGGCTCCATATGCTGATGTAATACAACGCTTGCGTGTCTTTACTAGATTATTTAATTGCAATTAACCAGGTGCACTCATATTGTTTCTCTATTAACCCATATCTGTACTTGTGCGAGGTCATATATGAAAAACAACACTTCAAACAGATTTTATGTATGGCCCAAGTTGTTAGAGATGGCCTTCAAAAGTGTGGCCCCATACGCTGATGTAATACAAACGCTTGCGTGAGGAAGAAACACACATACACTGTCAAAACTACCGGCAAGCGTTTTTATTGGACGACAGACCCTCCGCCTCCTCTCATTCTTTGCTCCAACTTTATCATTTTCTCCCAGAGTCTCAGTCTCTCAGAGTTTCTCTCAGACTCAGCTCTCCGGCATCAGACTCGCGCAGCGGCATGGCTCTCAGCTCTCCGGCATCAGACTCGCGCAGCGGCACGGCTCTCAGCTCTCCGGCATCGCTCTCTCCGAGGATTATCCAAGGCCGTGGGGACCTTACCGCAGTACCGCACCAGACACAGCATTCTAAGTCCTTCGGTGATTCTCCAAAGCCCGGGACCTTACCGCAGTACCGCAACACCAGACACAGCGTACGCTCACGCTCCATCAGGTAACCCACCCCCGCTCAGCCCTGGCGGCGCCCGACAAAATAATAACTTGTTAAAATAACACACACACTCATAAGCACTCTCCTCAATATAATTTAAAAATAAAATAATAATTAAATAAATCATTTAAAATAAATAAATAATTTATAATAATAATAAATAATTTATAATAATAATAAATAATTTATAATAATAATAAATAATTTATAATAATTAAATAAATAATAAATAAATAAATAAAAATTAAATCCAACTCCCGTGATGTTACATTGTACCACCACAACCAAGCCCCGCCTACACAAGCCCCGCCCCCAAGTGACCTTTTGACCCGACCTGTCAATTTGATGGAAGCGGTATTCCATCCCTCTCTCTGAGATCAGAACTTAGAGAGACAGACAGTGGAGTACAGTGGGGGGGGGGGGGGAGAAACTGCATGCGGAAGGTATTCGAAGCTACCCCAACTGGTGCACATAGAGTTGTAGTTATAAAGTAGTCGCAGTAGGCCTTATGCAATATGTTATGCGGTAGTACAAATATATTGTTACGTTAATCCTATTAAATGTTAACCATGTATTTACAGTGACTCAATGACAAGATGTCAATACCAATCTTGAATCAAAGGTCAACCTAATATTCACTGTGATTCAATGTCAATATAATCAATATCAATATTCTTATCTCAGGTTGGAGCCTGTTCTGGTAAATTGATCAAAATGGGTGGATTTTACCTTGCTGCAAATGTGAACCAATAGAACTTGATTTCTTGTTTCATGACCAATCAGGACTTAGATGTCCTTATAGGGAATTGGCTATTATAGTCTATCAACTGGTTGCTCTTTGTGCTCGGGGTGCCTGGTGCTAGAGTGTGACAGAAGCACTTTGCTGGATTGCTTGAATAAAAGAGAACTCTCTCACCAACTGAGAGGTCTGGAGTTTAATTCTAAATGGCTCAACTAGAGTTATCAGAGAGGTTGATTCATAATTTCCCTTATATAGAATCAGTGGTTGCGCAGGCACGCGGAGTGGAGCTTCCCGAATAAGGCTGAAGTTGGCTCCTTATTTGCAGCTCCTTACTCACATTTTCCGATCCACCTTAAATGCTGCGCAGCCGAATGCAATGACGCGATTGCGCCTGTAGAGGGGCTCATTTAGCGAGGGTTACCTTCAGAACTTCATTTGGCTTTCGATTCCTATTAACTGAACACGATTATACTGACTTGTTGCCACTTTGAGGAAAGTATATATCTGGGCAGTTTCAGTAATAGTATGTGTGTATTTTATCAGAAAATGAGACAAACGCAAACGTCTTTCCACTCCCAATCAGGCCCAGAAATATGCCCAATCAGGCAAATATGAACTTCTCAGTACACATCAGGTATGCCACTATATAGGAAAAGTGACATTGTCCTGACCCAGACTGATTTAATACTTTAAAGATCAGATGGAAACAAGGCATGTCATACTATAGCGCACAAAGGTGTGAATGAGAAGCCAGGTTTCCATGCCCATTTTAATACATTAAATCAGTCTGGGCCAGGACAATGTGACTTATTCTATATTGTGCATACCTGACGTGTACTGAGAAGTTCATATATGCCTGATCCAGAGAGGTTTAAAGTATTAAAATGCTCCCCCTACATGCGCAATAAGACGCTGCGAGTAATAAATATGACTGGTGTGTGAGTGTTTGTGGGCTGGCCCGCCATCCTGGGTTGTTCCCTGCCTCGTGCCCATTGCTTCCGGGATAGGCTCCGGACCCCCCGCGACCCAATAGGATAAGCGGTTTGGAAAATGGATGGATGGATGGAATAATAAATAAGACTGATGTGTGACTGTGCCCTGCGATGGGCTGGCCCCCATCCTGGGTTGTTCCCCGCCTCGTGCCCCCCGCGAGGTAGAAGGATAAGCGGTTTGGAAAATGGATGGATGGAATAATAAGTAAGTTACGTGTGATCCCGCTGCAAATAATAATACGTAATACGTTATTACATGAATGCGCACACAGATGGAGTGCGGAAAAGGTGGAAGCGTAAGAGCAAGATGAATGCGGTAGGCAGGAGTCCTTGCATTAACAGTGAGACACGCGTTTCTCTCATAATGTAATCTATCTTAAAGGTTTTGATGAAACTTGAGAGCCTTGAATAAAATAAGGCAACAATTTGCACCCACTTTTTGGGAGTAAACATAACTGTTTATTGGAGTAAACTGTTTTTTTTAGTGAAATACACCCAATTTAAAGAAAATAAATATTTTAAATATTTAACTGTAAAATGTGGAATTCTATACTGTACTGTTTTTCCGCCATACTACCTTTACCAGCATGCTGTGCAGTTTGTACATTCCCACCGTTAAGGCAGTTTTTTTTTTTCATCTTGGATGGACCAATTACAGTGGAGAAATCCACTTAGCCCGCGAAATCGCGGCGGCAATGCGTCAGTTGCTGGAGTGAGGGTGTTCTTTTTGGCGGAGATAACGGGGCTGTCGGCACGTCAAATTTTAAATGGCAAGCAATTTCTTTCCAAAAGCTATGAACCAACTGAGAAACAAGTAGTATCGGAAGTATCTGAGGAGGTATGTGCATCCAGAGGCGCTTGCAGTTTATTTAAAAATCCTATATGTAAACTTTCCTTGTCGATTGCCTTCAGTGCATATAGAGCTTAAACTCTTCGCTTTGTTGTAGATGTAAGCATAAAGTCACTTCTTACGTTTGGGTCCATCATTGCAGAAGTGCTGCTGGTGATCACAGAATTGCACTTATAATTTTTTTTGTTTGTTTTCTTTGTCTTTCCGTGATCTAAATGTGCCTGTTGGGAAAATCCTTACAACAAAAGCACGGCAAGAAAGTCAGAAACTGATTTTTTGTTAATATACATGTAATTTTATGACTACTGTTTAATAATCTCACACTAATATATTGTAAGAATCCTCTGGAATTTCGTTAATGGTACCTTCACCCTGCTGCATGTTAGATCAGCTCTGTGTTTTATTGTTTGATTTCAGCACTTCTGGGGACCTGTAATTAATTGGGGTCTGCCCATAGTCGCTGTGACGGGCATGAGGAAGAGCCCTGAAATAATCAGTGGTCGAATGACCTTAGGTAAGAGGCAGAGGGCTCACCTTCCATCTATATGTGTCCACTGGGTCACTCGGGACTCCAGAGGGACTTTTTAAAGGTTTTAAGCTGGTTGCTCTTCTTCTTTCTGGCCTCTGACCCCTGCATGATCTCTGTCTCCCCAGCTCTTACCTGTAACTCACTCATTTTTATGAAGTTCTCCTATCAAGTCCAGCGCCAATACTGGCTCCTCTTCGGATGCCATGTCACCAATGCGACGGCGCAGATAATTCAGGGTGGCCGGCTTATCCGACACAAGTAGGTCTCCACCAGGCTCCCTCTAGAATATTTAAATCTCCACCCCTCATCTGTTGATTAATGCCATATTACTGCTCGACATAGCATTTGCTGCCGGCAACCAGGCAATCACTCAGCCAGCTTTTCTCCTAGTCAGATCCTTCCTTAATAGTGTCACACAAGTACCTTTTATAGGTTTGTGTTTTTCATGAATGTTTTTTTCTTCCATTTCAGAATGCAGAAGAAAAATCTCCCCTCCTCCCAAATAAATATATATATATATATAAATTTATATATCTGTGTATTCATTTCTTTCATTTTTCTTGTTATGAAACCACACGTGAGTAGGGGCAATTCACTGCCCATACAAAGTGTGAGGGGATAACATTTACCTAATGTAGTCCTGTATTAGACAAAATCATTTTATCACATGGGTCAGTTACAGTTACCTACATAAGGACATAAGAAATTTACAAGCGAGAGGAGACCAATCAGCCCATCAAGCTCATATGGGGAGAATTTAACTAATAGCTCAGAGTTGTTAAAATCTTATCTAGCTCTGATTTAAAGGAACCCAGGGATTTAGCTTACTACTTACTAAACTAGTAGCAAGACTCTAAAAACATGATGTGTAAAAAAGTGCTTCCTCAAATTTGTTTTAAAATGTTCTCTCGCTAATTTCCACTTATGGCCACGATTTCTAATATTTAAACTAATATTGAAATATTGAACAGCATCCAGACCTGTTAGAATCTTATATACCTGGATCATGTCCTTCTTAGTCTCCTTTACTCGAGGCTAAACGGATTCTGCTCAGTTAACCTCTCGTAAGACATTCCTCTAAGACAAGGAATCATTCTGGTACCCCTACGTTGCACCTTTTCCAAGGCAGCAATGTCCTTCTTAAGGTATGGTGACCAAACCTGCACACAATATTCTAGGTGGGGACTTACCAAGGAATTATATAATGGAGCCGTTTGTGGTGGACAACATCAAAGGCCTTCTGCAGAACTAAGCAGATAACATCATAGGCCTTTTTGTGATCAATTTCTTTCGTAGCTTCCTCAAAGAACTCAAGTAGATTAGTTAAACAGGACCTACCTCTCCTAAATCTATGATGGCTATACCTCAGAATGTTATTTTAATCCAGGTAATCTACCATTTTCACTTGGATTATAGCTTCCATTACCATTCCAGTTATGCAAGTTAAACTGATTGGCTTATAGTTTGCTGGATTACTTCTATCCCCTTTTTTGAATATGGGTGTTATATTAGCATGCTTCCAATTAGAAAGTGCCACACCAGTAGATAAGGATTTCTCAAATAGTAATGTTAAAGGTTGGTTAATAATATCCCTCATCTCTTTTAAAACTATACTTTATACCAGGGGTGCCCAAAGTGGGGCCCGCGGGTACTATTTAGATTGGCCCGCCAATGGATATCTAAAATTTTAAATTATTACTGTACTAAAATTTGTTTCAAAAACTCTTAAAGCACGAATCCCAGTGTAGCTATCAGTGCGCCCGGCGTACTATTTAGATTGGCCCGCCAATGGATATCTAAAATTTTAAATTATTACTGTACTAAAATTTGTTTCAAAAACTCTTAAAGCACGAATCCCAGTGTAGCTATCAGTGCGTTTACTTTTTAGTGTACGTTGGCCTAACTAATATATATTATACAGTCCTCACTCATGGTGCTTTGATTACATTTGAAATATCTAAGACTAAAATTGAAATACAAGCAACTATAAGGGTAATGTAGAGTATATCTGTGCACATATGTACATTTCCACACTTCATAAATAGTCATATTTTAACAATTTGTAAAAAGTCCCATGAGTCTTTGTTGCCGCCATACGCGATCAAACCAGTTTGTGGCGGGTCACCACCGGGCTGCTAGCTTAAGCCACTATCAACATGGAGCGGCATCGTCAGTGGCACACAGACAAAAGACATTTTTAAAAATGCTGGGAGGAAGAATATTTTTTTCACTGACATAAATGCTAAAGCGGTCTGCCTTATTTGTAACCAGTCTGTTGCTGTACTAAAGGAGTATAACATTCGTCATCATTATGAGACGAAGCACGCAGCATTTTCGCAATTCAAAGGTGATGCGCGAAAGAACAAGACCAGGGAGCTGCTGGCTAAACTTTACAGGCAACAAGGGACTCTTACACGGCCCTCGACAGCCCAGGACAGCGCGACACGAGCCAGCATTGAGATTACTGCGCTAATTGCCCGGACTGGGAGATCATTTTCAACGGGTGACTTTGTTAAGGAGTGTCTGTCCATAGCTGCGACAATCATGTGCCCGTCACAGGCAAAAACTTTCTCCCAGATCAGCCTCTCACGAAATACTGTGACACGTCGTATTGAAGAAATGTCTCGAGACATTAAGGAGCAATTTAAAGCAAAGGCTGCTGGATTTGTCGCCTTTTCTTTGGCGTGTGATGAGAGCACGGACATTTCGGACTCTGCACAACTTTTGGTTTTCATACGGGGAGTAAATGAAAACATGGAAATAACTCAGGAGCTGGCTGGATTTGAGACACTGCGCAGCACAACAAAAAGTGAGGATTTGTTTGCAGCCGTTGAGCGAGTGTTGGATACGAACGGGCTGAGCTGGGAAAAATTGGTTGGGATAACAACTGATGGAGCACCTGCCATGGTTGGGAGGAAAACAGGCCTTGCCACACTAATTTCCCAGAAGGTTTCCCAATGTGGAGGTAAGGTGGCAAAATACCACTGCATCCTGCACCAAGAGCAACTATGTGCCAGATCAGTTGGTATGGGAGACGTGGTGCGTGACGTGATTAAAATCATAAACTGCATACGATCAAAAGCGCTCTCACACCGCCAGTTCAGAGCTCTTCTAGAGGAGGTTGATTCACAATACAAGGATGTGCTTTACCACCAAGAGGTGAGGTGGCTGAGCCGCGGGAAAGTCCTCAAAAGATTTTTTGAGCTGCGCCATGTCATCGCGGAGTTTCTGACAAGCAAGAACAGTGACACTCAAGTCCCCACAGATGAAAAATGGTTTTGTGACGTGGCTTTTATGGTGGACATCACTGACCTGCTCAACACCCTGAATATTCAGCTTCAAGGGAAGGATCAGATCATCACTGAGCTGTTTGACCACATAACGGCCTTCAGGTCGAAGCTGCAGCTACTCTGTCGACATCTGTCAGCAGGTTGGTTAATACATTGTACACACACAGAGACACACATACACATTCAGTTTTAATGGTGATAATGTCTATCATACTGTATTTTATGCCGTAAATAAGTCCCGTCCTTGTTAACTGTGTCGCGGAGGGACAGCGCTGTCCATGGTTCTTAAACTTGATTGACAGGCAGACATGCGCTTTGTTTGTCTTTTGGAGCTTGCATATTTTTTGTGATTGTAAAAATGCTTATGATTTAATCAAGTGATAATGGAGAGGAAAGGCGGCAGCATGTACCTGCACCTCACATGATAAAAGTGCAGTTACTGGGACTGATATTATGTGGAATATGTTAGTAAGTGCATTTACTAACATATCCATATTCCACTGTTGTGCAGTTAAAAAGTATTGTTAAAAAGTATTGTAATAAAATTGTAAGGCTAACTCTTTCAAAGTACATAAAACAACATTTATGTTGCAATATTTATTATTATTTGACGACTTAGCAGCTCTTTCACTTCTTCCCAGGAAACCTTGCACACTTCCCTAGTCTGAGAGAGGTCAACCTGGTGAAGCAGAGACTGCCTGAATATGCAGCACTTCTCAGACACTTGGACCAGGACTTTGCGTTGCGCTTTGAGGACTTTAGGGAAAGTAGAGGTGACATGGAGCTGTTTTCTCAACCCTTCACCATAAGTGTGGACTCAGTGCCTGATCACATTCAGATGCAGCTAATTGAGTTTCAGTGTGATTCTGAGCTAAAGAATAAATTCATGTCACTACACCTGAAAGACTTCTACACACATGTCTCATCTGAAAGGTACCCAGACATTAGGAAACATGCACAGGTCATGTTAGCTTTGTTTGGCAGCACTTACATCTGTGAACAGACTTTTAGTGTAATGAACCTTAACAAGTCCAGGCTCAGAAGCACTCTGACTGACCCACACCTACAGGACATCCTCACCCTCTCAGTGAGTTAGCTGCAACCTAATATTGATAGGCTGATAAACGCCAAAGAACAGCTTCATGTTTCTCACTAGTGGTGCAATTATATTGTTCCTACTGTTGTTGTTGTGTTGCTGTTGGACATGCACTCTTTGACATTTTGCACTATATGTGATTACAAAAGTTTAGACGTGTTCTAAATGCCTATATATATCTTATTTGTCATATTTTGTTTAATGTTATTTACACAGAACGGAAGGTTAGATAACTGTTTGATAAATAAAACTACTTTACTATTAGTGTTTGTATTTTGTGTAAAATATTACATTTGGCCCGCGGTCCTCCGATAGATTTTCATTTTGGCCCACTAAGGGAAAATGTTTGGGTACCCCTGGTTTAAGGTATTAAAATGCTCCCCCTACATGCGCAATCGCATCATTGCATTCGGCTGCGCAACATTTAAGATGGACCGGAAAATCCGAATAAGACGCTGCGAATAATAAATAAGACTGGTGTGTGAGTGTGTGTGGGCTGGCCCCCCATCCTGGGTTGTTCCCTGCCTCGTGCCCATTGCTTCCGGGATAGGCTCCGGACCCCCCGCGACCCAATAGGATAAGCGGTTTGGAAAATGGATGGATGGATGGAATAATAAATAAGACTGATGTGTGACTGTGCCCTGCGATGGGCTGGCCCCCATCCTGGGTTGTTCCCCGCCTCGTGCCCCCCGCGAGGTAGAAGGATAAGCGGTTTGGAAAATGGATGGATGGAATAATAAGTAAGTTACGTGTGATCCCGCTGCAAATAATAATATGTAATACGTTATTACATGAATGCGCACACAGATGGAGTGCGGAAAAGGTGGAAGCGTAAGAGCAAGATGAATGCGGTAGGCAGGAGTCCTCGCATTAACAGTGAGACACGCGTTTCTCTCATAATGTAATCTATCTTAAAGGTTTTGATGAAACTTGAGAGCCTTGAATAAAATAAGGCAACAATTTGCACCCACTTTTTGGGAGTAAACATAACTGTTTATTGGAGTAAACTGTTTTTTTTTAGTGAAATACACCCAATTTAAAGAAAATAAATATTTTAAATATTTAACTGTAAAATGTGGAATTCTATACTGCACTGTTTTTCCGCCATACTACCTTTACCAGCATGCTGTGCAGTTTGTACATTCCCACCGTTAAGGCAGTTTTTTTTTTCATCTTGGATGGACCAATTACAGTGGAGAAATCCACTTAGCCCGCGAAATCGCGGCGGCAATGCGTCAGTTGCTGGAGTGAGGGTGTTCTTTTTGGCGGAGATAACAGGTCTGTCGGCACGTCAAATTTTAAATGGCAAGCAATTTTTTTCAAAGAGCTGTAAACGAACTGAGGAACAGGGAGTTTCAGAAGTATCTGAGGAGGTATGTGCATCCAGAGGCGCTTGCAGTTTATTTAAAAATCCTATATGTAAACTTTCCTTGTCGATTGCCTTCAGTGCATATAGAGCTTAAACTCTTCGCTTTGTTGTAGATGTAAGCATAAAGTCACTTCTTACGTTTGGGTCCATCATTGCAGAAGTGCTGCTGGTGATCACAGAATTGCACTTATAATTTTTTTTGTTTGTTTTCTTTGTCTTTCCGTGATCTAAATGTGCCTGTTGGGAAAATCCTTACAACAAAAGCACGGCAAGAAAGTCAGAAACTGATTTTTTGTTAATATACATGTAATTTTATGACTACTGTTTAATAATCTCACACTAATATATTGTAAGAATCCTCTGGAATTTCGTTAATGGTACCTTCACCCTGCTGCATGTTAGATCAGCTCTGTGTTTTATTGTTTGATTTCAGCACTTCTGGGGACCTGTAATTAATTGGGGTCTGCCCATAGTCGCTGTGACGGGCATGAGGAAGAGCCCTGAAATAATCAGTGGTCGAATGACCTTAGGTAAGAGGCAGAGGGCTCACCTTCCATCTATATGTGTCCACTGGGTCACTCGGGACTCCAGAGGGACTTTTTAAAGGTTTTAAGCTGGTTGCTCTTCTTCTTTCTGGCCTCTGACCCCTGCATGATCTCTGTCTCCCCAGCTCTTACCTGTAACTCACTCATTTTTATGAAGTTCTCCTATCAAGTCCAGCGCCAATACTGGCTCCTCTTCGGATGCCATGTCACCAATGCGACGGCGCAGATAATTCAGGGTGGCCGGCTTATCCGACACAAGTAGGTCTCCACCAGGCTCCCTCTAGAATATTTAAATCTCCACCCCTCATCTGTTGATTAATGCCATATTACTGCTCGACATAGCATTTGCTGCCGGCAACCAGGCAATCACTCAGCCAGCTTTTCTCCTAGTCAGATCCTTCCTTAATAGTGTCACACAAGTACCTTTTATAGGTTTGTGTTTTCATGAATGTTTTTTTCTTCCATTTCAGAATGCAGAAGAAAAATCTCCCCTCCTCCCAAATAAATATATATATATATATAAATTTATATATCTGTGTATTCATTTCTTTCATTTTTCTTATTATGAAACCACACGTGAGTAGGGGCAATTCACTGCCCATACAAAGTGTGAGGGGATAACATTTACCTAATGTAGTCCTGTATTAGACAAAATCATTTTATCACATGGGTCAGTTACAGTTACCTACATAAGGACATAAGAAATTTACAAGCGAGAGGAGACCAATCAGCCCATCAAGCTCATATGGGGAGAATTTAACTAATAGCTCAGAGTTGTTAAAATCTTATCTAGCTCTGATTTAAAGGAACCCAGGGATTTAGCTTACTACTTACTAAACTAGTAGCAAGACTCTAAAAACATGATGTGTAAAAAAGTGCTTCCTCAAATTTGTTTTAAAATGTTCTCTCGCTAATTTCCACTTATGGCCACGATTTCTAATATTTAAACTAATATTGAAATATTGAACAGCATCCAGACCTGTTAGAATCTTATATACCTGGATCATGTCCTTCTTAGTCTCCTTTACTCGAGGCTAAACGGATTCTGCTCAGTTAACCTCTCGTAAGACATTCCTCTAAGACAAGGAATCATTCTGGTACCCCTACGTTGCACCTTTTCCAAGGCAGCAATGTCCTTCTTAAGGTATGGTGACCAAACCTGCACACAATATTCTAGGTGGGGACTTACCGAGGAATTATATAATGGAGCCGTTTGTGGTGGACAACATCAAAGGCCTTCTGCAGAACTAAGCAGATAACATCATAGGCCTTTTTGTGATCAATTTCTTTCGTAGCTTCCTCAAAGAACTCAAGTAGATTAGTTAAACAGGACCTACCTCTCCTAAATCTATGATGGCTATACCTCAGAATGTTATTTTAATCCAGGTAATCTACCATTTTCACTTGGATTATAGCTTCCATTACCATTCCAGTTATGCAAGTTAAACTGATTGGCTTATAGTTTGCTGGATTACTTCTATCCCCTTTTTTGAATATGGGTGTTATATTAGCATGCTTCCAATTAGAAAGTGCCACACCAGTAGATAAGGATTTCTCAAATAGTAATGTTAAAGGTTGGTTAATAATATCCCTCATCTCTTTTAAAACTATACTTTATACCAGGGGTGCCCAAAGTGGGGCCCGCGGGTACTATTTAGATTGGCCCGCCAATGGATATCTAAAATTTTAAATTATTACTGTACTAAAATTTGTTTCAAAAACTCTTAAAGCACGAATCCCAGTGTAGCTATCAGTGCGCCCGGCGTACTATTTAGATTGGCCCGCCAATGGATATCTAAAATTTTAAATTATTACTGTACTAAAATTTGTTTCAAAAACTCTTAAAGCACGAATCCCAGTGTAGCTATCAGTGCGTTTACTTTTTAGTGTACGTTGGCCTAACTAATATATATTATACAGTCCTCACTCATGGTGCTTTGATTACATTTGAAATATCTAAGACTAAAATTGAAATACAAGCAACTATAAGGGTAATGTAGAGTATATCTGTGCACATATGTACATTTCCACACTTCATAAATAGTCATATTTTAACAATTTGTAAAAAGTCCCATGAGTCTTTGTTGCCGCCATACGCGATCAAACCAGTTTGTGGCGGGTCACCACCGGGCTGCTAGCTTAAGCCACTATCAACATGGAGCGGCATCGTCAGTGGCACACAGACAAAAGACATTTTAAAAAATGCTGGGAGGAAGAATATTTTTTTCACTGACATAAATGCTAAAGCGGTCTGCCTTATTTGTAACCAGTCTGTTGCTGTACTAAAGGAGTATAACATTCGTCATCATTATGAGACGAAGCACGCAGCATTTTCGCAATTCAAAGGTGATGCGCGAAAGAACAAGACCAGGGAGCTGCTGGCTAAACTTTACAGGCAACAAGGGACTCTTACACGGCCCTCGACAGCCCAGGACAGCGCGACACGAGCCAGCATTGAGATTACTGCGCTAATTGCCCGGACTGGGAGATCATTTTCAACGGGTGACTTTGTTAAGGAGTGTCTGTCCATAGCTGCGACAATCATGTGCCCGTCACAGGCAAAAACTTTCTCCCAGATCAGCCTCTCACGAAATACTGTGACACGTCGTATTGAAGAAATGTCTCGAGACATTAAGGAGCAATTTAAAGCAAAGGCTGCTGGATTTGTCGCCTTTTCTTTGGCGTGTGATGAGAGCACGGACATTTCGGACTCTGCACAACTTTTGGTTTTCATACGGGGAGTAAATGAAAACATGGAAATAACTCAGGAGCTGGCTGGATTTGAGACACTGCGCAGCACAACAAAAAGTGAGGATTTGTTTGCAGCCGTTGAGCGAGTGTTGGATACGAACGGGCTGAGCTGGGAAAAATTGGTTGGGATAACAACTGATGGAGCACCTGCCATGGTTGGGAGGAAAACAGGCCTTGCCACACTAATTTCCCAGAAGGTTTCCCAATGTGGAGGTAAGGTGGCAAAATACCACTGCATCCTGCACCAAGAGCAACTATGTGCCAGATCAGTTGGTATGGGAGACGTGGTGCGTGACGTGATTAAAATCATAAACTGCATACGATCAAAAGCGCTCTCACACCGCCAGTTCAGAGCTCTTCTAGAGGAGGTTGATTCACAATACAAGGATGTGCTTTACCACCAAGAGGTGAGGTGGCTGAGCCGCGGGAAAGTCCTCAAAAGATTTTTTGAGCTGCGCCATGTCATCGCGGAGTTTCTGACAAGCAAGAACAGTGACACTCAAGTCCCCACAGATGAAAAATGGTTTTGTGACGTGGCTTTTATGGTGGACATCACTGACCTGCTCAACACCCTGAATATTCAGCTTCAAGGGAAGGATCAGATCATCACTGAGCTGTTTGACCACATAACGGCCTTCAGGTCGAAGCTGCAGCTACTCTGTCGACATCTGTCAGCAGGTTGGTTAATACATTGTACACACACAGAGACACACATACACATTCAGTTTTAATGGTGATAATGTCTATCATACTGTATTTTATGCCGTAAATAAGTCCCGTCCTTGTTAACTGTGTCGCGGAGGGACAGCGCTGTCCATGGTTCTTAAACTTGATTGACAGGCAGACATGCGCTTTGTTTGTCTTTTGGAGCTTGCATATTTTTTGTGATTGTAAAAATGCTTATGATTTAATCAAGTGATAATGGAGAGGAAAGGCGGCAGCATGTACCTGCACCTCACATGATAAAAGTGCAGTTACTGGGACTGATATTATGTGGAATATGTTAGTAAGTGCATTTACTAACATATCCATATTCCACTGTTGTGCAGTTAAAAAGTATTGTTAAAAAGTATTGTAATAAAATTGTAAGGCTAACTCTTTCAAAGTACATAAAACAACATTTATGTTGCAATATTTATTATTATTTGACGACTTAGCAGCTCTTTCACTTCTTCCCAGGAAACCTTGCACACTTCCCTAGTCTGAGAGAGGTCAACCTGGTGAAGCAGAGACTGCCTGAATATGCAGCACTTCTCAGACACTTGGACCAGGACTTTGCGTTGCGCTTTGAGGACTTTAGGGAAAGTAGAGGTGACATGGAGCTGTTTTCTCAACCCTTCACCATAAGTGTGGACTCAGTGCCTGATCACATTCAGATGCAGCTAATTGAGTTTCAGTGTGATTCTGAGCTAAAGAATAAATTCATGTCACTACACCTGAAAGACTTCTACACACATGTCTCATCTGAAAGGTACCCAGACATTAGGAAACATGCACAGGTCATGTTAGCTTTGTTTGGCAGCACTTACATCTGTGAACAGACTTTTAGTGTAATGAACCTTAACAAGTCCAGGCTCAGAAGCACTCTGACTGACCCACACCTACAGGACATCCTCACCCTCTCAGTGAGTTAGCTGCAACCTAATATTGATAGGCTGATAAACGCCAAAGAACAGCTTCATGTTTCTCACTAGTGGTGCAATTATATTGTTCCTACTGTTGTTGTTGTGTTGCTGTTGGACATGCACTCTTTGACATTTTGCACTATATGTGATTACAAAAGTTTAGACGTGTTCTAAATGCCTATATATGACTTATTTGTCATATTTTGTTTAATGTTATTTACACAGAACGGAAGGTTAGATAACTGTTTGATAAATAAAACTACTTTACTATTAGTGTTTGTATTTTGTGTAAAATATTACATTTGGCCCGCGGTCCTCCGATAGATTTTCATTTTGGCCCACTAAGGGAAAATGTTTGGGCATCCCTGGTTTAAGGTATTAAAATGCTCCCCCTACATGCGCAATCGCATCATTGCATTCGGCTGCGCAACATTTAAGATGGACCGGAAAATCCGAATAAGACGCTGCGAATAATAAATAAGACTGGTGTGTGAGTGTGTGTGGGCTGGCCCCCCATCCTGGGTTGTTCCCTGCCTCGTGCCCATTGCTTCCGGGATAGGCTCCGGACCCCCCGCGACCCAATAGGATAAGCGGTTTGGAAAATGGATGGATGGATGGAATAATAAATAAGACTGAAGTGTGACTGTGCCCTGCGATGGGCTGGCCCCCATCCTGGGTTGTTCCCCGCCTCGTGCCCCCCGCGAGGTAGAAGGATAAGCGGTTTGGAAAATGGATGGATGGAATAATAAGTAAGTTACGTGTGATCCCGCTGCAAATAATAATACGTAATACGTTATTACATGAATGCGCACACAGATGGAGTGCGGAAAAGGTGGAAGCGTAAGAGCAAGATGAATGCGGTAGGCAGGAGTCCTCGCATTAACAGTGAGACACGCGTTTCTCTCATAATGTAATCTATCTTAAAGGTTTTGATGAAACTTGAGAGCCTTGAATAAAATAAGGCAACAATTTGCACCCACTTTTTGGGAGTAAACATAACTGTTTATTGGAGTAAACTGTTTTTTTTTAGTGAAATACACCCAATTTAAAGAAAATAAATATTTTAAATATTTAACTGTAAAATGTGGAATTCTATACTGCACTGTTTTTCCGCCATACTACCTTTACCAGCATGCTGTGCAGTTTGTACATTCCCACCGTTAAGGCAGTTTTTTTTTTCATCTTGGATGGACCAATTACAGTGGAGAAATCCACTTAGCCCGCGAAATCGCGGCGGCAATGCGTCAGTTGCTGGAGTGAGGGTGTTCTTTTTGGCGGAGATAACAGGTCTGTCGGCACGTCAAATTTTAAATGGCAAGCAATTTTTTTCAAAGAGCTGTAAACGAACTGAGGAACAGGGAGTTTCAGAAGTATCTGAGGAGGTATGTGCATCCAGAGGCGCTTGCAGTTTATTTAAAAATCCTATATGTAAACTTTCCTTGTCGATTGCCTTCAGTGCATATAGAGCTTAAACTCTTCGCTTTGTTGTAGATGTAAGCATAAAGTCACTTCTTACGTTTGGGTCCATCATTGCAGAAGTGCTGCTGGTGATCACAGAATTGCACTTATAATTTTTTTTGTTTGTTTTCTTTGTCTTTCCGTGATCTAAATGTGCCTGTTGGGAAAATCCTTACAACAAAAGCACGGCAAGAAAGTCAGAAACTGATTTTTTGTTAATATACATGTAATTTTATGACTACTGTTTAATAATCTCACACTAATATATTGTAAGAATCCTCTGGAATTTCGTTAATGGTACCTTCACCCTGCTGCATGTTAGATCAGCTCTGTGTTTTATTGTTTGATTTCAGCACTTCTGGGGACCTGTAATTAATTGGGGTCTGCCCATAGTCGCTGTGACGGGCATGAGGAAGAGCCCTGAAATAATCAGTCGTCGAATGACCTTAGGTAAGAGGCAGAGGGCTCACCTTCCATCTATATAAGTGTCCACTGGGTCACTCGGGACTCCAGAGGGACTTTTTAAAGGTTTTAAGCTGGTTGCTCTTCTTCTTTCTGGCCTCTGACCCCTGCATGATCTCTGTCTCCCCAGCTCTTACCTGTAACTCACTCGTTTTTATGAAGTTCTCCTATCGAGTCCTCTTCGGATGCCATGTCACCAATGCGACGGCGCAGATAATTCAGGGTGGCCGGCTCATCCGACACAAGTAGGTCTCCACCAGGCTCCCTCTAGAATATTTAAATCTCCACCCCTCATCTGTTGATTAATGCCATATTACTGCTCGACATAGCATTTGCAGCCGGCAACCAGGCAATCACTCAGCCAGCTTTTCTGCCAGTCAGATCCTTCCTTAATAGTGTCACACAAGTATCTTTTATAGGTTTGTGTTCTTCATGAATGTTTTTTTTCTTCCATTTCAGAATGCAGGAGAAAAATCTCCCCTCCTTCCAAATAAATATATATATATATAAATTTATATATCTGTGTATTCATTTCTTTCATTTTTCTTATTATGAAACCACACGTGAGTAGGGGCAATTCACTGCCCATACAAAGTGTGAGGGGATAACATTTACCTAATGTAGTCCTGTATTAGACAAAATCATTTTATCATATGGGTCAGTTACAGTTACCTACATAAGAACTTTAAAGAAATTTACAAACGAGAGGAGACCAATCAGCCCATCAAGCTCATATGGGGAGAACTTAACTAATAGCTCAGAGTTGTTAAAATCTTATCTAGCTCTGATTTAAAGGAACCCAGGGATTTAGCTTACTACTTACTAAACTAGTAGCAAGACTCTAAAAACATGATGTGTAAAAAAGTGCTTCCTCAAATTTGTTTTAAAATGTTCTCTCACTAATTTCCACTTATGGCCACAATTTCTAATATTTAAACTAATATTGAAATATTGAACAGCATCCAGACCTGTTAGAATCTTATATACCTGGATCATGTCCTTCTTAGTCTCCTTTACTCGAGGCTAAACGGATTCTGCTCAGTTAACCTCTCGTAAGACATTCCTCTAAGACGAGGAATCATTCTGGTACCCCTACGTTGCACCTTTTCCAAGGCAGCAATGTCCTTCTTAAGGTATGGTGACCAAACCTGCACACAATATTCTAGGTGGGGGCATGCAGGGGCATGATCTATTTCCGTGATCTAAATATGCCTGTTGTGAAAACATTCCAACAAAGTCACAAACTGATTTTTTTGTTAATATAAATATAATTTTATGACTACTGTTTAATAATCTCACACTGATGTGTTGTCAGAATCCTCTGGAATTTCTTTAATGGTACAGTCGAACCTCGTTACTACGTACAAGACGGGATATCAAAAACATGTACGTTATAAGCATAGAACGTTGTAACCACTTAGTGGAAGATGGATGAAAGAACTCACGAAATATCCATGTAAATGATAAAACTTTAATAGAACAGACCCTTAAATTGACTACAAAACAAACGAACACATTATTACTTGTTAAATAATTCGACAAAGCTCATTTGGATCCTTGGAATTTTCATTAAATTACTCACGATTACTTAGTGCCGGCCTGCGATAAACGGCAACGAAAATACACAACGGCTGGTCAAAATGGATTTTTAAAATAAACATTCGCATCCAAATGAAATATTGGTCAAATTAAATCATAAAATCCTTTACTTCCATTATTATTCTGAATTCACAATTACCGAGATGACCCGTATTTCACAAGGTTTAATAAACGAAGAATACGCACACAACACTTAAGCCATTACTACGCAGCCCAGTAATGATCGGTCAAGGCAACTCATTTAACGCCAAGCAACGCAATAGACAAATGTGCATTGTCGGGCGAAGATCAGGTAGATACAGGTAGATGTAGCGACACAAGTTGTGGTGGGCGGGGAGAGCGCTGTACGTTGGAACGATGGTTAGTTTTCATATTTTCTCTAGAAATTTGGATGTTGTATCGAAGTTTACGCTGTAAGGGTGTACGCTGTAAACAATGGCTGCTATTGGAATAATACCTAGGCTAAAAATGGGAATTAGAAACCTGTACGTTGAAAAGGTGAAAATGTTGTATCCGGGGTACGTAGTAACGAGGTTCGACTGTACCTTCACCCTGCTGCATGTTAGATCAGCTCTGTGTTTTATTGTTTGATTTCAGCACTTATGGGGACCTGATTAACTGAGGTCTGCCCAAAGCAGCGATGAGTAATATGAAGAAGAGCCCTGAGATCATCAGTGGCCAAATGACCTTCGGTAAGATGCAGAGGGCTCACCTTCCATCTGTGTGAGCGTCCACTGGGTCACTCAGGACTCCAGAGAGACTTTGTAAAGGAGGTTTAAGCCTGTGAAACTAATCCAGGGTGGCCAGCTCATCAAATACAAGTAGGCTGCCACCAGGGCTTCAAACCGGCTCACTGTTCATTCAAAGGCTCCTGTAATATATTAAAAAGGACAATTCACCCTAAAACTGAGAAAAGGGGGCCGTTCAGCTCCAAAATCAGGCATCTCCCAGTGCAATGAACTAGATGGTTAGATATCAGTAAATCCTTTAAAAAAATCCTTCAGTTTTAGGGTGAACTGTGCTCTTTACATATCATTGATAAATGGGCACAGCTGATACAGGCTGGCCGGCTCATCAGATACAAGTAGGCCCCTGCCAGGCTCCCTCCAGTATATTTAAATCACCCCTCATCTGTTGATTAATGCCATATATATAAATATAAATGCCAAGCTGTAGAGTATTATGCTTAACGAGAGGGTGGATAAAAAGAGCCAAGTCGCAACAGCCAAACGCGAAGTATTGCGCTAATGATTTATAGCCTTGCCAAGCACTTTCTTGTCTATCGTCTTACCCGAACTCCTAACCTGATCTGTTTGCCCCGTGTATTTGCCTTACCTGTTTTCCTTCCCGTTCCAGACCCGTTCCCGCACCTGACCCGTTTTCCCCACCGAGCCCGGCACGTCCCGTCCCTGTACCCCTGTGTGGTCCTGTCCCGTGCCTCCGTGTCGGATTGCTTCCCCGGATTACGACCTACCTGCCTGTCCCTCGACCTTGCCTTTCGCCTTTCCCTTCTGGTGCCTTAGCTTGCCTTACAGCGCAAATAAAGCGTATTTGGGCTTGCATCTCTGGATCCGTGCCTTTCTGTTCTAGTTTCCCTGACAAGTCTCATTTTAAATGTTGTAATCTTTATTTTTAAATTGATTGATTTCACACCGTCCCCAGAATGGTTTCCTTTCTTTTCCTTCAAGTCTGGTTCTGTACTTGCAATAATAAATATTATATATGTAAATATTATAAATGTGTTGATAAAACATCTAAATGTTGTTAAAATTTGAGAATATATTTTATGCATTATATTTGAAAAAGTCGAATTTGCAGCCAGCTCATTTAACTTATCACAAATAATAAGCTATAAATCATAATAGCAGCATGTGCATAAACATGTTATTGAAACAAACATGACCTGTAGATTCCTCAAGTACGGAGTCATTAAAAATGGCAAAACATGGGTCATGTACTTTTACATGTTGCCTTATGATATACCTTTATCGGCCCCTAGCGTAATTGGGTCAATGGTAGCGTAAATGAATCGGTCCTACAACCTTTTGCCAACACCTTGGTTGCCGTGCGGAAGCCATGCTCAGCATGATTCTGGAAAGCCACTGCTAACTTAGCCGACACTACAGCACATCAGCCTAGCCTCAACCGAACCTTCATGCTGTATTATATGGACAAAAGTACTGGGAAACCTGGCCTTTACACCTACAGGAATTTTTATGACATGTCGTTCTATG
The DNA here is from genome assembly GCF_023856365.1 of Brienomyrus brachyistius. Classification (NCBI taxonomy): domain Eukaryota; kingdom Metazoa; phylum Chordata; class Actinopteri; order Osteoglossiformes; family Mormyridae; genus Brienomyrus; species Brienomyrus brachyistius. The sequence continues at coordinate 7,958,062 of NC_064551.1, forward strand.
ATCAGCATCGATATAGAGTTGGTCCCCACTTTGCAGCCATAACTGCTGCCACTCTTCTGTGAAGGCTTTCCACAAGAGTTTGGAGTGTTTCTGTGGGATTTTTTTTAAAAATAAATAGGCCACGGGTCAAATAGCGTCAGAGTGCACCCCTCCCTCCGAAGGAAAACAACTTTTTTTGCATGCTCTGGCCATGCTGAATGTGAATTTGAACGTTAACAGTGAAAATGATGGGATGCACCACCTGTTTCATCCATGCCCATCCCAACTTCTTCCATCCCATGGGCTATCCATAGTGTTCTAATGTATTTACACGGAATTAAATGAAAACAATGGATTTCAGTGGGCATGGCTGAAACTAACCAAAAGTATTTGATGCAACGTAAACATAATTTCTAGGAATTAAATTCTGTCTTGCTACTATTTTTTACTAACAGAAAAGGAGTCTACACTTAAGACTACTGAGCAGAAAGTCTTGCAAGAGGACCAACCAAAAAGCAAGAAGAGAAAGAGGTTACCCAACAAACTCTTCCCTGACACCCAGGAAGAAACTGTAGTTGCAAAAAAGGTAATAAGGGTTCTTTTCATGACGGCTGTTTTGATATTTTTACATTTCTGTAAGTTTTGTAGTTTGGTTGTGAGCCAGACTAACACAAACAATAGAAAAAAAATATTTGCTGCAATTGTGTTGAGACTAGCCTCACACAATTGGTGTAGTGGTGTAGTGGCTAGCACTGTCGCCTCACAGCAAGAGGGTTCTGAGTTCAAACCCTCTGGTTAGCTGGGGCCTTTCTGTGTGGAGTTTGCTATTCTCTCTGGGTTCTCTGCCTTCCTCCCACAGGCCAAAGGTTGCATGTTAGGTGAATTGGTAAATTGCTCATAGGTGTTTATGTGTCTGTATGTGTTAGCGCTGCTGGGTTGTACAAGAAAAGTTCCTGGCAACTTAAAAAAGGAACTATAGTACAACAGCTATGAATTTAAACAGATTCTCGCCATGGAACCATATTAAACTTGATGATTAATTTTGATACATTTTTGGTTTCACTTTCATAACTCTTGTGTGTATTCTTTCATACATAATTGATTTGATCATTTTTACCCAACAGAAAAACTACAAACTCATAGCTGCAAGACAGTCTGAATTAGAGGTTCTCTCCCAAGAAGAACCTAACCTCAGCCCAGTGGAGACTGCTTCAGAGGCACTTGAGGAGGAGATTAAAAGACTGCGGGACCAGCAGAGTGTTGGATCTTCCGCAGCCAGTAAAGAACTTGAGACCCAAGTCAAGGCTTTAAATGGGTTACCTAGCATCTAAGGTAGAGCTATTCTCAGCCTTCTTCGTAAATATGTTTTGAAACACGCTGCCTCTGGTCTGAGCATCATAACTGAGTAACTCAAGCAGGGGTTTCTTAGCTGACACAGATCTGCAAGTGGGATATTTAGGTTGGGAAATCAAATTACTTTGTACCTTATGATTACTTGTGCTTCCAAGTCCCAGGTTTCCAATGGATAGCATGATATATTTGTTGCAATTACAATGACTCTGCTGTTTTTCTCATAATGTGAGGTACCCTGAATACCTGGACATGCGTCCATTTATGTTTTGGTCCCACGGAGAACCCAAGATCTAACCATCTGTATACCGTGCTGGTTCACTTGGGATTCAGCTGTCACACTGGACATTACTACTGCTACATCAAGGTTCGTCTTGTGGGCTCCTTTCATTCCATTGCCTTGAGATGCTTTAGTACGAACTCAGCATATGGTTGAAACAAATATGCTGGTTTGTTCCAGGCCAGGAGTGTCCAGTGGTATTTGATGACTGACACTTCAGTCACTGTCAGAAACATCAAAATGGTAGTGTCATTCCCGGCTCGTATGATCCTCGTGTGCGCCATGCCCCCTGATTATCCATGTGTGCTTCCCCGATCTAGCCCAACTGTGTCTGATTATTTTTGCCCAGTCTTGTTTATTTCAGTCCATGTCTTGCCCTGGTTTCTTGTCCGTCATTGGTGTTAGTGAGTCTTAGTGCTGTTCCATCATGCCCTGCCTGCACCTTAATAAATCCCCAGTTTTTCCCCGACTTGCGGTTCCTTGCCTGCTTCCTGCTCGCTTGCATGCCCGTGCGCTCACCCGCTCACCCAGCGACTCTGACAGGTAGACTATGGTGATACTAGACAATATTAAGTGCCATTATATATATTCTGTAATATAATTATCACAATTGCTGGTGAGACTCTTTTTTCCTTTCAAATATAATCACACCTCAAGACACACTGGTACTTCTTAACTGTTACTATTCTGTAGATGTTCTGATTCAAGTATTATCAGTTCACCATACTCAGTTGTGCTCTATATCTGGTTGCTACGCGTACTTTATAATTAAGGGGGATCTGAGGCCCCGTTCAGAGGAGAGACACGGACGGGTGCACTGTACTCAGGATGGCGACCATGATGGAGCCAGACACTCGCACCCTGACCACAGCAAAAACATCCACATGAAACTACCTGAGTGAGACCAGCACTCCGAGGAGCGTCTCGCCAAGAGACACAAAGCATCCAAGACAAAGAAGAATGTCAAGGACATGTAACGTGACCACTGGTAAGTTTTCTGTGACACAGAGCTAGCTTGAAGCATTAAGAGATTTTTCAGTTCATTCCTTCATCTGTCATGATACACTTTGGTGGGATTATAGCTTAATTCTTTGTTTTTGAGCATCTGTTTATTCTGAAGAATAGCAAACACTATACAGTTTACTATATCGTTAATGTGTCCTTACCCTTTTAGAGACCAGGATACATCTGAGAGGAACTCCAGCAGCAGCCTCGAGGGATTCAACAAGACGAAGCGATACGACATGAACTCCCCATGCGGAAGCCACTCCAGCCTGAGCGATAAGGAGCACCATGGCAGCGACTACAACGAAGAAAACTGCAAGCACTGGCACCATGAGAGAGAGCAACCAGCACTGAGAACAGCCAATACAGCCACAGCGGACCACAGCTCCACATCCACGCAGGTGATCGGGCTGGTGAGAGTGGTGAGAAGCCAGGTAGCTCATCACAGTCCAGTGAACAGCTTCGACAGGTGAAATAGGTAGCATATGTTGATGACGGTACCCTAGGTATTTGTATTTCTAAAATATACAGGTTATACAGTGACACATGTCTCTGCACATTTTCAATATGGATATTGATATTCTCCATTTGTCTTTTTTTAGGACGTGGACTTTCTTCAAAAGAAGTGAATTTCAGACTGGAAAGTGATGCTTTAATCATATAAATCAAAGAAGAAGGCTTAACATCTTAGCTGCTGTTTATACACTCGGTACTTTGTCATTTTTTATTGTGTACTCTTAATAAATTGGACCCTGTATTCATTTTCTAAAATCCCTTTTAAATGTTTTATGGTGTTTTCACATTAACTATTACACTTAAGATCATTTGTCTCTATTACGGGCTGACCCATGCCTAACCCTGAATAATTGCTTTTGAGCTCGAGATGGCACCAAAGTTGCACTTTCAGCTCTTTACTCTCCATAGAAACATTGATAACCAATGAAAATACTTGTTTTCATGCTTTCCATACATATTTTGCATATTACAAGGTGATTTAGGACTTTAGGAATAATGTCATTGTACACATTTTATTTTTCATGCACAGCTGGGAAAAATGCAATTCTGAAATGCACAGCAGAATTAAACATGACATGCAGGATAAAATATTATATATATACACGCATACACACACATACATATACATTTACATATACATATACATATATACTACATGGACAGAAGTAGGCGGACACATATATACACAAAACGCACATACACATACATACAGTGACCTCTGCTGAATTCTTAAGTTGACCCACTAATAAGGAAATGAGAAGTCTGTAATTTCACTGGTATGTTTATTGAACCAGCAAAAGATAGATTATTAACAAAACAAGCAAGAAAAAGTCATTATGTAACAGTTACAAACTATAAAAATAATTATTTCCCTCATTGTATATACTACATGGAGAGAAGAAGGCGGACACATGTACAGTATATATACAAACGCACATACACATGCAAAAATACTAGATGGACAGAAGGCGGCGGACACATATTTTGTCCTGCCCTCTCGTCGACCACGCCCCCTCGTTAACCTCATGTGGAGTCTCCGTATTCACCACCTATTTCTAGTTGCTGTTGTTAGTTCAGTGTATTTCAGTCCGCGTTCAAGTACGTTTTCCTAGTCCTGTCATTAACATATGTTCCCCTTCAAATAAAACCCTTTTTATTACCACGGCTTCCTTCGCCTGCTTCCCTGTACTGATCCGTGACAGAATGACAGGACTACAGGAGAAGATGCCTCCCTTCCATGAGGCGGAACACCTTGACCTTTTGGACGAGGTAGAATACTGGCTCAAGGAGTCCAAAATGAAGGGAGACCCCACGGCGCAAGCCGTCGCTCGCCGGTCAAGGGAAATCTTGACCCACTTCTCCCCTGCCGAAGACCCGCGCCTCACAGCAGAGGTATGGTGGCATTTAGCCCGGCTGAAGAGCTGGGTAGCTGAGGACATGATCCAGCAGGTAGGGGGCGATTACAGTCTTTGTCCTTTTATTCCACATGAATTGCCGGACCTCGTTGCGCTTGTTCGGGGGAGAGAGAAGCAGGGAAAGCGACGAGGGAAAGCGTTGCACGTTTCCCTAGGGGCCGTCTCCATCTCCGCCATTTCCCCCGCAGTATGCCAAAAGGAACCAAACCTGACGTCGCCTGCGCTTGGGCCCGGAGCCCAAGCCCGTCTGCCTGTTGCTACTTCGCCTGCACCCACTGCCAAGGCGCGAACCCCAGCTCTGTTACCCCCACTTGGCAGATCCCAACCAGGAATTGGGCTCTTCATATCCAGGAGGGGGAGAGGTCACTTGCGCAGGGGTTGGTTCCTGCCTGCCCTGCCCCCTGGCTCATCCTCGGTCCCTGTGGCTGGGACTCATGCAGCACCTGCGGGTCCTTCGGTTCCTGCTCAGCGGTCGCCTGCGGTTCCCTGGACTCCTGCTTGGCGGTCGCCTGTGGGTGCTTCTCCGATGACTCTTCGGCCCCGCCTCCGTTAACTCATCGGTCGTCTGCGGGTTCCCCCGCTCCGACTCATCGGTCACCTATGCCTGGGCCGGCTGTGGCTGCTGTTCACTCTTCCCCTCTCCCAGTGCCCCCTTCGCCTTCCTCTTCGCCTCCTCTGGTTATCTTCCTCTTCACCTCCTTTGCCTGTCCCTCCATCTGCCTCCTTGCCCCCTTCGTCGTCCCCTCCTGCTCCTGCCTCGCTGTTGCCGAAGGTCCCTTCGGCTCCAACCTCGCAGTCGCCGGCTGCCTCTGCAGCTTCTGCCTCTTGCCTACTGGGGTTCCCTCGGGCTCCCCATTTTCCCCTGTCCTCTACCATCCTGCCTCCTGTTTTCGTACCTCTGTGTCTGCTCCTCGTCGCTCCGCTCCTTTGTTCGCTCCTGGTCCTTTTTTTCCTCCTGTTGGTGTTCCCCCAGTGTCTCCGTTCTTGGTGCCCCTGTGCCTGTCTGCGTTCCCGTTGGTTTGTCAGTGGTTTTCCTGCTTCTTGTCCCTGTGTCTGCTCTGTGTGTCTGTCCTGTTCCCGGTTCCTCATTGATGTTTTGCTTTTGTTTCTCTAGGTCCTGTTAGTCCCTTCACTCCCATTGGGTAATGTCATGCTCCATTCGTCCTGCCCTCTCGTCGATCATGCCCCCTCGTTAACCTCGTGCAGAGTCCCTGTGTTCACCAGCTGTTTCTGGTTGCTGTTGTTAGTTCAGTGTATTTGCAGACCGCGTTCACATGCGTTTTCCTAGTTCTGTCATTAACGTTACGTATGTTCCTCTGCAAATAAAACCCTTTTTTTATCCACGGCTTCCTTCGCCTGCTTCCCTGTGCTGATCTGTGACACAAACGCACATACACATACATATGTACTACATGGACAGAAGTAGATGGAGACATATACACACATACATGTACTGTATACTACATGGACAGAAGTAGGTGGACACAAACACCCATATATATACTACTGTATACGGACAAAGTTCCTTTTTTGACGGAGTACTTTGGTTTTTGGTTTAATATTGGAGTAAAATAGTGGAGTAAAAGCATAAAGTTGACCCAAAGTTGCATAAAACGGAAATTCATTTTTATACATTTAGACAGCCAATTGCCATTTAAACAACCAATTGCAGACTTGCCGATCAGGGTTTCAAGCGTCTGTTGTCTGAGGAGTTATGGCTGGAAAGAAGTATATGTAATTTAAAAAATCAACATTAGAAAAATATACAGAGGGCTAAGAAAGAGGATATATCTGAACTCCAAAACATGTAGCCAATGTTTCGGGTAATTTCCACATTTCTTTGTTTTCATTTTATTGATTTTTGTACTGTATGTAAAGGCATATTTCAAATAAATGTTTAAAAAGATCATTATGATTTTTCAGTTTCATTAACTTTATGATACTTAAACCCTGTCCTACTTTCTGATACTCAAAGAGCTGTTACAGTACCAAATTGGTTGATGCAGCTCATTTTGTGGAGCAGCATATTGTGTACTGTAGCACACTGCATGTACTGACACAATAAGGAATGTTTGATAAATTGTCACAACAATTGTCTGCAGTGTGTAAACATGGTGAAAGTCTGAAGATGGACATGTTTCTTTTGCCTGAAATTTAATGGTGTGTTGTTGCTTTTTCAAAAGCCACACTCAGATCACAAAATCAGATGACAGCTGTATGAAAGTCACCCCTTTGACAGAGGTGACCTGTACACCCCAGTTATGAAATCTTTCCAGGATTATTATTTATATTTATGATAATTCCCCTGATGTCTTTTTTGACTGCTGTGGTACTGTGTTGTTTTTGATTTGTTTGGGGTCACAACATCTGATGGCTGATATCAGAAATTGTGACCCTTCAACTGAAGTCATGAAATCTATCCAAGATTATTGTCACGGGACGAGGTGAGCGATCGCGAGCAGAGCGGCGATCGTGCGGGAAAGGAGCAGGCAGGCAACAGTATACGGGAAAACGGGGGTTTATTCTGGCTTCGGGGAGCCGGGAACACTGGACGCAGACTGACTTCAACTGACATTAATGACAGACAACGGGTTAGTACAAAACAGGAACTTAAATACATGGAACAAGGCAGCAGGAAACAAGACACGACTGGGCACGATCAGGAAATCACACGTGGGTAATTAGGGGGCGTGGCACACACGAGGAGCGGACGAGCCGGGCATGACAGAACCCCCCCCCAAAGGCGCGCTACACCGGGCGCGCCAAGGAAGGGGGCGACGGACGGGACGAGGCAGGACAGGACCTGGAAAACAAGAACAGAATCAACGCTGGACAGGGAACAGGACTGAGGTACAAAACACAGCGAGGGACAAGACGAAGGACAAAACCTGACAGAGGGTCGGGAAAGCGGAGAGACAGACCAGAAAGGGAGACACAGAGGGAACAGGCGGGACAAAAGGACCGGGAGTGAACGGAGGGAAGCCAGAGGGAGAAGGAGGAACACAAGGAGCAGAGACGGGAGGAACAAAGGAACGAGGAATGGAGAAAGGAGGAGCAAACAAAGGAGGGACCAGGGCAGGAGAGAAGGGAGAGAAGGCGGGGGAACAAAGGGGAGCCCGTGGGAGCCCCAGCGGGCGACGGGCGGCAGCCGGAGGGGCCGCAGGCGGCCGGGAGGCCGGAGCCGGAGGGGACCGAGAAGGGGCAGAGGAGACAGGGCGAGGGACCCGCGGAGGGGCCAGGGAGGGAGCAGGAGGGAGCACCAGGGAAGGGGACGAGGGAGCTGGAAGGGGCCAGGGCGAAGGCACGGAGGAGGGGGGAGCCGCAGCAGGCGGCGATGTCCGGGGGAGGGCCGGAGGTAGGGGCCCCGCAGGCGACCGAGGAGCCGCCGTCGGGGAACCCCCAGGCGACCGACCAGGACCCGGAGAGGGGAGCGAGGCAGGGCGACGAGGCACCGGAGAGGGACCCGCAGGCGACAGCCGACCCGGAGGGCCAGGACCCGCAGGCGCCAACCGAGCCCCAGCGCAGGCGAGGCAGGGCGAGCCAGGGGGCAGGGCGGGCGGGACCCCAGCCCTGCGTCTGTGTCCCCTCCCTTTACGGGACACAGACATGACCCCAGGTCGGGGTCGAGTTCGCCGGGGCAAGGGAGAAACTGTCACAGGGGGCGCCTCGGGAGCTGCTGCAGCGCAGTCAGGAGCAGGAGCGCGGTCAGGAACAGGAGCGCGGTCAGGAACAGGAGCGCGGTCAGGAACAGGAGCGCGGTCAGGAACAGCAGGTGGCTGCAGTGGGGGCGCCGGCCCGGGAGCTGCAGGTGGCTGCAGTGGGGGCGCCGGCCCGGGAGCTGCAGGTGGCTGCAGTGGGGGCGCCGGCCCGGGAGCTGCAGGTGGCTGCAGTGGGGGCGCCGGCCCGGGAGCTGCAGGTGGCTGCAGTGGGGGCGCCGGCCCGGGAGCTGCAGGTGGCTGCAGTGGGGGCGCCTGGACAGGAACAGGAGCGCGGTCAGGAACAGGAGCTGGCTGCAGTGGGGGCGCCTGCCCGGGAGCTGCAGCAGGCGGCTGCAGAGGGGGCGCCTGCCCGGGAGCTGCAGCAGGCGGCTGCAGAGGGGGCGCCTCTGCAGGAACTGGAGCGCGGTCAGGAACTGGAACACGGTCAGGAACAGGAGCTGGCTGCAGTGGGGGCGCCTGCCCGGGAGCTGCAGCAGGCGGCTGCAGAGGGGGCGCCTGCCCGGGAGCTGCAGCAGGCGGCTGCAGAGGGGGCGCCTGCCCGGGAGCTGCAGCAGGCGGCTGCAGAGGGGGCGCCTCTGCAGGAACTGGAGCGCGGTCAGGAACAGGAGGTGGCTGCAGCGGGGGCGCCGGCCCGGGAGCTGCAGCGCGGTCAGGAACAGGAGGTGGCTGCAGTGGGGGCGCCTGCCCGGGAGCTGCAGCAGGCGGCTGCAGAGGGGGCGCCTGCCCGGGAGCTGCAGCAGGCGGCTGCAGAGGGGGCGCCTGCCCGGGAGCTGCAGCAGGCGGCTGCAGAGGGGGCGCCTCTGCAGGAACTGGAGCGCGGTCAGGAACAGGAGGTGGCTGCAGCGGGGGCGCCGGCCCGGGAGCTGCAGCGCGGTCAGGAACAGGAGGTGGCTGCAGCGGGGGCGCCGGCCCGGGAGCTGCAGGTTGCTGCAGTGGGGGCGCCGGCCCGGGAGCTGCAGGTTGCTGCAGTGGGGGCGCCTGCCCGGGAGCTGCCGGTTGCTGCAGTGGGGGCGCCTGCCCGGGAGCTGCAGGTTGCTGCAGTGGGGGCGCCTGCCCGGGAGCTGCAGGTTGCTGCAGTGGGGGCGCCTGCCCGGGAGCTGCAGCAGGCAGCGAAGGCGGCAGCGGCGAAGGCGGCAATGGCGGCTGCACGGGAGCGGGGTCCGCCGGCAATGGCGGCTGCACGGGAGCGGGGTCCGCCGGCAATGGCGGCTGCACGGGAGCGGGGTCCGCGGGCGGCAGGAGCGGAGGGAGCTCCTCAGGCTCGGCTATGGCCTCTAGTCGCGGAGGCGGCTTAGCAGCGCTGAGGGCCTCCGTGTCGTCCTCCAGCTCACCAGCTGGGAAGGAGGCGGGGACGAGAGCGCACGCCCCTAGGACGATCGTCCGGGCGACCGTCCGCTTCTTCCTCCTTCTCCGCGTCACCGTCGGGGGGATAGGCTGCGCACTGTCTGAGAAAGCGGACCGCGGGAGGATGGTCCCCGGTTCTCGTAGCGCAACCCACCGCTCTTTACGGAACTCGGCCACCCGCTGGAAGTTATCGCGCACCTCCTCCGCGAGGTGCGCGTCCTTTTCCAGGGACAGCCGGTCCAGGATGTCCCAGCTCCGGCTGATGAGATCCCAGGCCGGGAGATCTTCCCGGATGCCGGGCTGGGCGATCCAAAATAGCAGCTGATCGACGTAACCGCGGTAGTCTTCCACAGTCACGGAAGCTGCTTTTCTTGGGTCTGTCATTCTGTCACGGGACGAGGTGAGCGATCGCGAGCAGAGCGGCGATCGTGCGGGAAAGGAGCAGGCAGGCAACAGTATACGGGAAAACGGGGGTTTATTCTGGCTTCGGGGAGCCGGGAACACTGGACGCAGACTGACTTCAACTGACATTAATGACAGACAACGGGTTAGTACAAAACAGGAACTTAAATACATGGAACAAGGCAGCAGGAAACAAGACACGACTGGGCACGATCAGGAAATCACACGTGGGTAATTAGGGGGCGTGGCACACACGAGGAGCGGACGAGCCGGGCATGACAATTATAATATCTATTTAGGACAAATTACCTGAAGGGTTTTTGATTGCTTAGTCACTGTTTTTTCCTTGATTTGTTTGGGATCACATAATTTGATGGTTGCTATCAGAAATTGTGAGCCCATGTACCTAGGCCCAGCTGTTAACCAGAGTTGTGACAGTTTTTGGTTATACATAGGAAAGGCAGATAAGCCACCTGATGTGGCCCATTTAAATAAGGTTGGTGTGTCTGGCATTATTAAAGTGTTAGAAGCTATGACTGTATGAGGAAGGTACCGGTAAGATGGCACCTCTCTGGTGGCATCGGTAAGAACACCAGGGAAGGCAGACGCAGTTCCAAACTTTACTGCATTCAATTAGGCGGTACAGTATTGCACTGGAGTTAACATACTGTAGGCTGGCCATTGGCTGTTACAGGTGCAATGACTTAGTTGTAGACAGGGTGTGCATGTGGTCTAAGGAAGAAAATAATATTATATAAATAACTAAAACAATAAGAACATGGAGACATGTTCAGCTAATTAACACAAATACAACCACTTTATACGATCTCTAATCATCAATCATGTAACAGTACTGCCATCTATTGGTTAACCCCGGTACATACCGGATACGTAACAGTAATACTATTACCCTCCCTTACTGTATTATCCCATCTCTCCTAAATATTTTGCAGTCTAACGAGAACTGACTAACAAAACAAATTTAATATATAAGATACACAATTACAAGAACGAACGCAGAATACAGAGAATCTGCCTGCAATACACTCAGTAGCAGAGCTCCTCAAAAGTTACACACTAACAACTAACAATCCGGTAGACCGCATTGCAATATTAAAGCACCGAATGTAATCAGTCCAGGACCAGTCACTTACAGTTCGTCAGTGGCACACAATACTGCACCCCTGAGTATGGTGAGTAACTGGCCAGGATCGTTCGGCACTGGGTAGGATGATCTGGTGCGGCACAATCAGAAAACCACCTCTGAAAACTCAAAAGAGACGCTCCTGACGCTGATCCAAGCGTATGCGCGTTGGCATCCCGTTTTCGGAGACGGCCTTTCCAACAGGCACTCTCTCGCAGGTTAGAGTGGCCCATTTAAATATGTTCAAAGTAAAAAGTATGTGAACCCCTTGGAATTTTCTACGTGTATGACTAAATCCCATATAAAACATAGTTGAATCTTCATGTAAGTCACAATAATTTACAAACACTGTGTCCTATAATTAAGATACACAGATTTTCAGAGAATATTTGACCATATTGTATAAAGTAGGAAAAAGTAAGTGAACCCCAAGTAAATGACTTTTTTTAAAAGCTTAAAAATTTAGCACACCTGGAGTCCATTTAATGAAACGAGTTCAGGGGTGTGGCCTAGAATTACTTTGGTTGATAAAAACCACTGAAAAGGTTCAGTTTGGGCTTTTGACAAGAAGCATGTCCAGATGGGAATCATGCCTCGCACAAAAGAGCTGTCTGAAGACCTAAGATCAAGAATTGTTAAGTTACATAAGGCTGGAAAGGGTTACAAAGTTGTCTCAAAGATTTTACATATTCATTAGTCTACTGTTGGCAAGTTGTCTATAAATTATTATTATATTATTATTAATATAAACTATTAGGCAAGTTGTCTATAAATGGAGACAATTTGGTACCGTGGCTACTCTGCCTAGAAGTGGGCGCCCTGCCAAGATGACCCCAATAGCACAACGCAAAGTCATCTTTGAGGAAAAGAAGAATCCTAAAGTGACAGCGAAAGACTTGAAGAAGTCATTAGAACTGTCTAGCATCTGTGTTCATGAATCAGCTAGAAAGGAGTCCATGGCAGAGCACCAAGAAGGAAGCCACTGCTGTCAAACATTGCTGTACGCCTGAAGTTTGCGAAGGAGCACTTGGACACTCCACAGCGATACTGGGAAAATGTTTTGTGGAGTGATGAAACTAAAATTGAACTATTTGGGAGGAACAAGCAGAACTTCATTTGGCGTAAAAAGATAAATGCATCATCCCTACAGTAAAGTATGGTGGAGGGAACATCATGATTTGGGTCTGCTTTGCTGCATCAGGGTCTGGAAAGCTCGCCATCATTGAGGGGAAAATGAATTCCCAACTTTATCAGCAAATTCTTCAGGATAATGTGAGAATGTCTGTCCTTCAACTGAGGCTGGGTGATGTAACAGGACAATGACCCCAAACATCGCAGTGGAGTGGCCCAGTCAGAGCCCCAATCTCAATCCTATTGAGATGCTGTGGAATAACTTTAAGAGAGCAATACACAGAAGGCAACCAAAGAATATGGAAGAGTTAAGGCAGTTTTGCAGGGGAAGAATGGGCTAAAACTCTCTCCACACGATGTGCAGGTCTGATCTGCAATTACAGGAAGTGCCTGGTTGCGGTCATTGCTGCCAAAGGAGGGTCAACCAGTTATTGAACCTAAGGGTTCACTTACCTTCTCCAGTACCACTGTGAATGCTGAATATGTTTGAATAATAAAAACTTGAAAGAGTAGAACCTTTTTTGTGTTATTGGCTTAAGCTCATTGTGTATATCAGTACCTGTGACTTAGATGAAGATCAGATCACTTTTTATGAATAAATTCCAAGGGGTTCACATACTTTTTACTTTGACTGTATACTCATAGCATCAAGTTGCCCATGTGAGCTTTAATCACTTTTTAGTTGTGTTAGAATTATACAAATAGGCTACTCTACAAATCAGCCTAATTTTGTTTAATCTGATATAACAAGCAGCTAAACCTATATCATGTTAAAAGCCAGCATTTCTATACACCCACTCTACATCGCATTGACATTCATTTGTTTACAACGTATGAGTTTACATTGTTTGCGTTAGGAACACATCTGTGTGAGCAAGCTCAAGCTATATAGTGGCAACAGTATCTACTGGAGTCACAGAATACAATGGTCACAGAATTGCTGTTACACATATATTTAACTAAAAAAAGACAATGCTTGTGTCGAATGTACACTTTCTTTGGAGGAAATACTGAAGGAGCAGGAGATATTTGTATATTTCACATAATTTAATTTTATAAAAGCATTTTAGCACAATAAAATTAGGTGTACATTTAGAAAACAAGTCTGAGAACCACATATTTTAACTTTGATATAATCCATCATGTAGTTTTTGAGATATTCACAAAATACCAAAACACAAAGATGTGTTTTTGTATTTGTTTGACTTTTTTGTCAAATTTTTTGACTTTTTAGACAGAAGTTATGAATTTGAATTATCCAAGTTACTGCAATCAATGGTCAGCTTTCATTTCAGCTATCAGACATAATTCACATCTGAGGTTATATAGTAACCAAACCAAAGGCAAAAAATTGGCCCAATCAAACATGAAGCCCTGTCAATTCCCATAAGGTTAAGTGTCTACACTTCATCAATGTTTATTCCTACTTGTAAACTGCATTTATAATTAGTAGTAATACTGATTCCGGTTGCACCACCTGCACAATTTTAACCTTTGTCCTTGATATCAAGTTTTTATATATGATTTAAATAATAAATTATTTCATGATATTCATACTTTATGATATTCATCATGTTTTGATGGGTTTTCTTGGGTTGCACTACCTGGCATGGAAACTGTTCAAAATGTTTTAAACATAGAATTATGCCAAGCTAAATTATTCTTCTTTTTCCTCTTCTGATTTAGTTAGTTAAATACCGATTTTAATCGTTTTTTCACTCTGCTCATTGGAGTTGTCACTACCTGACAGTTTTTTGTGAGAAAAATGCGAAATGCCAATATTGTTCGAAGGTTTTGAAAATATATTTCCATTAACGAGGTTTCCTACAATAACTTTTATGGAAATGGAATTCCCACTCCAAGAGATTAACATGTCATCAGGAGTCACGCTGGGCCACACTCTGGGTGATTACAGTCAGAGGCACATTGGGCCTTATGCCATGTGAGTAACATCTGATTTCACACAGAGACATGAACTGAAGCAGGTTTATGATTTCTAACATGAAAAACATTAGGTTGATTTCTAGTCAGTTGCAGCTGGAAGGCTGATATATGTCTTAATCATTAACTCAGAGATTATTAATATAGTATCATTACCTCTGAGCTATAATTTCCGTCTGAGACAGTCGAGCTTGTTCACAGTCTTGTATAAAGTACCCGAAAGTCACACTTAAGTATAAGTACAGATACCCTCCCAAGTCACCAACTAGAATTCCACTCAAGTAAAAGTCTTAAAGTACCTAGTGTTCACTGTACTTAAGTATTACAAATAATCTGTAACTAACTGTACTTGAGTAATTAAAGTGCAAGTAAATATGAATAACAACGGAACGCTGTCTAAACTTTTAATATCAAAACGTTTACTCAGCTTTTTAAAGCATGGAAAAGAAAAATTTTGCATACATCACACACTTCAAAAAGAGGGCTTTAAAAACCTAAACAGGAGTATGCTATTGTTAAAAAAAGAAGTACAGGTTAATGTTAACGTATTTTAAAGCCATTTCTGAAAACACAAGTCACCGTTTTTCCTATTACCAGCATGGGGTTCATTATCTCAGTCACAAAACCCTGTTTTTCAGCTTACATAACTATTTCAGTGTTCATTGTTCAAATGTCCAAGTTAATATTAGTGATTCAAATGCCCTAACCAGCCTATCACCAAGAGAAGAAAACGTTCACTTAACATCAGACACAAAGCTCTCCCCAAGCTGTTATCCAGGCTAATCGTGATAACTGAAATTAATTCACTGGTGTTTACCATTAGTTTAGCTTTCTTCGATGTGCTTCTTTAGATTGAGATTTTAAAAGCCAAAATCCCAATGTCTTTCCAATGGGACACGTCCCAAATACACAGACGCCGAACTGCAAGATGCACACACGGTGGATGATTTACACACGCTAAATACACGTGAGGATCGGACCGTTTACAAAACACGGCCAAACACACACGCGACAATAGGGAAATGCAACCATTAACATTAACAACCACAACAATGCAAGGGGTTTAATGACTGTAAATAAAAAGCGTAATTACCCCAGCAAGCAAGTCTCCATGTCTCCCGTGATGCCTCGGTCCGCCCGTCGCCACACTATATTGTGTTTTTCTTTAAAGTTTTCACTATAAAAACCAGAAAATTAATTGACAACAAATCATTATTTGGTAGACTTCTGAACGAATTAATGGAATTTAAATGCTTTCTTATTGGGAAAATTGCCTTGGATCGCGTACAAATTGGTTCACGACCACTTTCCTGGAACGGATTGTGTTCGTGAACCGCAGGCACCACTGTAGTAAGAATCCACGCAATAAAAGTCACACTGAAATATCCAGGTGTGGATACAGATGTGTCTGCGTCCATGTGCCTGCTGAGTACTTTGTACTTTATGGTATGCCAAGTGTCAAGCGCTGATTTTTCGTGACTCTGCAACAGATGAAATGCATTTCCTGCTTCCACAAAAGCACTCCGTAATTCCGCAGAATCGATTTCTTCCACGAAATGACTCTGTATCATTCATGACATTCCTTTCCTCCACAAAATGACTTTCGTTCAGGAAATGCATTTTGTACACAAAATGAATTTATTCAGTTGACAAAATTCATTTCGCCCACTAACATTCTTCCATTCAATTCCAGTCCGTTTCCAAGGAGATGTTGGAACAGTTACGTCAGTTACGTTATCAGTAGCCTACGTATGTAAGTTCTAGAATCTAGAGTGCTGATGTCATTCGCATTCCTATATAAACGGCAAATTCATCTTCACATTTCATTTTGAACAAAATCAACATACGTGCATGTACATTCACTTTATCATGGCAAGGAATTTCTTTCAGAGAGCTGTAAACCAGCTTAAAAACAAAGAGTTTCGGAAGTATCTGAGGAGGTATGTGCATCCAGAGGCGCTTGCAGTTTATGTAAAAATCCAATATGTAAACTTTCCTTGTCAATTGCCGTCAGTGTATAAGAAGCTTAAACTCTTCACTTTGTTGTAGATGTAAGCATAAAGTCACTGCTTACATTTGGGTCCCTCATTGCAGAAGTGCTGCTGGTGATCACAGAATTGCACTTATAATTTTTTTTGTTTGTTTTCTTTGTCTTTCCGTGATCTGAATGTGCCTGTTGGGAAAATCCTTACAACAAAAGCACGGTAAGAAAGTAACAAACTGATTTTTTGTTAATATACATGTAATTTTATGACTACTGTTTAATAATCTCACACTAATGTATTGTAAGAATCCTCTGAAATTTATTTAATGGTACCTTCACCCTGCTGCATGTTAGATCAGCTCTGTGTTTTATTGTTTGATTTCAGCACTTCTGGGGACCAGTTATTAATTGGGGTCTTCCCCTAGTCGCAGTCAGCGATATGAGGAAGAGCCCCGACATCATCAGCGGTCGAATGACCTTCGGTAAGAGGCAGAGGGCTCACCTTCCATCTATATGCGCGTCCACTGGGTCACTCGGGACTCCAGAGGGACTTTTTAAAGGTTTTAAGCTGGTTGCTCTTCTTCTCTTCTTTCTGGCCTCTGACCCCTGCATGATCTTTGTCTCCCCAGCTCTTACCTGTTACTCAATGATATTTATGAGGTTCTCATACCGAGTCCAGCCCCGAAACTGGCTCCTTTTTTCTTGCCACATGGCCAATGTGACGGCACAAGTGATCCAGGGAGGCCGGCTCATCCGACACAAGTAGGTCCCCACCAGGCTCCCTCTAGAATATTTAAATCTTCACCTCATATCTGTTGATTAATGCCATATTACTGCTCGACATATCATTTGCAGCCGGCAGCCAGGCAATCACTCTGCCAGCTTTTCTCCTAGTCAGATCCTTCCTTAATAGTGTCACACAAGTACCTTTTATAGGTTTGTGTTCGTCATGAATGTTTTTTTTCTTCCATTTCAGAATGCAGAACAAAAATGCGAAATGAGCCTTTGCATGCAGTAGATCAGAGCACAGACGGGTTCGTGCAGATAAAGGCAAATTGAGGAAGATCTCTACCAGATCCATGCATCAGATCAGGAGAGCAGCTGCTAAAATGCCATTATGTAGCAGCAAACAGATATTTGAAGCTGCTGGTGCCTCTGGAGTCCCATGGACATCAAGGTGTAGAGTCCTCCACTGCAACTGTGCATAAACCTTCTATTCTGCCGCCACTAACCAGTGCTCACAAGCAGAAACTGTCCAAATACACAAGTTCAATGGATGCAAGACTTGTGAAGCTGCTATCAAATAAGGAGTCCTATGTCAAAATGTGACGTGACCTGTTTGATTTCAGTACATATGTTGCAAACACAACAAATGACAATTTTCAGTTCTTTGCAACTTATAAAGTGTTTTGCAGCTTACTGTGCATAATAATTTGGAACAGTTCATTGTAAGTGTTTTGTTTGACAAAAAAATACTGTAATCATTAGATTTGTTCAATAAAATTTGAATTGCACTCAATAGTTGACAACATGAGAATTATTCTGACTATATGTGTGTTCATTTCTTGCATTTTTCTTATTAGGAATCCACACGTAAGTAGGGGCAATTCACTGCCCATACAAAGTGCGAGGGGAAAATATATACCTAATGAAGACTGTAGTCCTGTATTAGACAAAATCATTTTATCATATGGTCAGTTATTTTTATACCTACATAAGAACATAAATTTACAAATGAGAGGAGGTCATTTGGCCTATCAAGCTCGTTTGGGGAGCACTCAACTAACAGCTCAGAGTTGTTAAAATCTTACAAAAGAACATAAGAAATTTACAAATGAGAGGTGACCAATCAGCCCATCAAGCTCTTTTGGGGACAACTTAACTAATAGCTCAAAGTTATTAAAATCTTCTCTAGCTCTGATTTAAAGGAACCCAGGGATTTAGCTTGCGTTACACTAGTAATAAGACTATTCCGTACTCTACCTACACGCTGTGTAAAGAAATACTTCCTCAAATTCGTTTTGAAATGTTCTCCCACTAATTTCCACTTAAGGCCACCGGTTCTATTATTTAAACTAATATTGAAATATCGAACAGCATCCAGACCCATTAGAATTTTATATACCTGGATCATGTCCCCCCCCTTAGTCTCCTTTGCTCGAGGCTAAACAGATTCAGCTCAGGTAATCTCTCCTCATAAAACATTCCTCTAAGACCAGGAATAATTCTCGTAGCCCTACATTGCACCTTTTCCAAGGCAGCAATGTCCTTCTTAAGGAATGGTGACCAAACCTGCACACAATATTCTAGGTGGGGTCTTACCAAGGAATTAAATAATCGTAGCATCAGTTCCCTTGAACTCCACACACCTAGAGATGTAACCCAACATCCTATTGGCCTTTTTAATTGCTTCCCCACACTGGCAAGAGTGGGACATGGAAGCATCAACATACACACTGAGGTCTTTCTCATAATCAGCTACCTTTATTTCAGTGGAACCCATAAAATATCTGTACTTTATATTTCTGCTCCCTGCATGGATTACCTTACATCTATCTACATTAAATTTCATCTGCCAGGTATCAGCCCAGTCGCAAATTAAATCAAGATCCCGTTGGAGCCTCTGCTACAGTTGTTAAAATCCCTTCAGTTTGGAGTTTAAGCAAGAGCCGTTTGTGGTGGACAACATCAAAGGCCTTCTGCAAAACTAAGCAGATCACATCATAGGCCTTTTTGTGATCAATTTCTTTTGTAGCTTCCTCAAAGAACTCAAGTAGATTAGTTAAACAGAAGCTACCTCTCCTAAATCCATGTTGGCTATCCCTCAGAATGTTATTTCATGCATCCAGGTAATCTATCATTTTCACTGGGATTGTAGCTTCCATTACCATTCCAGTTATGCAAGTTAAACTGATTGGCTTATAGTTTGCTGGATAACTTCTATCCCCTTTTTTGAATATGGGTGTTATATTGGCATGCTTCCAATTAGAAAGTGCCACACCAGTAGATAAGGATTTCTCAAATAGTAATGTTAAAGGTTGGCTAATAATATCCCTCATCTCTTTTAAAACTATAGGTAAGATGCCATCAGGGCCCTGCAATTTATTTATTTTGAGCTTAGCAAGGCTTTGTACCACATCAGCCTCAGTTATACATATATTGGTCATAGACGACACTGTATTTGTATTAAATGGTGGCAGGTTACCTGTGTTCTCTATTGTGTAAAAGAATCATTAAACTCTTATTTTTACTATATCAATTTCATTTTCAGTTATAAGACCCTTACTATCCTACAGATTACTGATTTCAGCTTTTAGAGCTCTTTTGGAGTTAAAATATTGGAGGAAACTTTTAATGTCATCCTTAGCCTCCAATCCAACCTTCCTTTCTACATTCCTCTTACAGGGTTCCCACGTGTCCTGAAAACCTGAAAATATTTAGGGTTATTTTCCAGTCATTGAAATGACCTGTAAAGTGATACAAATGGCAAAATGTCCTGGAATTTCATTTCTGTTTTTGCTTTTAAATTTTTCTACATTTGTAAAATTGAGGAATCACAATTATTACAACATCATCATGAGCAGAGCTTTGGAATGTTTCTCACCCAGTTTGCTTCTGCTATGTTTTAGATGTAATTTGTGTCCTTGTGAAATTATTATACATTATTTGCCTTTTTAAAGATGTCCAGTGAGACCATTACAATTGTTGACCCATTGGAAAAGTAAGATGCATATGAATGTAAAGTTCTGAGAAATTGGAGGTAACTGTGCATATGATGTCATGTGGGAATATTTCTAATTAAACAAGTCACTCCGATGTAATTTAATTGAAAACATGTTAAGAGCTATTACATGCATTTCAGTAATGACCATTGGAGAGAAAACACGGGCTTTAATTCTTAGCATGATTTTTTATGTTCCCAGATTTGAATGATTATTTTATGACATTACATTCTTAGTGTAAAACACTGATAGCCCATTAAAAACTATAGGCAGCAATTTCTGGCAGCATAAAACTATGTGTAAAAACTGCTACCCTTTCTAAAGTACAGGAAAGTTATTTTGATAGCATAAATCCTTTTACATATGTCCATTCAGGAGTATGGGTAGGAAATTCTGGCAAGGCAGCAAAAAATGGCAGAACATCGGCTTCTGCCTGTGAGCCGGAGTCAGAGCGGCTGTTTTTCTTTCTCTATTTTTTTTTCCAAGCCGCATGGATTGGAAAACCTTGCTCTCGCGAAGTTTTTGTACCATGTGACATGGTCAAGGGTGGTGACGTTTTGCAGCGCCGGCTGAAGTCGGACAAAAAATCGTAATCATGATGCATTGCGTTAGGACCAGAATTCATTGGTTTAAGCCAGCGCGGCAGCGTGAAGTGGAATGTACCCACAGACAAATGCAGCAATCACACGCACAGAGAAAGAAACAGGAGGGAAGGAGACGCGCGACAAAATGAGTGACCACAGGAAACAGAGTAAAATTTGGATGCATTTCAATTACATTGACAATACAAAGGCAGAGTGTAGAGCGTGCAAGGTTAAAATCTCATATCGAACAGGCTCTACAAATAACCTGCATCAGCACATGAGAACTGTACGTCCATCAGTGCAGTGGGAAGAAAAAGGACAAGCAAGTGAACAATCCCTCCACTCTGCGTGTGATAAGCACAGTAGTGTCGACGGTCGATTTTCAACCACTCAGAGAGCTTGTGGACCACCTGATTAGAGAAATGTGTACCATTATCAGTGGTAATGCATATTGGAACATCCCATCGCGGGAATATTTCTTTTAACAGATTTTTCGCAACTATCTGGGCCGTTGCTTGCTTGGCCGGGAAGGCTTCCACCCATCTGGAAAAGAGATCAACAACCACTAGACAATAACGATAACCTCTACAGGGTGTTAGTTCTATGAAATCCATCTGCAAATGTTGGAAAGGACCCTCAGCTGGAGGAGTTGTGGCAGTTGGTGGCTTCAATGCACGACCCATGTTGTGAGTCATACATGTGGAACACCTGGAAACGAAAGTTTGAGCATAAGCCGTGAATGAAGGGGCGGTCCAGTGTCTCTGGTCCAATCCATGGGCCACCTTTGCCAATCCTGGAAAGGCAGACTTTGGGAGCAGTCATGAAACCACCTCTTTCATCCACACACAATTGAAATGGGCGTTTGTAATTTGGGACCCCCAATGCCGGGGTCACACAAAGCGCCTGCTTTAGATCAGTGAAGTGCAGGTAGTGCACTTCAGATCTTACCAGCTGCAGCTTGCTTTTAGAGGCCTTATGTCCATTCTCTGCACAGAACAACAACAACGCTTGCGTATCTCTCTCACAACTCTCTCTCGTTTCTGCACACAGCAACAAATCATCCACATACTGCACCAGTGTACTTCCCCCTGGGGAGGTGAAGCGCTCTAAGTTTTTTCCTAGCTCCTGAGCATAAACACTCGGTGACTCAGTGTAGCCCTGTGGCATGACTGTCCAGGTGTACCTTTTCCCTTTGCGTGCAAACCAGTACTGAGAGTCTGGGTGAACTAGAACAGAGAAGAAAGCATTTGCCAGATCAATAACTGAAAACCATTTAGACTCTGGGGGTATGGATGATAGAATGGTGATTGGGTTAGGGACTATGGGCGCTCGCGGATACACTGAGTCATTTACTCCCCTTAGGTCCTGCACAAATCTCCAGGACCCATCTGCTTTCTTTACTGGCAGGATGAGGGAGTTCACCGGAGAATAGCTTATCTCAGCTATGGCTCCACGAGCCAGCAAATCGCCATGCATTTTTTCAATTCCCTCTTCTGCTTCTCTGGAGAGGGGGTACTGCACGCGCTATGGTCTGTACTGAGACTTAGGCATTACCCGTAGAGGTTCAGCCGTCACAATTTGCCCAAAATCGTTTTTCCCCTTTGCCCAAAAGTTTTCTGGGATCTCATCCAGCCATGCCGGTGAATCCTCAATCTCTACAGATTGCCCTTTTGTTCTATTATCGCAATGAATTTACCGTTTTACCTCAACAATTAAAACCTTGTCATACCTTAGTACAGTCCCGTCCTTAGTTACCCATCTACCTTTCTCCACATTCACCCAATCATCTCGCTCCTTACACTCTTTTACCCATAATCCTAGAAATTTCCAGTTTTTACCTTCTACCTTTCCACAGGAGACATGTGGAACGCCTTCATCAACGGGGCAGAACCAGCGAAGCTGTTGTTCTTGGAGTGTCACAGAAACAGCAGTGGCTTGATGTCCCACATAAATACAGTCAATTTGAATCATTTCTGTAGGAAATCCATTCCCCATGAAGTCTTGCATATCATCCAAATCGTGTTGTGTGGGGTTTTCCACATAAGTGGCTGTGCAGTGGAGTCGTGATGCTGGTAGACGTCGTCCAGGTTCATCACCTCCTGCCAGAAGCGGTGTCTCCCCACCTCTTGTGGATCTGGGAGGGAGTTGACCACCTCTCTCAGCTCTGCCAAGTCCCAGTTGC
This sequence comes from Brienomyrus brachyistius, assembly GCF_023856365.1. Classification (NCBI taxonomy): domain Eukaryota; kingdom Metazoa; phylum Chordata; class Actinopteri; order Osteoglossiformes; family Mormyridae; genus Brienomyrus; species Brienomyrus brachyistius. Next base: position 7,980,760 of record NC_064551.1, read on the forward strand.
GCTGGACGTACAGTACACCATCCTTGGTGTTCCATCAGGCGCAGGGCCCCTTGGGTCAGGCATCTCCACCAAGGGGTACAACTGCGATGGCTGTGAGCCTGAGTCTCTCCCCCTTTGCAGCAGTCTCTGGCTCTGTCTTAGCGGCGGGGCTCCTGCTTCCCCCACTGCGTCATCTTCCTCCTTCTTCTCTGAGGGAGGGGCAGTGGCCTCCACAGACGCCGGTGCTGCTGCAGCTGTTCCTAGCTGAGGATGATAAGCAGGGGGAGGAGGCACATTCGGCAGAGGAGGGTACAGAGGTATCTCTTCCTTTTTCTTCTTAGTATTCTGTAACACCATGCTGAGGGATTGGGCCTGAGCCTCATTCCTGGCCCTTTCAGCGTTTAACTCCACTGACTCCCTGGTCCCCCTGTCCCCCAGTTTGTCCCGCAGTCCCTTATTATTTGCCTTTTCCTTCTCTAACTCTTTCAATTTAGCCACATATATCCACTTTTCAAACTTATCATCCATCCATCCATCCATTTTCCAAACCGCTTATCCTACTGGGTCGCGGGGGGAGCTTATCCCGGAAGCAATGGGCATGAGGCAGGGAACAACCCAGAATGGGGGCCAGCCCGTCGCAGGGCACACTCACACACCATTCACTCACACATGCACTCCTACAGGCAATTTAGCAACTCCAGTTAGTTCACATATGTCCCAGGCTTCGCTGGCTTTGAACGCAGTAATTCGCTGTAACAGAAAACGCAGATCCGACTGTGCCATAAAGTCTTGTAAGACAGTCCTTTACAACATGAGACCAATCAAGCAGCAACATGTCGTCTTTCCGAGTGCCAATGGGTACGCATTCTTGGAACAGAATGACTTAAGACAGATCGTGCAGCACTGTCAGTACCCTTTGCGTGCTGGCTGCACAATCTGTCTTAAGTCATCTTGCTCTCGCGAGGTTTTTGTACCATGTGACATGGTGACATGTGGTGACGTTTTGCAGTGCCAGACAAAAAAATCTAACCATGATGCATTGCATCAGGACCAGAATGCATTGCTTTAAGACAGCGCTGTAAGTGGCTGCATGAAGTTGAACGCACCCTATTTTTTTCTTGTTGCCAATAGCAACCTATGACCACACCTAAGATTGGTGACAGAGAACATTTGGAATCAACACCGGGGGCATTTCAGATTTCAGCACAGACGGTTTGATTGTTACACTCTGGCAATAGCATCAAGATAAGTGTTATTAGCCCAATAAATCATGAAAACGAGGTTTAACATTTTCTACATGACGTGCAGGGAGATTATCAGTCAATGTTTATGATTTAGTGTTGTTTTGTGCTATAGTATAGGCTGAAACCTGTGGTTATCATCAAAAACAAAATGCGGTAATCGTAAGTATTAACAGGAATGTTAAATCTGCATTTGCATGATTTCAGAAACTACTGAGAGGTATGAAAAGAAAGGATGACATCACTAGTTTCTTACACACAAAGAGGAGGGATCAGGGAGGAAAAGCAGACGTAGTTGCGGATGGCAAAAGAGGAGAAGGAGCAAGAAGAAGAAGATCAAGCTGAGCCAGGGCAAGAAGATGAAACAGGTAAGCAGCAGAGGAAGTATGAATAGACATACACTCCAAAGCTGAGGTGCTAGGGAGGAGAGACTGTGAGTTCCCTGGATTTGATGTATTTTAACCATATATGGTACATGCAGTATTAGAGAATGTAACACCTGCAAATGTATAAAGAAACGGCTTTGATTTTGCCATCCCAACTGATTTCCATGCCACCCTCATGCCACCCTAAGAAAATTTCTCTAGATCCGCCCTTGTCGGTGAATAAGGGAATGTTACCTGGCTAACTAGCCCCAGGTAGCTTACATGCCCTCCCTTAGGCTGCTTTCCTCACACTGTTCAGTGAGTAAAAGTATTTTCAGCATGAGGAAGAGCAGACTCATAACTTTAATTAAGATAATTGCATATTTCAGCTTAAATGTAGCTTGAATGTTTCCTGGTCAACATTAGACAGAGGAATACAAGCCAGCTAACCCCTAGTCAGTGCCCCCCCCCAGCGGAGACACCAGGTTGGTCTCATAAGCTCTTGATTTGAGCTTCTCCGAAGGGATGTTGAGGCACACTGTTGAGGCTCTTCAGGTGGTGGGCCGCCCTGAAGATGGGCCCCAGTCAGCAGGAGACAGCAGGTCCATCCAGAGCAGACTACAGCAGCAGGGATCAGGAAGAGGAATCCTTGAGATCCTGGGGACCCCCACACATTATCAAGCAGCACGAAATGGCACTGAATAATAAAGGTATATGTCTGACACACTTGTCCTTTTTTAATTCCAAATACTCTATTGGGAAATAAAAAATAACCTCCTCCTTTTGCATACAGAATGAAATATTGTTATTTACGTCTAAAATGGAGTAATGGAAGCCCCTAATGTTGAGGTTTTAAGTAACAACTTCCATTAATATTACCTTCAGCAGACCAATTAGAACCAACTTCTATACTGGATTTATCCGTGTGTATGGAGCCACCATTTTCAGAGTTACTGTGTGTTATGTCTGCTGTACAGCCCTGATGTGGTAGCTGCTGAAATCATTCACTGGAGCTAAGCAGAAACAGCAGTGTACTCCAACACCTTAACCTCCAGAAAGAGCCATGCAGTTCAAAGCCCCGCAGAGAAAGTGTTGCATCAAAGGAAGTTCAAAATGCCTGATCGTCATGAGAATTTCTCCACAGGGATCAATAAAGTGTTATTATTATATTTCAGGCTTACCTGGATTAAAGGGCATGTTGTTAGTGTATAGTGCTTAGAATGTTTAATTACTGTTACTTTCTTAACTTGTATAATAGATGAGCCATCATATCCTTAATGTGTATTGATATATGCAAAGGGAGGAGAAGGGAACAGACCCAAGATGCAGAGTAAGAGCTAATGTTGAGTAAAATAGCATTAGAGAAATAAAATTTACAATAAATTCATGGTTTATGTCCATGGTTAATGTCACATTAACTTTATCCAGTCTCCTAGCTGAATATGTTAAGCAGGGTTTCAAGTGGGTTGGAAAGATCTGGAACAGGGTTCTGACGCCTTCATTTAATAAATAAATATATCTTGATGCCAATTTCATACATAAAGTTTGTTTTCATTTGTTGCATCCTGGCCTTCCTTCCAGTTGATGCCATAAAGATCAGTATTTCCCACACAAAGACTTTGCTTGTAGGGCTCCAGACTGGGACAATTTATTCACATTTTGAGATCATTTTTGGAGACAGTGTCACTAAATTTTATAAGAAGGTACAGCAGTGCAAAGTAACATTTGTTTGTTTTTGTCTGGAATACTGTTGCTTTTTTAAATACATTCAAAATATCTTATACCTGAGTGTGATATCTGAACGGTATCAAAAATTAGATATCGCCTAATACTATTAAATCTTTTGGTTATATATGACCCAATCCACCGGATTAAATTATACCACAAGTAAGTGTTACGCGTAGTTACGAAATTCTCTGCTGCTAGAACTAAAAGTTAGTCTTCATGTACAAACGTCTAAGAACTGTGGTTTTCGTAGGTATTACATGCTTATACCCAGATACACTATATGGACAAATGCTTTGGGACACAGGAGCCAGGCCATGTCCAACATTAATGCCTGACCTCACAAATGCTCTTCTGGATGAATGGAAAAAAAATCCCACAGACACCCTCCAAAATCTTGTCAGCCTTTCAGGAACATTGGCAGCTGTTACAGCTGCAAGGGGGGGACCAACTCCACATTGATGCCTAAGGATTTCATATAATTTCCTGTAGGTATTGTGGCCAGATGTCCCAGTACTTTTGTCCATAGAGTGTAGCTGGAAGACTCAGGTTAGGCTCGGCTGATGTGCTGCAGTGTCGGCTTAGTTAGCAGTGGCTTACAGGAGTTGTGCCAAGTGCGGCTTATGCACGGCAATCAGGGTGTTGGCAAAAAGTAAGAGGACCGATTCATTTATGCTACTATTGGCCCAGTTACGCTCAGGCCTATGGTTGCATATCATAAGGCAATCGGTAAGGGTCCATGAACTACGTTTTCCCGTTTTACAACAACTCTGTACATAAGTAAGGAGCCTACCGTCCATTTTGTGTCAATAACATATTTATGCACATTATGATTTTTTATGATGAGGTGTTAAATAAGCTGGCTCCAATTTAGAATGGCTTTCTGTTTTTCAAATATTATGTATAAAATAATAAATTATGTCAATTTTTATTAACATATTAAGATGTTTTGTTATCATATTTATTTTATTTACACTGTAAAAATGTCCATGCTCTTACAAGACAAAGTACTGTATTTTGATTATACTAAGTGTCCATATTATTGCAAATACAGGACTGTTATTTTTTCCCAACTTCGCATGCATTCTGGGTATTGCAAAAGCTGTTGGAGATCACGAGCCTGAAGACATTTTCCGGCTTTACTGTGACAGTCTCCAAACCTGCTGTCAGAAAGAGCATCACCTCTGGGGTAACATGTGTTTCTGTAGATTTATTCATATTATTAGTTGGTCATTAGATAATTATGGTGAACTCTGTTGTTCAATGTATAATATTTAACTGTTAACCCTGCTGAAAAAAACCAACAAAGACCAGCATAGCTGGTAACCAGTATGACCAGCATAATGCATATGATTTTACCAGTATATATTGTATTTTAGTGCCGGGTGACCAGCATCATTAATGAAATATTGCTGGTGGAACAGCTTCAGTTGCAAGTGTGGAAAGAATATTGGACATTGGTAGACCCGGGAGGGGAGGCATATTGGGTCTGTTATGTCTTAGGCAAGAAGAGATTGTCTTGAATACTGCGTGACCTCGCTCCATGATAGCTGCCTGCAGTTAGTTCCACAGACACTGAAGAGAGATCAGAACTTGACAGACAGTGGAGTACAGTGGGGGGGGGGAGCCTGTTCTGGTAAATTGATCAAAATGGGTGGATTTTACCTTGCTGCAAATGTCAACCAATAGAACTTGATTTCTTGTTGTTTCATGACCAATCAGGACTTAGATGTCCTTATAGGGAATTGGCTATTATAGTCTATCAACTGGTTGCTCTTTGTGCTCGGGGTACCTGGTGCTAGAGTGTGCTGGATTGTTTTTATAAAAGAGAACTCTCTCACCAACTGAGAGGTCTGGAGTTTAATTCTAAGTGGCTCAATTAGAGTTATCAGAGAGGTTGATTCATAATTTTCTTACCACACAAGCAGACCAGAATTAACTATCATAGACCAGCATGTAAACAGTTGAATAGGACTGTTGCCTCAGGGTTGCCAACTCTCCCGCATATGGAATTAAACACAGTCAGGCCCTCACGCTCAAGCAAGAAGTCCTACAGCAAATCTATATTATTCTGTTATAAACCAAAAATTAGATACATTAAAAGCATTGGAGTACAGACTATTTAGGTACTGTAATAAATCTAATAAAGACATGTAAAGGTGTGTGCAGACTTGTCTCAAATTGAAAATCTGCGCAACATTTAAGGTGGACCGGAAAATCCGAATAAGACGCTGCGAATAATAAATAAGACTGGTGTGTGAGTGTGCCCTGCGATGGGCTGGCCGCCCATCCTGGGTTGTTCCCAGCCTCGTGCCCATTGCTTACGGGATAGGCTCCGGACTCCCCGCGACCCAGAAGGATAAGCGGATGGATGGATGGAATAATAAATAAGTTACGTGTGATCCCGCTGCAAATAATAATACGTAATACGTTATTTACATGAATGCGCACACATCCGGAGTGCAGAAAAGGTGGAAGCGTAAGAGCAAGATCCGATGAATGCGGTAGGCAGGGGTCTGAAGTCTCAGGCATTAACAGTGAGACACGCGTTTCTCCCATAATGTAATCTATCTTAAAGGTTTTGATGAAACTTGAGAGCCTTGAATAAAATAAGGCAACAATTTGCACCCACATAACTGTTTATTGGAGTAAACTGTTTTTTTGTGAAATACACCCAATTTAAAGAAAATAGATATTTTAAATATTTAACTGTAAAATGTGGAATTCTACACTGTACTGTTTTTTCGCCATACTACCTTTACCAGCATGCTGTGCAGTTTGTACATTCCCACCGTTAAGGCAGTTTTTTTTTTTCATCTTGGATGGACCAATTACAGTGGAGAAATCCACTTAGCCCGCGAAATCGCGGCGGCGATGCGTCAGTTGCTGGAGTTGTTCTTTTTGGCGGAGATAACGGGTGTGTCGGCAAAGACTTATTTTGTTTGTTTGTTAATATAATCGTGGTTTGCGGTTGGAGTTGTGTACAGCTGGCAAAGTTAAAAATTACCAGGAGGATAATGCTAGCTGACCGGGAGGAGCCAACCGCGGTTAAACTAATTCATCTTGCCGCCCCTCCGAAATTCGGTGAAGAAATTCATTCGAAATCGTAGTCCGGTGTTGGACCCACCAGAGACACTGGATCTAAGACCGGGAGACGGATCCCTCATCGTGCTGCTGTGTGCCATGTGGTCGGCTGTAACCAACCTCGCCATAGGATGTTCCCTATCTACTCATTGGAGGTAGTGGCAGGACACCCGCTCCACCTGTTACAGGCTCCGTGACTGAGAGAAACCATTTGTGAGTAACCTACACCTATACTGATACACGCATACGTGTCGCATCGACAGGTCTGGGTTTGAATGTGGAAGCGCTGTAATATCTGCTGGATTTAATTCCTCCAGAGTTGAACATCATTGTGCACCAACAACGGGCCCCGACGACAAGCTCTTGATTTTAATATATATATATATATTTTTCTTTTTGGTTGGCAGCGTGACTGATTCATTTGCTTATGTTAAAGTATGAACGGTTAAGGCCAGGATACAATTGACACAACGTATACGCTACTGCGTGCTTAGTGTACGTTTATCTGGAGGATTAAGGGTCATGTCCACCAGGGGGCAGTGCGAGACAACCATCTTGCTCAGCTCCTTCATTTCCGGTGTCACTTTTTTATTTTAATTTTCAGTAAATTACATAACAAACAAGAGTACACACTACAGACCAAGGAGATTAAGTGAAGGTAGAGAGAACAAGAAACAAAATAAAACAAAAAGTTGTCATTACAATACGGCCGGTACATCAGCAGAATAGCAGGGTTACGTAAACAGATTCAACAGACTGAACATAGAGTATGTCCGGATAGCTTTTCTGTTTTTACACTTTGATATAGTTTGAAGATAAATATTTACCTCTACTTTAAATTACTCAAATACAAGGTGTTTCCTCGGTCTCACTTGTTTGTATGAGGTCGTGGCATGAAATGTGTTGGAGAAGCAGTTTTTTTTAGTCCGCAGAAGGGGCGAACGTTATTGCACTACATAAGATTTAGGATTTAAGACGTTTTTGTATTCATCGGTAGGCAAGGTTCTTAATATTTGTGATTTGTTTTTAATTGCATTTTATGCATTACAATTTATGCATTAATTATGCAATTATTTTTCGTTCAGATCATTTCTTTCATATCCATAAAAACTTAGTTGTACATACAATTGCTAACAACAAAAGTCGTTCCAACCTATTGTATTTCCGTAAGATTTATCTTTCATATGTGTAAAGACTTTAAAATTTGAGTTTAGTATGCTACGGCTTCACCCATTGCAGTGCCCAGGGGTACAAAAACAGTGTCCAGACATGTGCTGGGTTGGGCTTGAACAGGCAATCTTTGGGTCAAAAATGACACTGCCAAAACTCCGTAAACAGTGTTTTTGTGTTAGCACCTTATTCAGCTTATGTTCCATACACCTGTGTGAACTAAGCCTCTCTACTCATGGTTCAAAGGTCACCAGTTCAAGCCCACTGTCAGCGCATGTGGGGGCCCTTGAGCAAGGCCCGTGACCCCCATCTCCCTATAGGTGCCACAACTGGTAGCTACCCTTCACAGTCAAGTTTGCTGTCATTCCCCACAGGGATCCTCAAAGTCTGTCTGCTGTTATTTATTACTGTCATGTTTTAAATAACAAAGCAGTCAAATAGCATGTTTATCTTCATTTATAATGATTAGATGACATATTTTGCGGTTTTGAATTCTTAGCATGTTTAACTGAAATTTTTAAGTTTTTACACATATGAAAGATAAATCATCTGAACAAAAGAAAGTTGGCACAACTTTTATTGTTTGTAATTCTTAGTATTTAAAACAAAAAATCTGATATTTTTATACATATGAAAGATTCCCAGTCAAAATGTCATATTCACTGATTCAGCTAGAACACATTAGACATTTGTGGTTGTCGGTACAAGCAACAGCAAAATGATCAGTTGTCTTTGTGCACTTAAGGTGAAACCACCGCCAGCAAATGACTCATCCCTGTACTCTGGATCAACCTTACATTTTGACTAGTAGCACAGGGCCCAGTTCTTAGTGTTTGTGTGATTTAGCTTTCACCCTTGCAAGGTAGAGTTTAGAGCTGGGCGGTATAACCAAAGGTTTACAGTATATCATGGTATTTTTCAAAGTTATATCGGTTTGACGTTACACAACTGTATTTTTTTTAAATATAATTTGAGTATGACTGGGCGTTTACCACATTTTACAGGACAAATTTTTGTTTTACGCTTTTGTATTGTTCCCACGTTAATGATATTATTTTATTATTACACATTGCATTAATGATAACAGACGGCTAACATGTTTGTTGGCTAACTGCTTATAGATTTCCTTTTCTTAGAAGGAAAATGCATTGCCTGGTTTTTATTACAAAGGCTTTAATGGGCAAATTACCTCAGTACATATGTAGTTTGCTGACATTCCACACCAATACATACAGAACCCGTTCATCAGTTAAGCTTCTCCTTCAGCCTCCCACCACACTCACAGAACCGAGGAAATCCGCCTTTTTTCTTATGAACCACATGAGTGGAATATATTACAAAATACACTGCTCAAAAAAATTTAAGGAACACTTTTTAATCAGAGTATAGCATCAAGTCTACTAAACTTCTGGGATATTGATCTGGTCAGTTAAGTAGCAGAGGGGGTTGTTTCAGCTGCTTTTGTGTTAATGAAATTAACAACAGGTGCACTAGAGGTGCAACAATGAGACGACCCCCGAAACAGGAATGGGTTAGCAGGTGGAGGCCACTGGCATTTTTCCATCCTCATCTTTTCTGACTCTTTTTCACTACTTTTGCATTTGAGCTACGGTCAGTGTCACTACTGGCAGCATGAGGTGATACCTGGACCCTACAGAGGTTACACAGGTCTTAGTCCAACAAAACGCTGAGCATATTAGCTGTTCTTATAAAGAAAATAAAGTCATTATTATGGCTGCAACTATGGATTATTTTAGTACTCAAGTATTCTATGAATTATTCCATCGCGTAATCGGATAAGAAATACTTTTGTCTTATTAAATAGCAATAGTAACTAGTCTTAAAATTAATAACTCATTGGTTTCCGTTTTAGGAACATTTTTAATGATTGAACTCCATACAACAACTGACAAAAGAACTAAACCCTTTTAGTGCATTTATGTATATACTTGTTTTTTTTTTGTTGAAAGAAAACACTCTCTTGAATGCAAAATAAAATAATGTCAAATAAAATTACTGAAAAAAAGGTATACATATGTCTTAAACTAAGGCATAAATTAGAACGGCCTTTACTCTCTGTGTTCTTGTACATTTGTAGTTGGCATAAAAAAGTTCTGACAAGTTTGTATCTCCTGGATGAGGTAGGAATGGTGTGTGCATGTTCATGTGTGTGTAAGTGAAAGTAAGTGAGAGTGTGTGTTTAAGTGTGTTACAGAATGTGTGTGTGTGTAAGCCTTTAAAGGAGCATGTGGCGGTTGGATAATTCAGCGTCTCAGTTTCACTAGGCCAAGGTTGTTGGGGGAAAGGGGTGGGTGGGTAATTTTTGTATTATATTTATATTATAATTATGTAATATTATTCATATTAATCTAAATCTGCAAAACAATATTACTAAAGCCTTGAAATAGATCTAGTTGAGTACACGCCATGCTCCCCTTTAGACTCACCCGTGTATGCTGCAGATATCACTGAGAAAAAGTGTAACGGCTGCTGTCAGCCTGCAGCAAGTTTCCAAATCTAAATACTGTGTCAAACTAAGCTAACAGTTTATCTGCATACAAACAGCTTCTACTTTAACTTGTATAGCTTCACTATAGCCTTGCTGCTGTGGAACACAGACGGCGGTGGATGGGGGTAGCTGAAAACATCGCTTTTCTTCACATTTCAGCTTGTTGAACAGCTGGTTTGATTAAGGACTCTCGCCAGCTCTTTGCCAGTAAAGGTTTAGTAGCGATTACAAGCACTACTGTTGTTTTCCTTCACTCCACCTGAGTTCACCATCTCTGTAACGGAACCGTCTCTTTGCTGTTAGTGTATAGACATGCTCCAGCTCCATGTTAATTAAATTACGACAGCATCATTTTCACTGCTCTTATGTTATCAATGTTTTTATTGAGGAAAAATAGGGGCTGCTTGAGCTGAGTCTCGTTATACTTTTTTTATTCACACATATGTCTATAAATACATTTCTATTGCAGGTCTATTTTAACCGCGAATGTGAGTGAAACGCTCTCGCTAATCTGGTGTTGGTTCCGCTATGTGGAGTGGATGCATAGACTGGGTGCTTTCTGTTGAGATGTTCAATCATTAACGTTGTGCTATTGTGGTAAGCTAATTCGATTTTACAATGGACACACTGTACTGTATGTTCGCTTTTCTTTTGTTTGAAATGGTGCCAAACTTTAGACATTTTTAATTTTTTTCTCTGACTTTCCTCGCTATTTTCCCTGTCTTCCTCCATTGCGGCATCAACTCAAACCTGCTTCATGCAAAGCAGCGTAAGCACACTGTGCGACAGTGATAATCCCCCGAGTGAAACACGCTGATCACTAAGCAGTACATAGTCATGCGGTTTACACGAAGCATCGAAGCAAAGAATTTGCATCGAGGATTTTTTGTAATCAAGTAATTTGAGTTACTCGATGAATCGTTGCAGCCCTACGTTGATGTGCTTTTCACCAGTGCAGTGGATTGACACTGAGCGATAGGGGAGCTTCCTCTTTGTATCTTGGCATCTCCTCCTTTGCCTGGTCCTCTGCATTTTTCAATTTCTTTGCCGAACCTGTAGCAGAGTATGACAACACAATAAATAAGTATGAGTAATGTCACAATAGAATATCATTCTGATATAGTGTTTACAGCAATAGGCACTGAGTGACTTTGTCCGACACCCTTTCATCACAGGCTGCTAGTGAATTGTAACTTTTTAAAGCAAACTTAACACGTCTTTCAGAGATGTTTATGATGAAACATTATGGTAGTTATTTTTTCCAGTGACCTTTAAAGTATTATCAAACTAACCTGCAGCATGTGTTTGACCAAGCAGGTCAGCTAGAGAGCAAGAATGCCTTGATCTCTTTGATGTTACTGCAGAGATATCTTCTTGCTGAGGACAATGATTGCCGTCCATGTCTTTTTCTGGCAGCACATTTACATCAGTTTCTGCCTCTTCAATCTCCACTCCTGTCTCACTCTGCTGTGAAACAGCAATGCATCAATATTAGCTTTACAGAATTAGTAAATATAAGATTAGTAAGTATAAAATCCAAATGCCAGTTGAATTAAATTTACCAGACTTTGACTATCATTCACAAGTATTTATGATTTTTAAATATGGATGATTTTTAAATGAATGGATATTTAAAATGTTTTTAGAATGTAAATTGTTGTTTACAGTAGTTAAACAATGCCATAAACTAAAATATACCTGTAGTGCTCCCTTGCCCCTTGCAGCTTCTGCAATAATTCTAGCATACATGTCTTGGCGCTGGTCCTCTATAAGGTCGGGCAGGACTTCAAGCCTTGGATCTACATCTGAAATTCAGTGTGTCAGCAAAGCATTTAAAATATGGCATATTGGCAAGCTGCGCTGCAATGGTCATGTTTGACTATGCTTTTTATGTCCCATACCTCCACTGCCCCTTTCAACAGCTTGGCGATGTTACCGGCAGTATGGTTCTCACGCAATGCCCTTGTCTGCAAAACACTGGAAATCAGTTGCCAGTCCTCATTAATGAGGTGCGACGTGATCGTAATGTAGGATCCAGTGGCTCACAAAGTCCTGCAGAGAGAAGAGATTTTTTTTTTCTTACAGCTTGCGTTACCTCCTCAACTTACCTCCGTCAGTTGTTTGCGAGTTGGGATCACATAGCACTGCTCCAGGGTGTTGACAATGTACCTGAAGCTGGTGTTTTCTGCCACGCTATAGGGGTGCGAATCCTGATAAATAAAAGACACTACCGATTCTGTAATTTTTTGAGTACGAGGCAAGGTGGATGGGAGTTTGCGATATCGAGCGTACTTTGTCTTTTTGTGTTGATAGGCTTCGGTTGTTGCCGTACTGTATCTGGATGGTGCATGATCAAATGAGCTCGTAAATTGGTTGTGTTACCTGAATATTTTACAGAAGCGTGACACAGCGTGCAAATTGCATTTCCTTTATCCAAGTCCATACTACCTGGCTAATTTTTTAAACAGAAGTGTGCCCACACGTCGGCTTTATATGTTGAAGGGGCCGCTCTAATGACAACCGCTCGGTCTGCCATGTTTTGCGATTTCAATCTGCCAGAAATGCCAAGTGGTAATTCAAAATACCTAGCCGTACAGCGACATCTACAGCAGTTGAGATTGTAGCTGTAGGAAATCCCAAAACGTCCGGTTATATTTTCCATGATTCTCCCCCTTGAAGATATCGATTTTTGGAGTAAGAAATCGATGTAGTATATCATGAAAGGAAAATTCGGGATATATTGATGGATCAATTTTCTTTTTGCACAGCCCTACTGTTGACCAGCTTGGCTCATTGATTTTTATGTGCAGCCGAGGAGCAAATATGTTTTGCCGTTTGTGTTTTTTTTTTCCAGATCAGGTTCTGCCTCTGGGATTCTCACCATACCAGACCACCTAGTATGATGACTGCTGCTGTCTCCCTCGGAATTTGATGTGTGCATAGTCATATCACAATTATCCGTGTTGTCCTGTTTTATAGTGACATTAGGGTGAACTTGGGACATATCATGCAACAGGGAGCCATGCATTTTTGACAGTAATGAATCTGGGGCCGGATTTACTGAGTAATCATAAACTTTTGTTCATGGTTTTTTTTTTCTTCCGGATTTGCTCTCACTTCCTCTACGCCTTTTCCGCATTAATGAAAGGCTGTACTCTGTTTTGTGGAGAAACGTAGTCCAGTACTCATTTCCACAGCCAGAATGTGGAAACACTTCCCTATCTGCTAGGCCAGGAGCATGTTGTGCCGCTGGAGGTATTTTGCAGTACGTGGACTGATTTGTTTGATGGACTTTTAACTACGAACACGCCCAAAGATGAATTCAGACTCACCAGGCCCATCTCAACCACAGTCTTTGCTAAGGAGGTCTGTGACATCAATTGATTGACATGGCCCTTGATTCGTCCAACAATGCTCTACAAGGGAATAAATGAAGGTATCTTAACATCCCACAGTGACCCTCTGCTTTATACTGTAATTTTCAGTGGTGCAACGGATCAAAAAACTCACGGTTCGGATCGGATCACAGTTTTAAGTCACGGATTGGATCAATTTTCGGATCAGCGAAAAAAGACAAGACATATTTAACTCTCCATTTATTTATTTAAGTATTTTTTGCTCATTAAAAAACATTCAACTCAAGACTCATTCCACGCAATTATATAAAAACAAATTAAGGTGCAATATGGGGCATGATAATTATTTCAGCCATAACTTTAGACTATTCCTGCTCATACATGCTTGGAACGATCTTGTCACTGAAGTAGGCATGCGACGGGATATCATAGTGTGGTTCAAGCATGTTCATCATATGTTTAAAGCCCTTGTTTTGCACAATGGAATATGGCCTCATGTCTGCAGCTATAAACACCCCAATGGCTTTTGTAATAACTTCAGCCCGGTCGGATTGGGCAGCAAAGGACTGCTTAAATGGCGTGGATATCAGCAGTTGTTGCGCAGCCTTCGTCTTAGCTTCTGTCACACCAGGGTGATGTCGTTTCAAATGAGCAGTCATGCCCGACGTGTTGCCAGTCTCATACATCTTCCTCGTGCCACACTGTCGACAAACTGTAGTGGTTTTATCCACCACCCTTTTCCCATCAATATATTTAACGGGGAAGCCAAAGTGCTCCCACACATGAGATTTAAGTGATGCTGGAGGTTTCTCGAGCTCCTCTGCTCCTCCACTTGGACCGCTGCCACTGGCAATAACTATGGCTTGATAGAATGACCATGTGCACCATACAGTGGAACTTTTTTTTTTTTTTTCTTCGAATTTTCAGATTACGTGCATGCTGAACCGTGGAGAGGGATCGGTTCGGATCACGGATCAACAGTGATCCGTGGCACCACGAGTACTTTCCCAAACCACATCTGGCTCTTTGAAATTCTAAAAGGATGTATGACTGCATGTAGTACAAAGACAGAACCATTGCATCAACGGGAAGTTCCCTCCACTCATTTTGTGATTTTATCATTTTGTTTATGGTCTCACTGATATTGTTTGTGTTTGAATGCTTCCAATTGCTTGGTGTGGAAGGAGACTATGTTGTCACATAAATATGCTTTCAGATGCTGGTGGAAGTATTTGACAAATTCCTCTGACCACCCATTCACAAATTTGGAACATTGTGCCTCAAATTCATCTCTGTTGGCTGAATCAATGAGAGTGTCGATTTGGTCTTTCAGTACCTTCACACCTTCCCTTGTACCACCATGTTTTTTGACCCAGTGCTCAATGTCGTGCATCACATGATTCCTGCAGAAAACTAGGCTAACGTTGGGAAACCTCCTCTTCAAGGCCCCAACAATTCCCTTCCTCTGTCTCCAGTGACAGGCACTTTCTTGAATTTTTTAAAACCTAGTTTCTTTAGAATAAGAACCAGAAACATTTCATGATGTTGCATGAATTTGCGCTCATGCAGCATGAACCCTACAGGAAATACAGGGTCATTAACTAGAAAAGTGCTTGTTATGGCAAGCACACAAACATAAGTCACCCATCTGAAAGGTTGTGTCATAGCTAAGGATTTGAGGGTAGTTGAACGTAATGGCATCCTCCAAGTTGGCGCGTGCGAAATCCAGTATATCAGGCATCCCAGCAAAAACTAGAAGATTGGGAACACTTTGTACCAGACAAAACCTGGAAGCTGGTACGCCAGTTCTGCAAGTGTTTCAAACTGCATTTTGCAATGTATGTACAAATCTGACATATTTACAAAGCACGTTGAAATAAAGCTGAGTGTAATGCCAAAACAAATGTATAAGAAATAATTCATGGCAAATAAATTAAGTTTATGATATTGAATGAAATGTGTCACCATGACCCCAGTCAGTGAAAGTGTGTTCCCTACCCCTAGACCCGAGAGGGTTAAATTCTGATGATGCCTTGTCATACTGAAGTGTCCTAATACGGTAATACCGCTTCATCACTCTGTCACTGTATTTTAAAATGTTGTTATAATTTGACTAGGGCTGCAAGGATTCATCGAGTAACTCGAATAACTCGATTACAAAAGATCCTCGATGCAAATTCTTTGCTTTGATGCTTCGTGTAATCTGCATGACTATGTACTGCTTAGTGATCAGCGTGTTTCACTCGGGGGATTATCACTGTTGCACAGTGTGCTTACGCTGCATTACGTGTAGCAGGTTTGATTTGATGGTGCAGTGGAGGAAGACGGGGAAAATAGCGAGGAAAGTCAGAGAAAAAGATGAAAAATGTCTAAAGTTTGGGACCATTTCAAACAAAAGAAAAGCGAACATACTGTACAGTGTCTCCATTGTAAAATCGAATTAGCTTACCACAATAGCACAATGTCAATGATTGAACATCTCAACAGAAAGCACCCAGTCTATGCATCCACTCCACAAAGCGGAACCAATACCAGATTAGCGAGAGCGTTTCACTCACATTCGCAGCTAAAATAGACCTGCGATAGAAACGTATTTATAGACATATGTGTGAATAAAAAAAAAGTATAACGTGACTCAGCTGAAGCAGCCCCTATTTTTCCTCAATAAAAACATTGATAACATAAGAGCAGTGAAAATGATGCTGTCGTAATTTAATTAACATGGAGCTGGAGCATGTCTATACACTAACAGCAAAGAGACGGTTCTGTTACAGAGATGGTGAACTCAGGTGGAGTGAAGGAAAACAACAGTAATGCTTGTAATCGCTACTAAACCTTTACTGGTAAAGAGCTGGCGAGAGTCCTTAATCAAACCAGCTGTTCAACAAGCTGAAATGTGAAGAAAAGCGATGTTTTCAGCTACCCCCATCCACCGCCGTCTGTGTTCCACAGCAGCAAGGCTATAGTAAAGCTATACAAGTTAAAGTAGAAGCTGTTTGTATGCAGATAAACTGTTAGCTTAGTTTGACACAGTATTTAGATTTGGAAACTTGCTGCAGGCTGACAGCAGCCGTTACACTTTTTCTCAGTGATATCTGCAGCATGCAGGGGTGAGTCTAAAGGGGAGCATGGAGTGTACTCAACTAGATCTATTTCAAGGCTTTAGTAATATTGTTTTGCAGATTTAGATTAATATGAATAATATTACATAATTATAATATAAATATAATACAAAAATTACCCACCCACCCCTTTCCCCCAACAATCTTGGCCTAGTGAAACTGAGACGCTGAATTATCCAACCGCCACATGCTCCTTTAAAGGCTTACACACACACACATTCTGTAACACACTTAAACACACACTCTCACTTACTTTCACTTACACACACATGAACATGCACACACCATTCCTACCTCATCCAGGAGATACAATCCTGTCAGAACATTTTTTTATGCCAACTACAAATGTACAAGAACACAGAGAGTAAAGGCCGTTCTAATTTATGCCTTAGTTTAAGACATATGTATACCTTTTTTTCAGTAATTTTATTTGACATTATTTCATTTTGCATTTAAGAAAGTGTTTTCTTGAAAAAAAATTACATATATATACATAAATGCACTAAAATGGTTTAGTTCTTTTGTCAGTTGTTGTATATGGAGTTCAATCACTAAAAATGTTCCTATAAAGGAAACCCATGAGTTCATTCATTTTAAGAGACCTGTCTATTTTTTTCTTTTTCGAATAGTTACTATTGTTTTTTAATAACGCAAAAGTATTTCTTCCGATTAATCGATGGAATAAACGATAGAATATTCGACTACTAAAATAATCGATAGCTGCAGCCCAAAATTTAACCCTTTCTGTTTCCACTGCATTTGGTCAAATCAAAATTCCATGATTTTCCTCCATTCAGACTCTTATATAGATATACATCATCCCCCTTTGGCTCCAGGGGGGGTTCATTGGGAATTTGTTGTTGTTCGGCATTAACAAGAATGGGCTCAATTTCGTACAGAGTAAACTCTGACTCTATTCGCATGAAAGACATAATTTCTCAGTTCGTTACCACAACTGTAAAATAGTAAAAATTTTATTAATGGAGACTTGAAGTTTCCCAGACAGTTGCAATAACTCTCATGCCTGGTGGTGTAATTCACAAGCTCTGTGCATTAACTGTGCACATTGGCCCTCACTGGTGCCATGCAGCTGTATGCTAAGCTGTTTGTTTTCTTATTTGTTGATCATTCTGCTGTGTGTGTGACCCCATGCAGTATATTTGGTGGGGGGGGGGGGGGTGTAAGGATCGATATAATCTGGTTTATGTGTATGTTAATAGGATACTAAGCTGTTCTGTTTTCCCTCTATACTACATTCACCAGCATGCTGGGCAGTTTGTACATTCCTGCTGTTCAAGATCTTTGTATTATTATTTTGGATGGACCAATTACAATGGAGGTCCAGTACTTGGAGAAGTGTCCATTTTGGCAGAGAAGAAAAACACCCAGTCTGACAGCAAAGACTTCTTGTCTTGTATGTACTTTTTTCTTTTGTTATTTTAATTGTGGTTTGTGGTTGCAATTGTGTGTACCTGGAGTGTTAGAAATTACCAGATGGTTTCTACATGCTGACTAGCAGGGGCCAGCGCCTTTTAAACTGATTCATCTTGTCGCTGCACCCACTGGAGGCACAGGAATTACCTGAGACGGGGAAACTGCTCCCTCATCGCGCTGCTGTGTGCCAAGTGTTTTGGCCATAACTGACCTCGCCATAGATTGTTCTGGAACTCTATTCAGCGGAAGCAGCAGCAGGACACTTGTTCTATGCTGCGGAAATGAGTGAAACCAAAATGAGTGAGTAACCTACACCTATACTGATACGCACACATATCTGTGGCATTGGCAAATCTGGGTTTTAAAGTGGATGCAGTGTAGTGTCTGCTGGATTCAGCTCCAGGAACATCACTGTGCACCAACGATGGGCCCCAACGACAAGCACTTGATTTAAACTTTTTTTTTCTGGTTGTTAATGTGAGTGATTCACCTGCTTATGTTAATATGTGAACTGTGGTATACACACGTATTTGGGAATAAGTGGCTATAAGACCAAGACCTACCCACTACTGAGACCATCCGACTGAAATCAGTGTGGGTGGGAGGGTGGGGTGCTGTAACACCCCCTTTTGCATTTTCGCCAATATCTTCTGAATTGTTAGTTCTGGAGTCGAAATTCTTTTTTTTGGTGGCCATGCCCTACCAATGTGCCAGTGGGACTGGTAAGTTCTGCCTACGAAGTATTTCAGCTGATCAGCAAAATTTCATAAAACCTACTTTTGTGAGGTAGTCGTACCTCTTCTAACCGACAGTTGTGATGTCAGACCAGTCAGACCCCTGAGCTGGTTAATAATTGTTAAAAAAAAAACACGCTCAAACATAACCTTAATCACGACAGTTTTAATCAGACAACTAGAATTTGGTGATGCCTTGTCTTCCCATAACCAAATTTGAAGTCCTACATCCCAACACCATTCTGGAGACACAGTAAAAGGTCGGCTGCATTTTGTCAATAGAATGACAAACTACAACTTGTCTGTGCAAAGGACACACATACAGTAGTCATTTTGAAATAATTAAAAAATAAAAATTACATCTTTTTAAGTCAGACTAACACTGTTTAGGGTATGGTATCACAACTAAAAAATTGACCCAAACGATTTTGTTTAATACAGTACTACTGTCTTCATTAGGTATATGTTTTCTCCTTGTGCTCTGCATGCTCAGTGAATTGGGTTTAGTAATGTGTGGATTCATAGGAAAATTGAAAGGACCTCACATTTAATTCTTTGTTTATTAATTTATTTGTTGGGAAGGACGGGACAAGGAGGGCGAGTCTGCACAGCACATCGAGACTCACTTTGTCACTAATTTGCCACCACTCATTTTGTCTTTGTCTCTGTCTGTCAGTCTGTTCCGGTCTGTGTGCATTTCTGCATTTCTTTGCCAAGACAGGACACAGAGACTTGGCACTTTTCTTCCCCATTCTGAAAAGGAAGAAAAAACGCATTCATGAAGAACTCAAACCTATGAAAGCCACCTGTGTGGCGCCATTAAGGAAGGACCACACTGGCAGAAAAACTGGTTGAATAATGGCCTGGCTGCTGGCTACAAATGCTATGTCGAGCAGTAATGTGGCATTAATGATGAGGGGTGGTGATTTACAGGGGCGGTTCCCCCTTAAACTAAAAAAGTTTTAGGAGATGCCTAGTGTTGGAGGTGAACTGTCTGCTTTTCTGTTTTATGGTGAACTGCCCCTTCATATATACTAGAGGGAGGCTCCGAAAGAACAGTGAGCTGGTTCAAAGCCCTGGCGGCAGCCTACTTGTATTTGATGAGCTAGTTGCCCTGGATCAGTTACGACATCCCATTTGTGATGTGACACACAAAGAGGAGCCAGTTCCTTGGCTGAACTAGGGTAGCGCAAGCTAAATCCCTGGGATCCTTTAAATCCGAGCTAGATAAGATTATAACAACTCTGAGCTGTTAGTTGACTTCTCCCCAAATGAGCTTGACAGGCCGAATGGCCTCCTCTCATTTGTAAATTTATTATGTTCTTATGTAGGTATAAAAATAACTGACCACATGATAAAATGATTTTGTCTAATACAGGACTACAGTCTTCATTAGGTAAATATTTTCCCCTCGCACTTTGTATGGGCAGTAAATTGCCCCTACTTACGTGTGGATTCCTATTAAGAAAAATGCAAGAAATGAACACACATATAGTCAGAATAATTCTCATGTGTCAACTATTGAGTGCAATTCAAATTTTATTGAACAAATCTAATGATTACAGTATTTTTTTGTCAAACTAAACACTTACAATGAACTGTTCCAAATTATTATGCACACCAAAGCTTGCAAGCTGCAAAACACTTTATAAGTTGCAAAGAACTGAAAATTGTCATTTGTTGTGTTTGCAGCATATGTACTGAAATCAAACAGGTCACGTCCCATTTTGACATAGGACCCCTTATTTGATAGCAGCTTCACAAGTCTTGCATCCATTGAACTTGTGTATTTGGACAGTTTCTGCTTGTGAGCACTGGTTAGTGGTGGCCGAATAGAAGGTTTATACACAGTTGCAGTGGAGGACTCTACTGCAGGCACCAGCAGCTTCAAATATCTGTTTGCTGCTACATAATGGCATTTTAGCATGAAAAACACAAACCTATAAAAGGTACTTGTGTGACACTATTAAGGAAGGATCTGACTAGGAGAAAAGCTGGCAGAGTTTAGAAATGTTTAGCGCTGTTTTTCTGGGTAATAAGTGCACATTTTCTTAGAACAAAAAATATAATTTGACATAAGAACATATGAAAATTACGAGTAACACAATAAAAACTAGTATAAATGTCTTCTGTTCTCCAAAAAGTTACTGATATCTACTTGGATAGCTAGATGAACACCACTTCAGTTCCCAAACTTCTCCTCAGTGGCACCCGAACCATTCTATGTATTTATTAAATTTCACCAACAGCTCGCTTAATTAGTTAACTTAATTAGTTAAAAAAGTGAACGAGATATTGGATAGATATATGAGGTGGGCTAGTGGTCAGGTCAAAAAATACATGGGTGTATTGTATGGTTGCTGGAAATAATAGGGTTATTTTAGCAGAGGTTTTGAAATGGCTAAGCTGACGCATTTTGCTAGGCGTAACAGCATAGTTTTACACCAACAGTTATTTGAACATATATATATTTTTTTTTTGGCTGCCTATGACTTTTGAACAGTACTGTGTATAATCTACAGTTTACTTGTTTTATATTTCAGTTGATGACATTGCTGCTGCTTTTTCTTGCCTTTAAGGTCCAACGACTATTCTGAGCTCCAAGGTTCATATGGGTGAAGAATGCAAATTCCTGCTTTGGTTACTGACTTATGAAATTGATGCCATGTTTTGTCGTTCCTTGTTCAGCTGCAAATCTGTTTGAGTGAGCTGGACGAAAGTCTGCCGACAATACAGCCTCCCCCTCAGGGCCTGATTTTGGCTGGCCTGGCAGACCTGAGTCGACCCGCTGACAAGCTGAGTACCATCCAGTGTGCAGTACTGACTGCCACAGGTACAGCACTGGAGTGGGGTGCTGCAATTTTGGTACGTTGTGTACGGGGAAAACGAGGCGAGATTTGGCAGAAGTGCAGCACTCCTTAGCTATGTGACCAACCTGTGATAGCTTACCATGGTGGTGAATGGTGCAGGAATTGTTGATATGAGTTTTTATATCAGCCCATCTCTCACCCAGGCTTCATGTGGGCCAGATACTCTCTGGTAATTGCCCTAAAGAACTGGAACCTTTTTACAGTAACATTTGTTGGTGCTTCTGACAGTTTCCAGCTGTTCAGAATCTGGAGGTGGGTAGGCCTCTGCTGCTGAAGCAGAAGGAACAGGAGGCAGCAGCGCAGTACTGAGCTCCAACCTTTCCATCTGGTCCCATAGACTAAAAGGATATCTGGCCACTTGACTCCACTCCCCTCCAACCCTGTCCAAATCTTTAACCGGAAAATATTTGTTTCAGTGCTTAAACATTGGTCCTTAGTACACCCCTCTCCATGTGCAGACTCCAGGCACACAAGGTACTGCCAGGACCAAGACCAGGATGGGCTTAGCCACAGCTGGCAAAGGCGCCGTCCACCGATGCGCCGGAGTGGGGGGACCTGCAGACGGCCGAGGAGTCGGAGCGGGGGAACCCGCAAGCGCCCCCTCCCCCGAGCCCCAGCCCAGGCAAGAGAGGGCGGACCAGGGGGCAGGGTGGGCGGGACCCGGGCCCTGTGCCCTCTCTCCTTTTGGGACACTGAAAGGTGGGGTTCTGGCCGGGGTCAATCTCTCCGGGGCGAGGGCAGAGGAGTCATTAGGGAGGTCCCCGTGGGATCCCACTCAAGCTCTTCCTCTCCCTCCATCAAGGGAGGAGGAGCGATGATCTGACAGCCTGAGACCTCCTCGGGGACTGGAGCTGGAGCCGAAGCCCCTTTGCGTGGAGCCAGCCCATTAGGAGCGGGTGGAGCCCAGGGCTGGAGCAACAGGCGAAGGTGAAGGCAGAGGGGCCTCAGGCGTAGCAGGTGCCTCAGGGATGGGCGGATCTGGCGCCTCAGAGACGGGTGGAGCAGGAACGGGCGCAGCAGGGACTGGAGGAGCGGGCGAAGCAAGGACGGGCGGAGCAGGAGCCTCAGGAACCAGGGGGCGGCGAAGCTGCAAGCAGCACAGGCAGGGCAGGCACATCAGGCGCCAGGCAGGACAGGCATGTCAAGCTGCCCCTTTAAGGGACCGTGGGACCTGCGGGATGGTGTCCCAAGCAGATCTGGCCCCATTAAGAGCCAGACGAGTCCCTGAAAAGCTGGCTGAGTGATTGCCTGGCTGCCGGCTGCAAATGCTATGTCGAGCAGTAATATGGCATTAATCAACAGATGAGGGGTGAAGATTTAAATGTTCTAGAGGGAGCCTGGTGGGGACCTGCTTGTGTCGGATGAGCCGGCCGGCCACCCTGAATCATCTGCGCCGTCGCATTGGTGACATGACAATTGAAGAGTAGCCAGTTTCTCGGCTGAACTCGATATGAGAACCTCATAAAAATGAGTGAGTAACAGATAAGAGCTGGAGAGACAGAGATCATGCAGGGGTCAGAGGCCAGAAAGAAGAAGAGCAACCAGCTTGAAACCTTTAAAAGGTCCCTCTGGAGACCCGAGTGACCCAGGGGACGCTCATATAGATGGAAGGTGAGCCCTCTGCCTCTTACCGAAGGTCATTCGACCACTGATTATTTCAGGGCTCTTCCTCATATCCGTCACAGCGACTATGGGCAGACCCCAATTGATTACAGGTCCCCAGAAGTGCCGAAATCAAACAATAAAACACAGAGCTGATCTAACATGCAGCAGGGTGAAGGTGCCATTAAAGAAATTCCAGAGGATTCTTACAATATATTAGTGTGAAATTATTAAACAGTAGTCATAAAATTATATTTATATTAACAAAAAAATCAGTTTGTGACTTTCTTGCCGTGCTTTTGTTGGAAGGATTTTCCCAACAGGTACATTTAGATCTCGGAAAGACAAAGAACACAAACAAAAAAAATTATAAGTGCAATTCTGTGATCACCAGCAGCACTTCTGCAATGATGGACCCAAACGTAAGCAGTGACTTTATGCTTACACCTACAACAAAGCGAAGAGTTTAAGCTCTATATGCACTGAAGGCAATCGACAAGGAAAGTTTACATATAGGATTTTTAAATAAACTGTAAGCGCCTCTGGATGCACATACCTCCTCAGATACTTCTGAAACTCCTTGTTCCTCAGTTGGTTCATAGCTTTTCGAAAGAAATTGCTTGCCATTTTAAAACTGACGTGCCGACAGACCCGTTATCTCCGCCAAAAAGAACACCCTCACTCCAGCAACTGGCGCATTGCCGCCGCGATTTCGCGGGCTAAGTGGATTTCTCCACTGTAATTGGTCCATCCAAGATGAAAAAAAAAACTGCCTTAACGGTGGGAATGTACAAACTGCACAGCATGCTGGTAAAGGTAGTATGGCGAAAAAACAGTACAGTATAGAATTCCACATTTTACAGTTAAATATTTAAAATATTTATTTTCTTTAAATTGGGTATATCTCACTAAAAAAAACAGTTTACTCCAATAAACAGTTATGTTTACTCCCAAAACGTGGGTGCAAATTGTTGCCTTATTTTATTCAAGGCTCTCAAGTTTCATCAAAACCTTTAAGATAGATTACATTATGGGAGAAACGCGTGTCTCACTGTTAATGCGAGGACCCCTGCCTACCGCATTCATCTTGCTCTTACGCTTCCACCTTTTCCGCACTCCATCTGTGTGCGCATTCATGTAATAACGTATTACGTATAAATATTTGCAGCGGGATCGCACGTAACTTACTTATTATTCCATCCATCCATTTTCCAAACCGCTTATCCTTCTGCGTCGCGGGGGCACGAGGCAGGGAACAACCCAGGATGGGGGGCGAGCCCACACACACTCACACACCATCCATCCATCCATCCATTTTCCAAAACGCTTATCCTACTGGGTCGCGGGGGGTCCGGAGCCTATCCCAGAAGCAATGGGCACGAGGCAGGGAACAACCCAGGATGGGGGGCCAGCCCACACACACTCACACACCAGTCATATTTATTATTCGCAGCGTCTTATTCCGATTCTCCGGTCCATCTTAAATGTTGCGCAGCCGAATGCAATGACGCGATTGCGCATGTAGGGGGAGCATTTTAATACCTTCAACCTCTCTGGACCAGGCAAATATGAACTTCTCAGTACACGTCAGGTATCCACAATATAGAATAAGTCACATTGTCCTGGCCCAGACTGATTTAATGTATTAAAATGGGCATGGAAACCTGGCTTCTCATTCACACCTTTGTGCGCTATAGTATGACATGCCTTGTTTCCATCTGATCTTTAAAGTATTAAATCAGTCTGGGTCAGGACAATGTCACTTTTCCTATATAGTAGCATACCTGATGTGTACTGAGAAGTTCATATTTGCCTGATTGGGCATATTTCTGGGCCTGATTGGGAGTGAAAAGACGTTTGCGTTTGTCTCATTTTCTGATAAAATACACACATACTATTACTGAAACTGCCCAGATATATACTTTCCTCAAAGTGGCAACAAGTCAGTATAATCGTGTTCAGTTAATAGGAATCGAAAGCCAAATGAAGTTCTGAATGTAACCCTCGCTAAATGAGCCCCTCTACAGGCGCAATCGCGTCATTGCATTCGGCTGCGCAGCATTTTAAGGTGGATCGGAAAATCTGAGTAAGGAGCTGCAAATAAGGAGCCAACTTCAGCCTTATTCGGGAAGCTCCACTCCGCGTGCCTGCGCAATCCACTAATTCTATATAAGGGGACACGTTAGTAGGCGTTATTCCTTTCGCTGAGTATAGTGTGTGGGCTGGTTGGAATGTGTATGTCTCACGGTCAATGTGTTGTATTAAATTTTACTGATTTATGCAACGAGATTTGACTGCCACATAAAAACTAGTTTTAGGTTAACAGTTAAATTTTGTACATTGAACAACAGAGTTCACCGTAATTATCTAATGACCAACTAATGATGTGAATAAATCTACAGAAACACATGTTACCCCAGAGGTGATGCTCTTTCTGACAGCAGGTTCGGAGACTGTCACAGTAAAACCATAAAATGTCTTCAGGCTCGTGATCTCCAACAGCTTTTGCAATACCCAGAATGCATGCGAAGTTGGGAAAAAATAACAGTCCTGTATTTGCAATAATATGGACTCTTAGTATAATCAAAATACAGTACTTTGTCTTGTATGAGCATGGATATTTTTACAGTGTAAATATCATGAATATAACAAAACATCTTAATATGTTAATAAAAATTGACATAATTTATTATTATATACATAATATTTGAAAAACAGAAAGCTATTCTAAATTGGAGCCAGCTTATTTAACACCTCATCATAAAAAATCATAATGTGCATAAATATGTTATTGACACAAAAATGGACGGTAGGCTCCTTATTTATGTACAGAGTTGTTGTAAAACGGGAAAACTTAGTTCATGGATCCTTACCGGTTGCCTTATGATATGCAACCATGGCCTGAGCGTAACTGCGCCAATGGTAGCATAAATGAATCGGTCCTCTTACTTTTTGCCAACACCCTGATTGCCGTGCATAAGCCACACTTGGCACAACTCCTGTAAGCCACTGCTAACTAAGCCGACACTGCAGCACATCAGCCGAGCCTAACCTGAGTCTTCCAGCTACACTCTATGGACAAAAGTACTGGGACATCTGGCCACAATACCTACAGGAAATCCTATGAAATCCTTAGGCATCAATGTGGAGTTGGTCCCCCCTTGCAGCTATAACAGCTGCCAATGTTCCTGAAAGGCTGACAAGATTTTGGAGGGTGTCTGTGGGATTTTTTTTCCATTCATCCAGAAGAGCATTTGTGAGGTCAGGCATTAATGTTGGACATGGCCTGGCTCCTGTGTCCCAAAACATTTGTCCATATAGTGTATCTGGGTATAAGCATGTAATACCTGCGAAAACCACAGTTCTTAGATGTTTGTACATGAAGACTAACTTTTAGTTCTAGCAGCAGATAATTTCCTAACTACGCGTAACACTTACTTGTGGTATAACTTAATCTGGTGGATTGGGTCATATATAACCAAAAGATTTAATAGTATTAGGCGATATCTAATTTTGCTTCCATGTCCCATTCTCGTCAGTGTGGGGAAGCAATAAAAAAGGCCAATAGGATGTTGGGGTATATCTCCAGGTGTGTGGAGTATAAGTCAAGGGAGGTAATGCTAAGATTATACAATTCCCTGGTGAGACCTCACCTAGAATATTGTGTGCAGGTTTGGTCACCATATCTTAAAAAGGACATTGTGGCCTTAGAAAAGGTGCAGCGTAGGGCCACAAAAATGATTCCTGGTCTTAGAGGAATGTCATACGAGGAAAGGTTACTTGAGCTAAATCTGTTCAGTCTCAAGCAAAGGAGACTGAGGGGGGACATGATCCAGGTATATAAGATTCTAACAGGTTTGGATGCTGTTTAACCAAATAGTTACTTCAGCATTAGTTCAAATTCATGAACTCGTGGCCATAGGTGGAAATTAGCGGGAGAACATTTCAAACTGGATTTAAGGAAGCACTTCTTTACACAGTGCGTACTCAGAGTATGGAATAGTCTTCTTGATAATGTAGTGCAAGCTAAATCCTTGGGTTCCTTTAAATCAGAGTTAGATAAGATTTTAACAACTCTGAGCTATTAGTTAAGTTCTCCCCAAGCGAGCTTGATGGGCCAAATCGCCTCCTCCCGTTTGTATAGTTCTTATGTTCTTATGTTTTGATACCGTTCAGATATCACACTCAGGTATAAGATATTTTGAATGTATTTAAAAAAGCAACAGTATTCCAGACAAAAACAAACAAATGTTAAGTTGCACTGCTGTACCTTCTTATAAAATTTAGTGACACTGTCTCCAAAAATGATCTCAAAATGTGAATAAATTGTCCCAGTCTGGAGCCCTACAAGCAAAGTCTTTGTGTGGGAAATACTGATCTTTATGGCATCAACTGGAAGGAAGGCCAGGATGCAACAAATGAAAACAAACTTTATGTATGAAATTGGCATCAAGATATATTTATTTATTAAACGAAGGCGTCAGAACCCTGTTCCAGATCTTTCCAGCCCACTTGAAATCCTGCTTAACATATTCAGCTAGGAGACTGGATAGAGTTAATGTAACATTAACCATGGACATAAACCATGAATTTATTTAAAATTTATTTCTCTAATGCTATTTTACTCAACATTAGCTCTTACTCTGCACCTTGGGTCTGTTCCCTTCTCCTCCCTTTGCATATATCAATACACATTAAGGATATGATGGCTCATCTATTATACAAGTTAAGAAAATAAGAGTAATTAAACATTCTAAGCACTATACACTAACAACATGCCCTTTAATCCAGGTAAGCCTGAAATATAATAATAACACTTTATTGATCCCTGTGGGGAAATTCTCATGACGATCAGGCATTTTGAACTTCCTTTGATGCGAAACTTCCTCTGCGTGGCTTTGAGCTGCATGGCTCTTTCTGGAGGTTAAGGTGTTGGAGTACACTGCTGTTTCTGCTTAGCCCCAGTGAATGATTTCAGCAGCTACCACATCAGGGCTGTACAACAGACATAACGCACAGTAACTCTGAAAATGGTGGCTCCATACACACGGATAAATCCAATATAGAAGTTGGTTCTAATTGGTCTGCTGAAGGTAATATTAATGGAAGTAGTTACTTAAAACCTCAAGATTAGGGGCTTCCATTACTCCATTTTACATGTAAATAACAATATTTCAATCTGCATGCAAAAGGAGGAGGTTATTTTTTATTTCCCAATATAGTTTTTGTAATTAAAAAAGGACAAGTATGTCAGACATATACGTTTATTGTTCAGTGCCATTTTGTGCTGCTTGATAATGTGTGGGGGACCCCAGGATCTCAAGGATTCCTCTTCCTGATCCCTGCTTCTGTAGTCTGCTCTGGATGGACCTGCTGTCTCCTGCTGACTGGGGCCCATCTTCAGGGCGGCCCACCACCTGAAGAGCCTCAACAGTGTGCCTCAACATCCCTTCGGAGAAGCTCAGATCAAGAGCTTATGAGACCAACCCGGTGTCTCTGCTGGGGGGGGGGGGGGGCACTGACTAGGGGTTAGCTGGCTTGTATTCCTCTGTCTAATGTTGACCAGGAAACATTCAAGCTGCATTTAAGCTGTAATATGCAATTATCTTAGCTGCAGGGTTAAAGTTATGAGTCTGCTCTTCCTCATGCTGAAAGTACTTTTACTCACTGAACAGTGTGAGGAAAGCAGCCTAAGGGAGGGCATGTAAGCTACCTGGGGCTAGTTAGCCAGGTAACATTCCCTTGTTCACCGACAAGGGCGGATCAAGAGAAATTTTCTTAGGGTGGCATGAGGGTGGCATGGAAATCAGTTGGGGTGGCAAAATCAAAGCCGTTTCTTTATACATTTGCAGGTGTTACATTCTCTAATACTGCATGTACCATATATGGTTAAAATACATCAAATCCAGGGAACTCACAGTCTCTCCTCCCTAGCACCTCAGCTTTGGAGTGTATGTCTATTCATACTTCCTCTGCTGCTTACCTGTTTCATCTTCTTGCCCTGGCTCAGCTTGATCTTCTTCTTCTTGCTCCTTCTCCTCTTTCGCCATCCGCAACTACGTCTGCTTTTCCTCCCTGATCCCTCCTCTTTGTGTTAAGAAACTAGTGATGTCATCCTTTCTCTTCATACCTCTCAGTAGTTTCTGAAATCATGCAAATGCAGATTTAACATTCCTGTTAATACTTACGATTACCGCATTTTGTTTTTGATGATAATCACAGGTTTCAGCCTATACTATAGCACAAAACAACACTAAATCATACACATTGACTGATAATCTCCCTGCACTTCATGTAGAAAATTTTAAACCTCGTTTTCATTATTTATTGGGCTAATAACACTTATCTTGATGCCATTGCCAGAGTGTAACAATCAAACCGTCTGTGTTGAAATCTGAAATGCCCCCGGTGTTGATTCCAAATGTTCTCTGTCACCAATCTTAGGTGTGGTCATAGGTTGCTAATGGCAACAAGAAAAAAATAGGGTGCGTTCAACTTCATGCAGCCACTTACAGCGCTGTCTTAAAGCAATGCATTCTGGTCCTGATGCAATGCATCATGGTTTGATTTTTTTCTCCGGCCCTGCAAAATGTCACCACATGTCACCATGTCACATGGTACAAAAACCTCGCGAGAGCAAGATGACTTAAGACAGATTGTGCAGCCAGCACGCAAAGGGTACTGACAGTGCTGCACGATCTGTCTTAAGTCATTCTGTTCCAAGAATGCGTACCCATGCGCACTCGGAAAGATGACATGTTGCTGCTTGATAGGTCTCATGTCGTGAAGGACTGTCGTACAAGACTTCATGGCACAGTCGGATCTGCGTTTTCTGTTACAGCGAATTACTGCATTCAAAGCCAGCGAGAAAGTCAATGTTTATTCACCCCCCCCCCCCCCCCCCCCAAAAGTAGAAAAAGCTGAAAAATTCCTCCAAAGTTGAATTATGATTTACGTGTGTATGTATGTATGTAGGGGCGGCATGGTGGTGCAGTGGTTAGCACTGTTGCCTCACACCTCTGGGACCGGGGTTCGAGTCTCCACCTGGGTCGCGTGTGTGTGGAGTTTGCATGTTCCCCCCATGTCGCCGTGGGGTTTCCTCCGGATACTCCGGTTTCCCCCCACAGTCCAAAGACATGCTGAGGCTGATTGGAGTTGCTAAATTGCCCGTGTGAGTGAATGGTGTGTGAGTGTGCCACGAAGGGCTGGCCCCCCATCCTGGGATGTTCCCTGCCTCGTGCCCATTGCTTCTGGGATAGGCTCCAGACTCCCCGTGACCCAGAAGGATAAGCAGTGCACTGGAGCATTCATCCTCATGTCCAGAGGCTGGAATGGAATGGTTGGATGGATGGATGGAACCATCATCGATTGTGCACAGCAGGAAAACAGTCAACACGTCATTTATGGATGCAAAATTAACACGAAGGAAGTGAAGACCTTCTCCAGGTTTGTTTAAGGAGGAACTATTTTAATCTTATGTGCTGGTCTTAAAAATCAACATAGCTGACAAGTAACTAACAGTCGTCATTTATACTTTACATGTGAAGTTATAGGATACTAAATGGGTGTACACCGCTTTACTTCTGTAATAGACTGAATCCTTTATCAGTTCAATATGTACTGCTTATTAGCAATGAAGAGATGCACAGGACATATTATGAGGAGTCCGGAGTCTAATTTGCCGGTATAGAAACAACTAAAAACAAAGTGCGTAAAAATACAACTCACCATCCCGCAGAATTAGTGGCAGCCCTGAGCTTGTTTCTCTCTTACGAGCCGGGTTGGGGGTGGGAGCGGAGATGTGTAACAAAGATACTGTAATGAGGTGCGTAATATTTAACTACACTAAAATCCCATTATAACGAACTTCAAGGGACCTGGCACAAGAGTCTGTTATATCCAAAGTCCATTATATCCAGAGCTGCTGTATGCCCAGAACACAACTACAGGACACCATTTACTCATGCCACACCCCAGCAGACACACTTGTGGTATAGATTAGGCCTATTACGTGTACTAATCCAACTTTACCTGACCAGATGCCTGACTATTAATAATAGTTGCTTTAATTATGTAAAGTTGACTTTAAGTATTAGCAATAAGGTTGTGCCATGTCAATCGTCCACCATAACACTAGTATACATTGTTTTGTGGTTAGGTTAAGGGTTAGGGTTAGGCCCCCTGGTGGACATGAACTATAATTACAAAATACTAACTTACTACGAGATATCTAACAATATACATTGTAACATTTAACATGGGGTAGCAAAATCATATGTGGCAGAGCAGAGTATGATGTGGAGCAGTGGTTAGAATACAAAGAATGCAGCAGCAATATTAAAAAACGTGCAACTCAATCACTGTGGAGGCAGCGACTGTACCTCATTTCATGTCACAACATCATACAAAACAAGTGAGACCGGAAATGAAATAGCCAATTTGCCGATTTTCTGGCATTGCCCCTGGTGGATAGACGTAATCTACACGTGCAAGTAAAGTCAGTACATTGCTCGCGTTGCGTGTGAGTCCTGTTGCTTGTGAGTCGTGTTGTGAATACGTCGCCTTGCATGAAGTATATCGCGGCCCTAACAGTGCAGCAGTGAGGAGGGGCTTAGGGTACCGGAGAAGGTCCCTACTGGCACTTCCTCCTCAGTCTGAACCATGCTGGCGGCCACCTGGCTCTGCTATCTGCTGCGTTTAACTCCAGTGTTCTTGTGTTGACCTGACATCACACCGGGCTCTCATTCCTCACATGGGCTCTGTGAAGGCCAAGTGAGTGAAGGAGAGATGGCGATCATTCACTGATCCTACCAAGACTCCACTGTCACTAAGATGCATTGGTACAGACAGAAGCCCAACAGAAGTCCAAAGAAAACTTTTGGACAGCCAGTGTTAGAGGAATAGTGGAGTGCAGATCTGAATAGGAACTTGAAGTCTCGGGTTTTGAACATCTCCAACACAGAAATAGGACATTGAAATAATTATTACTGTGCCTTGGAGACACAGTGGGCCAGTTGCAGGAGAAAGGATAATTCTGAAGACTCATCCTGCATCTTTTCTGAGAACAAGACCACCTCACTACTTCTGACTGAAATCAGTACGACAATTCAGATGCTATTTAGGTTACTTTAATCTTGCTTTCATGCTACATTTCCATAACAATCCACCAGTTAATCAAATGTAGCCACCTTCACCCAATGAACGGGACTTTTATTCAAGGAAGGGCGGGAATTTATTTTGCAATTTACTTGGAAACAACAAATGGTATTTTCTGATTGTCTGGTAAGTGGCTTTTAGCTCTGTAAATTGAATTCGGCAGAAACTCCACTCTGCATGCCTGCGCATCATCCAGGTATTCTATATAATGGGACACCTTGGTGAGCGAGCAAGCAGGAAGCGGGGAATCACGAGTCGGGCAGCCTTTGATTCAAAAGACGGGGCTTTAATGGGGAAAGCATGAACTACAAGGACCACAAGGTACAAACATCAATGACAGACCTGGGGAAACAGACCTGAAGACACAAGACAAGCCGAAATAACAGGAAACAGGTGATCACAATCGGGGCAGCACACACGGTTAATGAGGGGGCGTGGCACACACAAGCATTGGAAGAGCTTGGCGTGACAGAACCCCCCCCCCCCCCCCCCCCCCCAAAGGCGCGCACTCCAGGCATGCATCAGGGGAGGCGATAGACGAGACGAGACTGGGGACACAGGACCATCAACCCGCAGGCGCCCCTCCACCCCCCCCCCCCCCCCTCCGAGCACCAGCCCAGGCAAGAGAGGGCGAACCAAGGGGAAGGGTGGGTGGGACACTGGCCCTGTGCCCTCTCCCCTTTTGGGACACTGAAAGGTGGGATTCACAGTAGATGTTAGCCACAGCTAGATCCTGCTCTTTCCCATCATTCCAGGAATATTTAGATCCTAGAAAAGCAGAACAGAGAAAATGTTGCAAAAAGCCTGCGTGAGAAGCACTGTCTTTTTACTTTTGCTCCAGGTTGTCACGGTCCATTTTTGTGGGGCTGCCCTTGAGCAGCACTAAATCCTCCCCTTACATGATGGAGGCCGTCAACTTCAAGCCCAAAGCCTCTGTCACCAGCTTCTCATCAAAGGTGGAGAGCTCGCCAAGGCCCAGGTTCTTCTCAATTCCATGTCTCCTAAGGAGGAGAGGGGTAGAGAAGTATTTTCACTTTCCTCAGACCTCAGAAACACACACTCCACACCCCCTCTTTGTCATTCATAGCATCCAGAAGAGAGAATGTGAATCCTGCATATGCCATCCAGAGTTTACAGGGTTGGTTCAGGGCACTTGCTGACACAGGCGTCAGCCAGGGTGGCCATGATGGTGGTGTTGGTGTTAAAGAGATCATCGTGAGTCATTCTGGGCTTTCTGTGCATTCCAGCAGGAATTAGCACAACTTCACACCCCTTCAGAGCAGCATCGAGTTGATCTGGGCCGATGTAGCCAGTGACTTGGGACCTGGTCTCAATGTGGCTAAGGTCAGCAGCAACACTGGGAGTGTAGATAATATCATAGAGGGAGAACTGGCTCACCAGGGGTCCTGGCCGATGCACCCAACATTGCCACCTTGGCATTGTTCTGGATGGAGGTGGACAAGTTCCAAATGATGATTTGTGCTGATCTTGCAAGGCGGGAAAACATTCTGAGTACTGATTTGCTAAGTTTAAAACAAAACGTAAATTATACAGATTCATAGATAATCCTTGCTGTGGAAAATGTCACTCTGAGATGAACATCTGACAACATTATGATTTAAATTCCGAATGTAGCTTACGTAACTGTTCCAGCATCTCCTTTGAAACAGACCGGAACTAAATGGAAGAATGTCATTTTCTGGACAAAATGCATTTCATGAATGAAAGAAAGTAATTTTGTGGGTGAAATCGATTCTGTATAATTATGCAATGCCTTTGGAACAACTAAATGCATTTCTTCATTTGCCAAGTCACGAAAGGCACACAGTAGGCATTTCCTGTGGGGAGAGTAGTACCTTTCAATGACCAGAAGGTGGAGCGGCAGCTTTAATTTTTCAGACTCTTGTAATTACATTTCACTTTCATTTTCAATGTAATAAAAATGTAATTAAAATAAAAAAAATAATAATAAATATTTCCTGGGCTCATACTTTCACTGTTATATTACTCATTAGTATCACTGTTTTTATTACATTTTAAATATTTTTCAGCCAAGCCAATGAAAAATCTTGGCGCAGATTCCCTCCTGTTGTAACGAATCCTACTCTGTCACTTTTTCTAGAATAACAATTACACAAGGGTGTCCAATCTTATCCACAAAGGGCCGGTGTGTATGCAGGTTTTTGTGGTAATCTGTAGGTCACACCCAGGTGTGAGGACTCTTCAGCCAATCAGTAATCTAAATAGGGAGTTGCAGCGAAGACCCGCATCCACACCTTTGTCTTTATTAACAGTCATTTAACTCCTTTTATTGTTGTTGTTAATATTAATAGTTGCATTTCCCTATTGTTTGCCCATGTCATGTGTATACCCGGTTTGATCCTCACGTGTTTTTAGCGTGTGTAAATCATCCACTGCATGTGCATCTTGCAGTGCAGCATCTGTGAATTTGGGTTCGGTGCTTGTTGGTTGCCTGTTCTGATCTTTCTGTTTACAATTGAAAGCGGGGCATGCTGGTACATGCGCTCTGCCGGTGCTACACTAGCATGAAAAAGGAATCTGGTCCAGGAATCTATTCGTCAAGCGAATTTTGTGCGCGAATCAATGCATAATTTTCCACAACATTTTTTGTCGCAAACCAAAAGACCGCAGCATTCATGAACCGCAGGTACGACTGTATGTATATCCATCCATCCATTTTCCAAACCACTGGAATTCTACTGGGTCGCGGGGGGTTTGGAGCCTATCCCAGAAACAATGGGCACGAGGCAGGGAACACCCCAGGATTTGGGGCCAGCCCATCGCAGGGCACACTCACACACCATTCACTCACACATGCACACCTACGGGCAATTTAGCAACTCCAATTAGCCTCTGCATGTTTTTGGACTGTGCGGGAGAAACCGGAGTACCCGGAGGAAACCCCACGATGACATGGGGAGAACATGCAAACTCCACACACACGTGACCCAGTCGGAGACTCGAACCCGGGTCCCAGAGGTGTGAGGCAACAGTGCTAACCACTGCACCACCATGCCGCCCCCTGTATGCTATTTCATTGTATAAAAAGAAACTTACTGTACTGTACAATAAAGTATTTCACCACTGCTTCTTCCTCAGCTCCCACTGTTTGCTAGCACATGCATCTTTTGATTTCTTAGTGCAATCTGTGCTTTATTTATTTTTTGTGAAATGTAAGTGCAGTATCTGTTTATTAAGTGCTGTGGTTTAATATGTACATTATTATTTCAGTGCTGTGTATACTGTCCTTAATGTCTTGCCTCTCTCGTATAACATGAGATACGCCCAAATTGACTTGCAACAAGTGGTCCTGGTTCCAAATCCGGACGTCGATGGATACCTGTATTTTATATGCTGTAGTGTGCTGGGTGTCAGACATTGCAATGCACCTTGCTTTGATTTTTACCCGTTAGATCAGAGGGAGGTAATCTTATCCAGAAAGGGCCGCTGTGTATGATGGTTTTCACTGCAACTCTCTGAACAGCGGTTATCCCAATACCTTGATCTTGCTAGCATATCTAAATGTGTACCTATTCAGGAATAGAGTGGTGAAGGCATTCAGAGGAGGACT
The DNA here is from genome assembly GCF_023856365.1 of Brienomyrus brachyistius. Taxonomy (NCBI): domain Eukaryota; kingdom Metazoa; phylum Chordata; class Actinopteri; order Osteoglossiformes; family Mormyridae; genus Brienomyrus; species Brienomyrus brachyistius. Next base: position 8,016,699 of record NC_064551.1, read on the forward strand.
GATGATTATCAGAGGGAACAAAGGGGCTGGGTACTTGTCAGTATCCAGTAGAACCACCAGACTCCTACACTGAATGGTTCTGGATGTGGCACAGACGTTAATCCCTCTGTATTAGGGGATCTGTCTCCAGTTTGTACTCTTCCAGTTAATAGATAGATTATCAGACAGATTTTCGCCCTAGTCCAATACTCATTGACAGCCTAATACACCATGTTTCAGTTTCTCTTGATAGTCAATACATGTCACAGGATGTACATTACTCTGATGGGCAGGCCCTCTTACATATGATGGAAACACTACAACAACTTAAGAATAAGGGTCAGAAGAGTGAAATACATATAATGAGTGTGTAGCTCAGCAGACTAAGACTCTGTGGCTGTGATCAGAAGGTCGACGGTTCGTGCTCGGAATTGGCAGAATAGCCACATGTCCACAGGCTTTTGAACAAGACCTGAAAACCCTGGGGGCCTCAAGGTAGCAGTCTCTTCACTGTGACCCCCAAGCTCGTTCTTGCCTTTATGGAGAGCAAGATGGGGCAAATTATTAATACCATGGGGCCTTAGCAGAATTACAAACCAGTACAAGGAAAATAGTTGTTAATTTTACATACTACCTTCTGCTGGCCTTATGAGAATATTCAGATTATCATTTTCCCCCATAATTGCAATTTTGACATTAAATTGATGATTTTCCCACGGTCCTGTGGCCGCTTTATATGGTAATTATTGATGAAAACTTTTTTGGAAAGTGAAACAATATTAAAATTGCTTTATTGCGTAAAAAAACTGTTTTTGTTTAGTAAAATAATGTTTTTTCGCTCTTTATAGCGCCGTCTTGTGGCAAAATTTGAATACTGCAGTTTAAAAACAATTAAATGATTTCTTCCCGAAATTGCAGTACCTACTTTAGGCCACGAGATGGCAGCAAGAAAATTTAAAAATTATTTTCCCAGTCTACTAGCAGGTTGTGGTTTTTTTTGCCCATTTTTGGTGTTAAGTCTTCATTAAAATAGTTTGACTTGGTCCAATGTATTTTTAATATAAACAATTGCCACACAAAGCTGCTAGTACACTGTGGGAAAATAATTTTTGTATTTCGGGAAGAAATCATTTAATTGTTTACAAACTGCAGTATTCACATTTTGCCACAAGACGGCAGTATAAAGAGTAAAAAAAAAAAACGAAATTGCAGTACCTACTTTTGGCCACGAGATGGCAGCAAGAAATAAAAAAAAAATAATTAACCATCTGTGCAAGCAGGTAAACATTTACCATCTATATAAGTATTGCACATTGCACATTGCATAGAGAGTGTCCAATCTATGTTAAAGGTGATTCGAAAGAAGTCAGACTTCAGTAAAGACTGTACATTGGCAGCCATAACATAAGCCGTAAATAATTACCAAATGAGTCATCCCCTTTCAGAAACATTTATTGATATTCCTTCATAACACACAGACATAAGATTTTTTTCCAACTGTCAGCATCTGATCCAAATGGGATTCCCATTTCCTTTCTGTGGGATCCAACAGAACACACCATCAGTCAACATGCCTTCAACCATGCAGGACAGGACCCAGTCCAGGCCAAACCTCACGGTGCTGGTGTTGATAAAAAAATGTAAGGAACATGCAGCTGCAGCTCACCCACAAACACAGTCCACAGCATCCTGAAATACTTTATTGTACAGTACAGTAAGTTTCTTTTTATACAATGAAATAGCAGGGGGTGGCATGGTGGTGCAGTGGATAGCACTGTTGCCTCACACCTCTGGGACCCGGGTTCGAGTCTCCGCCTGGGTCACATGGGTGTGGAGTTTGCATGTTCTCCCCATGTCGTTGTGGGGTTTCCTCCGGTTTCCCCCCATAGTCCAAAAACATGCTGAGGCTAATTGGAGTTGCTAAATTGCCCAGAGCGATATTTATTACTATTGTTTAGATTAAGTATATAACTGTTCAATGATTGAATATAACTTGATATTGTTGTTTGTGTTGTTTAGTTTGAGGTTCTAGTTTCTGTCTTTATCCGCTTTCGTTTCAGTAGGCAGCTGGTTCATCCCAGGCTCAGGGTCTCTCTGCTCTTCATCAAACCCACACCCCCAGTTTGGGAGCACCCTCTCCCTCTCCTCCCCCCACAGCTGTGACCGTTACTCCTCCTTGAGGAGTAACCGCTCCGCACCCTATCCCAGCCCCTATACCCACAGGAGTGCATCACCCAGTGAGCAGCCGCCCTGCCTATCCCCTCACACAAGCGCACACTGAAATCATGGTCCTAAGCTTTCTCTGTGGGTCACCACGATAGTACAGCACACCGACGATTACCCTCTGACTGAATCAGAATCAGCTTTATTTGGCCAAGTATGTCCACACATACTGGGAATAGTCAGACATTTAATCAAAATAATTAAGACAAGACATACACATACAGTTCTGTTGATATGCGACGTATATAACCTCTGCATTCGCAGCCCTGCTTCAGTTATCGATTGAAGAGCAAATTTCCAAAACTCACTCAGTCCGATAACCTAAAGTAATAAGTCATAATCCTCTTCATACGTTGCAGTAATGGCAATGAAATCTCACTCAGTGTTTATGTAATCGAGCGATGGAATTTCGTGAAATTTCCAAAAGTCCACAGAAATCTTCTGAAAAACATTCCTGCGGACTGAGTTTTTGATATTTGCTTTTCAATTAACACAATTCTCTTCAGTCTGAGGTTTAACAGAATTCAGCCATATGCTGTTCAAAAGAAACTCAGCAGAACAAAAACAGAAAGGACTTTACATCTGTCTGAAAGGAAAGTTGACACAGGCTACAGCAGTGAACAAATCAATCAATGTATTAAAGTTAGGCATTAAGTAACTGGAGGTAGTATATACATAACATGATGACATGCCTTTTCTGTACTGACCATATTAAGGACACTGCCCACCACATACCTGCTTCATTTATTGTTTTATACTTGCAGCTGCTTATTCAGACACCTCGTCTACCTGTCTGTCCATGTTGCCGTCCCATGACAACTGGTCCAGCCTACAGGTGCCGTCCCATTCCGGCATGTTACCCATGAGTCATAGCGGCACCTCCGGGAGCAGCTCCAGGTGAGCCCGTGCCTCCCCTCCCCCACCTGCCCCCATGCTGAGTCTCGGGCCCCCGTCTTCCCTCTTGTTCTCGCCTATACCCACATCCCGGCCTGTGTCTGCATCGTCTCACCTCGTTAACAGGTCTTTCACCTTCTTCTGTCCTGATCCATTCAGGCCCATCACTGCATTCTGGGACATGCTTTGATTTATTTCAGCATAGTTACTCTTTGTTTTCCTTTGTACTTTGCACTCTACAAGTAAAATGAATAAAAAATAGGCATTATTTTGATATTGTTTTAGTACAGTGACACTATTTGTTGTTTTTTCCAGGCAACACTGCATGCTGATTTAACGTCTTTCCTTAATCTCCACCCCATTGCTCACACACAGCCAGTATCCCGGTTTGTGGTCAATGAGCTCCTCCTCGCTCACTCCAGTTTCCCAGTCCAGTGGAATGTACAACAGCTTGGGCTCTCAGTTCCTGCGCAGCTCTACCACTCATTACCCAGGGCTCTCGCACGCGGCCACAGTGCCCCTCTAAGGCTCCCCCCTGTATGACAGCACTGCCCCATCGGAAGTTCATAAAGCCTCACAGTACGACGCCTCTCCCCACGCACGCTTAGCCACCACCTGGACTCCCATCACTCCTCCTTCCCTGTAGGGCGGCGCACTTCCATTATTATTGCAGTTTCTATCATCGCTCTGTTGCTTTTCTTGGTGCTGGACTTTTGACAGATAAATACAACATTATTTGTTGCATTCAGGGACAAAAGTAAGATTGGTCTGTTTAACACCCTCAGTCTCCACCCTATGAGCCCCTTGTTGGCGGCAGAATCAGGAAGATGTCGGAGAAAGCAGAGGTAAAGTGAATAGTCACCTCGACAATAATGTGGAAACCGCTTATGGTGATCATGCCTGTGTGGGTGAAATGGATCACTACAGTATAAGCGGATGATGATTATAGCCAGTTTTTCCCTTTTTTTCCCCAATTTTTCTTTTTATGCACTTTGAGATGTGTCTAGGTCAGATACGACCAAAATATTTTTCTTATTGCAGAAGTGGAAAAAAAATATTGCTCTCAGATTCTGTTCAGTTGTATCTTTTTAAAATAATGTACCTTGATTTGTGTTTGTTTAAAATGCCATTACCTGCTGCTTACTGGGCCGCTGAAAATGTCTGGCCCAGCTAAATTTCTTGGTTTGAAAATCTGGCCCAACTGCTTTCCAGACCCGGACTAGCCCTACTGAATCAAACGCTAATGTTATTCTGTTGTGTGGGCTGTTGTGATAGGGAGATTTACGGGTGGTGTCCCTGCTGCAGAATGCCCTGTCTGAACCAGCACCAAGAGACAGTGAGGGTTGTTGTTATCGCCTTAATATTGTATATACGTAATCTGTTATTTCTTAACTAATTTAATTGTGATGTATTCTTCTGATATGATGTGCACAGCTAACAAAAAAGAGAAAAATGCAAAACCAAAGGAAGGCTTTCTTTTCTCTTAAAAGTCTTTTTTCTAAACCAACTGAGAGTCAGTTAGAGGGGTGTTCATTATCAGTATTGTTGCTGGCATTTCTGAAAACGTGCCAGTTTTAGTCAAGTGGCTACTTTTCAAATGCAGTCCCTGGCCAAGATGAAGAAAGCCATTAAGTCGGGTTAAAACAAAGTTCATGAAGACTACATGATAATATTAAGCACTGACATAACATACAACATTTTTATATGCAAAATATACAGGAAATATACACTGCAACAGGCTAGGATAGACAAATAACCAAATACACTTGCAAGCCTGACCACTTTAGACCCCAGATTAGAAACTGCTGGTGAATGAGCATATATTTTTTCCAAGTTTTGTTTACTTTGCTGAAAGCAATTTAATGGCTGTCAAGTTCTCACAAATAATAAAAAAACAAAGATTTTCCCACTATAGCCAGATCCAGTTTCTGTGGGGGGGGGGTGACAATTTGTAGTAATAACTATTTCCTGCTGAAAAACACTGGTAAACTATCCACATGTCTCTGAATATCTGTGAGTCCCGAGACCTCCATGACACATAGATATAAGCTGCCAGTGTTGATCGGCAGGAAATCTTCTCCAAAGCCCCACCACCACCTCACACCAATCCACCCAGGGCTGTAGATGAACAAACTTCAAATGAATTTGCTGTTAATACAAACCGGATCAACTTGTGGTTTGTGTCCACGTTGTACCAGAGACAAGGGCCCTGGTACAGAGTACATTCTGCGTACAACACAGCCAAGACTTGACAACCTTGATATGATGCCCATGGAATCAACCCTATGCATGGAGGCTGCAACTCTTCTCCACCGAACCCTGTAGCCCATTGACTGCAGCCTCCCTCTGACCATCTTGTAGCCTGCATTTGGTAGATCATTCTTGACAGAAGAAACCAAATTGTCAAGTTCCTCACCACGGATGGAATTATATGTGTCCCTAACACAGAGCTCATACTCTTTCATTCCTCTTAAGATTGTTCTTCTTGAAACACCCATCAGTGTGGCTATGCAAGGCACAGCAAGTTGTGTATGGAGCATTTCTTTCAAACGTTGTTCTTCAATCAAAATCTTGGGTCGTCCTTTGGTGGCAGTGACTTCTTGTGTGACACATGGGGCTGGACGTTCCAGATGTGCCCTCACAAGGTCAAAGAGCTCTTGCAAAGCCAGGGTGATAGCAGGAGGTACTTCAATGTGATTAGACAGGGCCTGCAGAAGATACAGCTCCTGATGACAAAGGAACTCCAGGTAATCCAAATTTAGTGGAGTCGCGCTGAATCCCATTTCTATTTTATGCAGAAGACTTTCGAGAAGGTGGTATCTGAGCTGTTCACAGAACAAATTATAGTTAATGAGGTGTCAAGATCTTGTCTCTGATCAACACACTAGGCCTACCATTGAAAAGTTTTAATTATGAAAATGAAATGTTTTTGTTTTGTGAGGTGCTTGTTCATGTATGATGATACATTTTATATAAAGTTAAATAAAATCCACCAAAAACACTCAGTGGAGATTCCAATGTAGCAGGCAGACAACTTTATGGCTTTAAGGCCACTTAAAAAAAAAAATTGGTTCTCGTCCCCGCCCGACCCACTGAAATGCCTCCGACCCGAATTAATTCTTTTTTTCTTCGTAAAAATCACATGGAAAATGCCCCAGAATGACGAAATTTGAATTTCCCGCGCATTCCACATCAACGATTGATCCACATTGTGTAATCCTAGTCTTGGAATGGTTTAATGAACCTAAATTTGACTCTACCTGAGATGGGCTGGTGCAAAGATTTAAATCTGGGGAAGTTATGTGGTACATGTTCTTAAGTACTTGTTTGTAGAGTTGCATTTCCTTGTTCAACCATTCAGGTTCCTGTATTTTGTAAATTCCTCGTGTTTTAAGATGTTTTAATACACTTTCTAGATATATATTTTAAAATCTTGGTTGTTCATTTAGAATGGGAATGACAAACAGAATATTGGTTTCAAATAGTATCATTTTTATATTCACATGAAACATCAGCATAAAGTATCCAAATCCATAGTTGGGAAGGCATTTATGAGATACATTTACATTCTTGTGTTTTCTTACATTTAATATATTTGAAACGCAACAAACTGGAAGAACTGAGGAGGCGTACTAAGTAGGTCTGCTCTCTTCTGTATGTATTTTCAAATATGTATTTTCTTACATATTTGAAAGTTCAAACAATTAAAATTTGTAAAAATAAATAAATAAATAAATAATCCCTCCCGCCCGACCCACCCTCTCCAAAAAAAAGGACGAGAACCAATTTTTTTAAGTGGCCTAATAATGAGTGTATTTAGCAGCTACAAGGACAAAAGATATTAAAAACCTCTCCATTCTAATGCTAATTTAATAAACATTAACAGATAGCACTTAAGGTGGTTTCGCCTATAGTCTGTTAACACTAACCCGAGAACTAATATCTGAGGAGCGCTCTTCCCAGGATTTAAATTTATTAAATTGGCTTTGTGATGTTGTATTAAGAAATGTTATTCACAATGCAATTTACCGTACATTGGCCTATTCTTTTATATACGGTAAGACGAAGCGGGAAATTCCCAAATTATGATAGCAGACTGTGAATAAATAATATTGCACGAGATACCAGCTATACCGCATTGAATTTCAAGCTCTGCTTTAATTAAGACACACGCGATTCCAATCCTTAACGTGGAATATGAAAACAGAATCTCTAAAACATGTGAACATGTGAAGTGTAAGACTTACTTGCTCCGACATCATGACAGTGTGAATCCCACATCCATTGGTCAATTATCTTTATCTTCTACCAAAGCAAATAGCAAATAGTAGTCAATATTTAAAAAAAAAAACAATCAAATAAGCGGAGCCATTAGCCACTGTTCCCGCCTCCAAAGTGTCAAAATTCTTCCTGTCTAGCGAGCGAGCGCTGAGCAGACACGAGCGCGTAGATAGGGTCCAGCGAACGCGCGCGTAGAGGGGATGAGTTTTCAGCACGCGAGCGCACACACGCGCGTGGTTCGACTTTTGGCACTAATTTAACGCCGAGCGAGCGAGCGAGCGAGTGCTGTGCAATCGCGAGCGCGTAGAGAGCATGGATTTTCTGCTCGCGAGCGCATGCGCGGCTGGTTTTTATGCGCACGACTTTTGGCACTAATTTGACGCCATACTTAGTATAATCAAAATACAGTACTTTGTCTTGTAAGAGCATGGATATTTTTACAGTGTAAATATCATAAATATGATAACAAAACATCTTAATATGTTAATAAAATTGACATAATTTATTATTTTATACATAATATTTGAAAAACAGAACGCTATTCTAAATTGGAGCCAGCTTATTTAACACCTCATCATAAAAAATCATAATGTGAATAAATATGTTATTGACACAAAAATGGACGGTAGGCTCCTTATTTATGTACAGAGTTGTTGTAAAACGGGAAAACTTAGTTCATGGACCCTTACCGGTTGCCTTATGATATGCAACCATAGGCCTGAGCGTAACTGGGCCAATGGTAGCATAAATGAATCGTTCCTCTTACTTTTTGCCAACACCCTGATTGCCGTGCATAAGCCGCACTTGGCACAACTCCTGTAAGCCACTGCAAACTAAGCCGACACTGCAGCACATCAGCTGAGCCTAACCTGAGTCTTCCAGCTACACTCTATGGACAAAAGTACTGGGACATCTGGCCACAATACCTACAGGAAATTCTATGAAATCCTTAGGCATCAATGTGGAGTTGGTCCCCCCTTGCAGCTATAACAGCTGCCAATGTTCCTGAAAGGCTGACCACAAGATTTTGGAGGGTGTCTGTGGGATTTTTTTCCCATTCATCCAGAAGAGCATTTGTGAGGTCAGGCATTAATGTTGGACATGGCCTGGCTCCTGTGTCCCAAAGCATTTATCCATATAGTGTATCTGGGTATAAGCATGTAATACCTACGAAAACCACAGTTCATAGACGTTTGTACATGAAGACTAACTTTTAGTTCTAGCAGCAGATAATTTCCTAACTACGCGTAACACTTACTTGTGGTATAATTTAATCTGGTGGATTGGGTCATATATAACCAAAAGATTTTGGTTAACCATGGACAAAAACCATGAATTTATTGTAAATTTTATTTCTCTAATGCTATTTTACTCAACATTAGCTCTTACTCTGCATCTTGGGTCTGTTCCCTTCTCCTCCCTTTGCATATATCAATACACATTAAGGATATGATGGCTCATCTATTATGTAAGTTAAGAAAATAAGAGTAATTAAACATTCTAAGCACTATACACTAACAACATGCCCTTTAATCCAGGTAAGCCTGAAATATAATAATAACACTTTATTGATCCCTGTGGAGAAATTCTCATGACGATCAGGCATTTTGATCTTCCTTTGATGCAACGCTTTCTCTGCGTGGCTTTGAGCTGCATGGCTCTTTCTGGAGGTTAAGGTGTTGGAGTACACTGCTGTTTCTGCTTAGCCCCAGTGAATGATTTCAGCAGCTACCACATCAGGGCTGTACAACAGACATAACGCACAGTAACTCTGAAAATGGTGGCTCCATACACACGGATAAATCCAATATAGAAGTTGGTTCTAATTGGTCTGCTGAAGGTAATATTAATGGAAGTAGTTACTTAAAACCTCAAGATTAGGGGCTTCCATTACTCCATTTTAGATGTAAATAACAATATTTCAATCTGCATTCAAAAGGAAGAGGTTATTTTTCTTTTCCCAATATAGTATTTGTAATTAAAAAAGGACAAGTGTGTCAGACATATGCGTTTATTATTCAGTGCCATTTCGTGCTGCTTGATAATGTGTGGGGGACCCCAGGATCTCAAGGATTCCTCTTCCTGATCTCCTGCTGACTGGGGCCCATCTTCAGGGCGGCCAACCACCTGAAGAGCCTCAACAGTGTGCCTCAACCTCCCTTCGGAGAAGCTCAGATCAAGAGCTTATGAGACCAACCCGGTGTCTCTGCTGGGGGGGGGGGGGGCACTGACTAGGGGTTAGCTGGCTTGTATTCCTCTGTCTAATGTTGACCAGGAAACATTCAAGCTACATTTAAGCTGTAATATGCAATTATCTTAGCTGCAGGGTTAAAGTTATGAGTCTGCTCTTCCTCATGCTGAAAGTACTTTTACTCACTGAACAGTGTGAGGAAAGCAGCCTAAGGGAGGGCATGTAAGCTACCTGGGGCTAGTTAGCCAGGTAACATTCCCTTGTTCACCGACAAGGGCGGATCAAGAGAAATTTTCTTAGGGTGGCATGAGGGTGGCATGGAAATCAGTTGGGGTGGCAAAATCAAAGCCGTTTCTTTATACATTTGCAGGTGTTACATTCTCTAATACTGCATGTACCATATATGGTTAAAATACATCAAATCCAGGGAACTCAGGCAGTCTCTCCTCCCTAGCACCTCAGCTTTGGAGTGTATGTCTATTCATACTTCCTCTGCTGCTTACCTGTTTCATCTTCTTGCCCTGGCTCAGCTTGATCTTCTTCTTCTTGCTCCTTCTCCTCTTTCGCCATCCGCAACTACGTCTGCTTTTCCTCCCTGATCCCTCCTCTTTGTGTGTAAGAAACTAGTGATGTCATCCTTTCTCTTCATACCTCTCAGTAGTTTCTGAAATCATGCAAATGCAGATTTAACATTCCTGTTAATACTTACGATTACCGCATTTTGTTTTTGATGATAATCACAGGTTTCAGCCTATACTATAGCACAAAACAACACTAAATCATACACATTGACTGATAATCTCCCTGCCCTTCATGTAGAAAATGTTAAACCTCGTTTTCATGATTTATTGGGCTAATAACACTTATCTTGATGCTATTGCCAGAGTGTAACAATCAAACCATCTGTGCTGAAATCTGAAATGCCCCCGGTTTTGATTCCAAATGTTCTCTGTCACCAATCTTAGGTGTGGTCATAGGTTGCTATTGGCAACAAGAAAAAAATAGGGTGCGTTCAACTTCATGCAGCCACTTACAACCCTTTCTTAAAGCAATGCATTCTGGTCCTGATGCAATGCATCATGGTTAGATTTTTTTGTCTAGCACTGCAAAATGTCACCACATGTCACCATGTCACATGGTACAAAAACCTCGCGAGAGCAAGATGACTTAAGACAGATTGTGCAGCCAGCACGCAAAGGGTACTGACAGTGCTGCACGATCTGTCTTAAGTCATTCTGTTCCAAGAATGCGTACCCATGCGCACTCGGAAAGACGACATGTTGCTGCTTGATAGGTCTCATGTCGTGAAGGACTGTCGTAGAAGACTTTATGGTACAGTCGGATCTGCGTTTTCTGTTACAGTGAATTACTGCGTTCAAAGCCAGCGAAACCTGGGACATATGTGAGCTAACTGGAGTTGCTAAATTGCCCGTAGGAGTGCATGTGTGAGTGAATGGTGTGTGAGTGTGCCCTGCGACGGGCTGGCCCCCATCCTGGGTTGATCCCTGCCTCGTGCCCATTGCTTCCAGGATAGGCTCCGGACCCCCCGTGACCCAGTAGGATAAGCAGTTTGGAAAATGGATGGATGGATATATATATATATATATATATATATATATATATATATATATACACACACACACACACACATGCACAGTGTACATATATGTGAGTGTGTGTGTATATATAGAAAATGTATATATATATACTAGATAGATAGATAGATAGATAGATAGATAGATAGATAGATAGATAGATAGATAGATAGATAGATATGATATTAAACTAAAAAATTACTAAAAAATGGATTTAAGAAATAAAAAAGGATACTCAAATCAGGTCATTTAGAAAAGGTAAATAGTTTAAAAACAAATAATACAAAGAAAGAACTTAAACTAAATTAGCACAATGCTTGTGTCCATATAAAAAATTATATATTTTTTAACAGTTTAAATGGTGATGCTACAAATATAAACATACAATAAAAAGGTGGTTTGACAGTGATTTGAATCATATCGTGATATATATCAATATTGGCTGATAAAAAAATATCGAGAGATTTTTCCCATATCGCCCAGTCCTACATGTAACACATGCTTGCATACTATTGTTTAAACTGGAGAAGCTTAAGACCTCTACATAAGCAGATGCAGTTTGGTTATAATTTTGCATATTACAGATGGCAAATTGTTGTCTATGGAGGAATCTATGGCTTTAGTCATCTTATTGTTTACCTTAATGCTGCAAGGAATAACGAAGCCTAAACGGTGATGATCATGAAGCAGCATCTACGAGGAGCCCTCATGAGAAAGGTCTGACTTGGGCAAAGAAAATATTGAAGTTGCACGCTTCATGGTGTCGACCAGAGGCCTGAACAGGAATTCCCATCTTACTGGCAGCAGCACGCACAGCCAGAGGCAATACAACTTTGAAAAAAAATTTATAATATCTTCATTACTTTTAGATATGAACCGACTGAAACTATAGCTTGACCAAAAATGTTTTACAAGCAATATATACAGATTCATTCTGTATTTAGTGTGGTCTCTCACTGGTATTAAAAGCTACGAACATGAAATGTTGTAGGAAATCTAATTTGGTGGCAGGTTTTATCCTTTTCTGTCTATCTTTCATTGATAACCACACAACCTCAGCAACAACTTGTCTATATTTTTCTTGTTTTCCTCTACTTATTTAGAATAAAGAGACTGTGGAGATGTCTTTGGAGGAGTGCTGGACCTTTTCTATACAATGTTCTGCAACCTGGACAGGACAGACCAGCTCAATTCAGAGGAAGAGATCTACATGTATGCACTGCACTGGAGCTTTCTTCCTCATGTCCAGAAGCTGGAATGGAATGGATGGATGGCTGGAACCATCATCGATTGTGCACAGAAGGAAATCAGTCAACATATCATTTATGGACGCAAAATTAACATGAAGGAAGTGAAGACCTTCTCTAGGTTTGTTTAAGGAGGAACATTTTTAATCTTATGTGCTGGTCTTAAAAATCAACATAGCTGACAAGTAACCAATATTCATCATTTATACTTTACATATGAAGAGTATAGGATACTAAATAGGTGTACATTGCGTTACTTCTGTAATAGACTGAATCCTTTATCAATTCAATATGCACTGTTTATTAACAATGAAGAAATGCACTGGACAAGAGAAACCTACTGTATATTATGCTTTCTTTGCTTATTAGATTTTGTAAAAATAGTTACAATATTTAAAGTTTAACATCTGCAGATGGATGATGGACTACTTAAATAATTGCTCCCAAACAGTTCAGTTAGGAGTGTTAATATAAAAACATACACACCTTTTAAGTTAAGCAAATAAAGCTTCTATTTTCAACTGAGTCGCCATCTTCCCAGTGCCTTCTTCCCGGTTTTCACACATGCGTGCCAGACACTGCCACCCTTCCTTGCCTCCAAAATAAAAGTTTCCTTTTTTGTTGGTACAAGTTAATTTGCTAGGTGATACAGATACTGTTGGAGTTAGACTCCACCGAGTCCGTTGATGAGGGAAGGATGCAGTCTGAGGCGAAGGTTGGTTGCAAGTCAGCTCTCTTTAATGACGTCACAGATTGCAATCAGGGAGCACACTTAGATGCACAAAACAGTACATACCAAGAGTAGCTCAATATCTCTTGTCAGGGTCTGGTTTTTATACCCCGTTTAGGGCGTCTACTGTTCTTGTTGGTATTTTTCCAGTTGGCGTAACATACAAGTGTTGTTTTGAAATTACTGGCGTTAGTCCCCACACCCGTTCCCTTTTACCTTGTCTTGTTATGTTGCAATTTAGCAGCGTCAGCGACCCCCTCCCTTGTTATGTCCCCGCATGTCAAGCATAAGCTTAATGTCACCGCGACCCTGTCAATGTACCTTCTGCTTTTCTAAATTTACTTGCACTTCGAGGAGGGCCGGAGCCCCCCTTTTTGTCCTGCCTATGTTCCAGTTCCAGTTAGTTCCCCATTCTCAGTGTGACAAAGGTTAGCACGCGGCCTAGCCCCCCTTCAATTCCCCCTTTTGATCTCTACTAAGAGATCATTACTGGTTTTAATGATTAAATTGCTTTGCGCGAAAATTTGTGGTATCCCCATTTTGATCTCCGCAAGGAGATCACTACTTACAGCGGGCGCTCCAGACTAACCAGAGACAGGCCGATGACCCCCTCCTCAAACTCCCCCACCTCTTTAATCGGCAGCAGAGGCATCATGGGCACATACGTGTCAGGGGGTTCCTCAGCCTTTTTCTCTATGGCGGTGGTGATGAGTCTGACAGCGAGAGCCCGCAGGCAGGGAATACAACAACATCCACAGGTAACGGTTATTGCGAGAAACGTAGCGATTGATATAAGTAGCGAAGCGATTAGTCCCTTAACTTAGAGGCGATCCAGTCCTCCCACACGTGCACGATACCAGACTGCTCATGTAGGGTGTAAGAGAGGGTGTGGAGACCTTCTAGCGCCTTAGTGACAGAACCGTACATTTTCACCATCGGCATGTTAGTCACGTTATACGTCATACGCATTACTTGCTTTCCCCCAAAGTCCCCCTTTTTATCTTGATCATCATCATCATCCTGGTCCCGATCTTTCTCTGGTGGATGAGGTGTAGTCGTCTTCTTTCAGTCAGGGGTGGACTACCCTGCTGGTTGCTTCAGGTCAGGGGATTATTCTGCCCCTACTGCTGGGACCTGAGTTACTGCCGGTTCAGCCGAACCGGGTTGCTTTGCGCTGTCGGCGAGGTCCTCCTGGATCTCGGCAAATGATCTGCTGGGCTCTGCTACCGCTGCGCACTGGCTCCAATGGTACCAGGTTTCACCTTTGCCTTTCAGCCGCACCGCGTGAGACGTCCGTTCCGTGACTTGGAAGGGGCCGGTCCACCTGGGCTCTGACCACTTCCTTTTGATGACCTTCAGAAGGACCCACTCCGCTGTATGTGGCTTGGCTGGCTGGGCCCCTGGTCTCGTTTCCTGGACCTGCTTGGAGAAATCTGTCACCAGCACCTGTAACTCCTCATAATATGCTTTGGCCGTGCTTACCCCTCCTTGTTCTGGTTTTCCCTCGAGTCCTCCGTAGGGCCCGGGGAATTGTCGTCCTGTCTGCAACTCGAACGGAGTGAACCCGGTTCCCCGATTTATGGAGCACCTGATTGACATTAGTGCCAGGGGTAATGCCTCAACCCAATTCAATTTAGTCTGTGCACAGATTTTTGCCAATTTTTGTTTGACCGTCTGGTTCATGCGTTCCACCTTCCCCCGGGACTGAGGATGATACACTGTCTCGAACGCATGTTTAAGTCCCAACGCCCTTTCTGCCTTCTGCAGATCCTCGCTTTTGAAATGTGAACCATTGTCTGACCTCACCCTCTCGGGGAACCCATGCCTGGGTATATAGTGGTTTACTAGGAACTTCACCACCGAGGCCCCGTCTTCTCTCCTAGTGGGCCAGGCTTCTGGCCACCCTGAGAATGCATCCACACACATCAGTACATATCGCCTCCCCCGCACCGGTATTATCATGTCGGTGTAGTCTAGGACTATTTCCTCTCCAGTCCTATGACATGCTGGAAACTGACCCTTTTCTGGTTTTAGCGTGGGTCTCGGGTTGTGCAGCGCACAGATCTCACAGCTTCTCACAAACTCCTTTACCATATCCTTCAGGAACGGATGCCACCATGCTCTCAAATTGTGAAGCATCTGTCCTGTCCCTACGTGCCCCACACCGTGTGCCTCCTCTATGACCTGTTGCCTAATTCCCAGAGGGAGGGCTGGCTTCCCCTCCCTGTTACACCACAGGCCCTCTGTTTCTATGCCCCCCTTTTCTGCCCACATGTTCTTCTCCTCTGGGGAGGCTTGCGCCTGCATGACTCGGATCCTGCTTGAGGTCAGCCTGCCCTGTCCCTCCAGTTCCTCTTCTACTGTAACCATCTGCCTGCTTACCTCATACCCCGCTGCCACTTTTGCTTCCGCATCTGCTGCTTGATTGCCTTGTGCTATCACTGTCCCTGACCCCTCATGTCCTTTGCACTTTACCACAGCTATTTTCTCCGGAAGCATCAATGCCTCCGCTAACTCTCTCATATCTGCCTCATGCTTAATCGGTTTGTTTCCTGCCGTTAAGAACCCAGCCCTCAGCCACTGGCTGAGTTCCACATGCACAGCCCCCACCGCATACGCTGAGTCTGAATAGAGGGTGACTGCTTTACCTTCGGCCAATTTCAAAGCTTCAATGACTGCCCTGATCTCCGCTCTCTGGGCCGATTGGGCCCCCTCCAGTCTTTCTGCTTTCAGTGTCCTGAATCCCAGGCCTTCTCTCGCTACCACTGCAAAACCTGCTTGCAAACTTCCACTCTCTGTTCGAAAACAACATCCATCGGTAAACCACTCCTCCGTACCTTCTATCTTTTCGGCTGTTAGGTCCTCC
Organism: Brienomyrus brachyistius; assembly: GCF_023856365.1. NCBI lineage: Eukaryota > Metazoa > Chordata > Actinopteri > Osteoglossiformes > Mormyridae > Brienomyrus > Brienomyrus brachyistius. The sequence continues at coordinate 8,032,705 of NC_064551.1, forward strand.
CTGACCTTTTCCTCTTTCCTAACCCTGGCCTCACATTCGTGGGGTGCCCCTCCCCCCATTCGATCAGCCATGTTGATGCCCTCATGGACAAAAGTTAAATGTGGTGCCTCTAAAATTTTGCTGAGCCTCTGCTGTCTTAGAGACGTCATTGTGAACGTTTGTGAGTTCACATAGGCCACCACACTGTGCGTGGTCAGGATGTGTAGGGCATGGCCCATCACAATGTGTGCTGTTTTCTGCACGGCTTTTGCCACTCCTGCCACATGTCTGGTGCATGACGGATGTCGCTGTTCTGTGGTGTCGAGTTTGGTGCTAATATACATCAATACCTTCCTCTCTCCCCCCTTTTTCTGAAACAAGACGGCGTTCACAGGGGGCGGCATGGTGGTGCAGTGGTTAGCACTGTCGCCTCACACCTCTGGGACCCGGGTTCGAGTCTCCACCTGGGTCACATGTGTGCGGAGTTTGCATGTTCTCCCCATGTCGTCGTGGGGTTTCCTCCGGGTACTCCGGTTTCCCCCCACAGTCCAAAAACATGCTGAGGCTAATTGGAGTTGCTGAATTGCCCGTAGGTGTGCATGTGTGAGTGAATGGTGTGTGAGTGTGCCCTGCGATGGGCTGGCCCCCCATCCTGGGTTGTTCCCTGCCTCGTGCCCATTGATTCCGGGATAGGCTCCGGACCCCCCGCGACCCAATAGGATAAGCGGTTTGGAAAATGGATGGATGGAAGACGGCGTTCACGACGTCTCCAGTTTCAGAAACATCTAAATGAAACGGGAGAGAATAATCAGGTAACGCCAAATCAGCTGCTTGGGCCAACCTCTGCTTGAGAGAGATGAAAGCCTCCTCTGCAGGTTGATCCCACGTCAGAGTGGCGCTGAGGCTCCGCAGGCCATGTGGCCGCACCAGAGCCCTCAGGGGTTGCGTCAGACCTGTGTAATCTGCAATGTAAGTTCGGCTGTAGCCGGTCAGTCCCAAAAAGGACAACATGTCCTTCACAATAATTGGTTTGGAGTGATTCAGGATGGCTGACCGATGGGCCGGAGAGAGCCCTGTTCCCTTACCTGACAGGACCCTCCCCAGGAAGGACACCACCGTCCGGGCCACCTGTATCTTATCCTTACTGACCTTAAATCCTTTTTCTGCCAGCCAGAGGAGCACTGACCGCGTTGCCTCGAGCGCCGCCTCCGCTGTCGGGGCCGCGATAAGCAAGTCATCGACGTACTGGACGAGGGTGACCCCATCAGGGAGATGGCAGCCCTGCAACGACTGCTTCAACACCTGGTTGAAAATCCCAGGAGACAGAGCAAATCCCTGTGGGAGTCGCGTGTACCTGAACTGGCATCCCCTGTACGTGAACGAGAATACATCCCTGCAGTGGGGTGCTAGTGGTACAGAAAAGAAAGCATTAGCCAGATCAACGCAAGTGAACCATGTTTGGGACGGTGTAAGATTGGTGAGAGCGACGTAGGGATTAGGAACCGGAACAGTGGGAGTCAGCAGCAGCTCATTGATAGCGCGCAAGTCGTGCGCCATACGATACTTGCCTGTTCCTGCCTTCTCTACTGGGAGTATAGGAGTATTCCACTGAGAAGTGGACCCTTCTAATACACCCGCCCGTAAGAGACCGGCTACAGTCTCTGCTATCCCTTCCTCTGCCGCTGGTTTGTGTTGATATTGCTTGACCCAGAGGGGTCCAGCACTGGGGTGCAGTAGGAAGTCGACGGGCGTGCAGTCCACCAAACCAACATCAGTGGGGCTGGTGGACCACAGTGAGTCTGGCAGAGAAGCCAGTAGTGCTGCTGCACCGGGATGATCCATCTTTTCCCTACCATGGTCCCTAGACAATTGTTCATGCTGTAACATGGCTGTGTCTGTCACCTTAGTTTGAATACAGTAGGAACTGCAGGAGGGGGAGTACGAGATTTGAGGGATCTGGGTGAGAACCCAGTCCGTAGCCGAAATGGCTCTTTTCACCATTGGGCCTGATGCTTAGGATGTAGGGCGAGTGAGACGTGTGGCACCGTCTCCTCTCCCATCCTGTACCAGGGCAGTTGCTCCGGAGACAGGTGGACTGCTGAGGCCACCCCCTCGGGACCTGCATAAATGTTTTGGGAAGCAACTTGCCACTCGTGGCCTTCCAGTTGCTCAGAAAACAGGTCCCCATACCATTCTGTGGAATTTCGGTCATAAAACAGTGTCACATGTGGGGGGTCGGGCGGAGGAACGTAGGGTTCCAGGAGGGAGATCCAGGAGCGCCACGCGGAGTACACCGCCAGGATACCCGCCGGGCTAGGCTGCAGGAGGCCCCAGTAGATGTCAGCCACCGGGTGTTGTGACACAGGTTGCATCAGCCACTGCCCGGTGCCGCCTGTCGCTCCGTCACATGGCAGGCGGGTCCCTTCGGGGAGGGTGACAACCAAACCATCAGCATTACACAGAATTGAAGCCCCCAGCTTCACCAGCATATCCCGCCCCAGAAGGTTCACAGGCACTGCAGCGGAGACCACAAACAGGTGTAGAAAGGTCTGTCCCCCCAACCGCACTCTCACAGGCTTAGTCACTGGCAGTTTCTGCTCTTCCCCGGAGAAGCCCACAACGGTCACTGTAGTGGTGGAAAGATGTTGTTGGTTAGGCATCACATTCAAAGTCGAATATGTGGCCCCTGTGTCCACCAAGAACGGCAGTTCTTTGTCCATGACCATTAGGGACAGCATGGGGTCTGCCCCCCCTGCGTCCCGGGCCACCCGTGGGCACCGTCACTGGGAGGGGTCTCCCCACTCCCAGTCCTCGGATCCGGTGAGGGTGGGGTACTGCCCTCCTCCGGGAACAGCCTGTGGATTGGGTGCAGTCGCTTGTCCTGCTGGGGGTCCTCCTTGGGCCTGTCCTGCCCCGCACTCCCTGGCCCAATGACCCACAGCCCCACACCGGAAACAAGCTCCCTGCGGTGGCCACCTTTGCGACATACCCCGGCCCCATCCCCAGTTCCCGGCTCCCCGGCCTCGGCCCCCACGGCCTCTTCCCCATTGCTGGGGACCCCAACCTCGATTACTGTAATTGGTATTTTGTCCGACCCATGGGCCGAACTGGGGTGGTGGTGCTCCTGCCACCATCTGTCTCCCCTGCCCTTTCTTTTTGTAAGTCTGTGCTTTTTGTCTCGCTTCTCCCACCTGCAGTTTCAACAACTGTGTCTGTAAATCTTTCAGACCTCCTTCCTTTTTTGTGGCCTCGTCCCTCGCTCTCTGAAGATGATGCAACACATGTCTATCCCACACGGGGGACTCAGCGCCTGGGAGGTCAGGATTAGCCAAAATAGCTGCTTTCACTTGCTCAGGGACACCTTCCAGGACCGCTCGCCGGAACCACTCCTGCTGAACCCCCGCCTGCCCCGGGTGACACCCAGTTCTCCGCGTCCAATCCTCCTTACATTTATCCAGATATTCTCTGGGGGGTGTTTTAGGGTCCCACGAAAATTTTGGCATGCTAGCCCCACTTGGGGCGGGGAACATCTCCCGCATGGCTTCCCCCAAGCCCAGCACTACGTCACACTGTCACCGCGAGTGAGTGTCCCTGCCATTTCCTCTATTTCCTGCAGAGAATGTTTAGTGAGGCACCTCGCAGCCACTGCTCTGAAATCACCCAAGGCCAACTTTGTTCCCTGCGTCAGCTGGTCTAATTTATCCATCCAGTGACCTCCCCCGTCTGCAGGGGGGCATCTTGTCTGCTAGTGCCTGCACGTCCCCCAAAGAGAACGGCTTGTATCTCTCTGGGCCCCCTGAAGCCCCCCTTAATAGGGGAAACTGCTTAGACTTCAGGCTAGGTCGCCGCTGTAGAATGCGGGACCTGAGAATCAGTTTCCCTGAGGATTCCCTTCTCTCCGGCTCTACCCCCTCGCATTGTTCACCGTCCAAATCAATCAACACTTTCTCATCCTCATCTTCCTCACAATACCCCGACAATTCACCGATAATCTCAACTTCCCCTCTCCTAACCCGTGCCCGGTCTCGGAGAGGGGTGAGGCTGCCCCGATTACCCTGGGCTGCCTCCTCCTTTTGCTCTCTGATCACCCTTTCCTGGAAGGCTTGCTTAGTGCTGCCTTTACCAGGGGTGCCCGTACTTTCTCCCTCGGAATCCCTAGCGGTTTCACAATCCGAGTCTCTTTCCTCCACACTACCGCCATCCCTTCCCAGGAGGTTCCCTTCCCCCTGGGTTTGAACCTGAACCGTTTCCCCGGTAACATGTATTACTGGACATATGTGCGCCGGGGGAGCGGTGGGAAATCCCCCACGGCTGGTGTACGCCGGGGGTTGTTTGTCACTTTTCCTAGTTCCCTGCCCCTCTGGGACTGGGTCACAGTTATCGTTATCTCCACTTTCCCTATGCAGGTGATCGATCCCTTGCCAGAAAATGGCTAGGTGAGCCCACACTTGCCTCTCCTACTCCTGTTTCTCTCCCTCTTTTCTCCACTTTCCCCGTTGTAACACCCCTGCTTTGTCCAGCTGACATCCTGCCTCATCTTTCAGGCCTCTATGCTCCCTTTCCTTACGCCATAAAAGTGCTCCTAATGATTGTCTATCCTCTGGCTTGTATCCAGCACTTTTCACTGCAATACCCATACGCTTCCACGCATCTGCCTTCTCTCTCTCTGCCCTTTTCCTGTGCTGCTTTACCCACTGCTATTTTTAGCAACTGCATTTGTTCAGACAGAGGCTTCCACCGCCCGCGCACTGGTGGACGCCAGCCTCCGTCATCCAATTCTCTATCAAATTCGTGATCCATATTTTACCTTAGTCGACCTATCCACACTTAGTACACCTTTTCGCTGTCACTGAGTGCCCCACCAATAAACACCACCAAAACATAAACACACACACAATTATCAAGCCACGGACAACAGTAAACAGTAAACAGTAAGTAATCAATCGTAACTGCAAAGAATAAATGGCTCTATGTACACCTTATCTCACACCAGTTCCCCACCAACCCCCAGTCACCAACTCGCACTAAATACACTTTATTTACAAGGGTAGCTTCGAGGACTCTATACCTCGGGCCTACAATGACCCGTTTTCGGGAGGATGAACCTGACTCCTCCAGCCAAACGAGCTGCTTGGGGGTCCTATATCCCCGGGCTGCTCAGTCCCAGCTGTCCTACTACCTGCCAGCAGTAGGTGGGGTGCCAATCCACGGACGGGTCCCAGACCCTTGCCAATAGGTTCTGTGACGGAGGTCCCTGACCCACCGTCACATCTGAGAGCCCTCTGTTTTACAGGGTCCCTGACCCCCTGCGAAGGCTCCCAGGTCCCAGACCTTCTATCACAGCGCTTTCCTCACGGGTCCCAGACCCTCCTCAACAGTACTTCTCCCTTCTCTCCTCCAGGGTCCCCGACCCTTCCACACCGGTGCTTTCCTCCTGGGTCCCAGACCCTTCTACAACAATACTATTCTCACGGGTCCCAGACCCCTCTACAACACTACTTTACTCAAAGGTCCCAGACCTCTCCACAACGATACTATTCTCAGGGGTCCCAGACCCTTCAACAACACTACTCTACTCAAAGGTTCCAGACCTCTCCACAACGGTACTATTCTCAGGGGTCCCAGACCCTTCAACAACGATACTATTCTCAAGGGTCCCAGACCCTTCAGAGCTACACCCCCAACAAACCCTCGCCCCAATATTGGTTGACAGATCCTGAGACACTTCCAGCCACTTTTTAGGAATAGCCAATATGCAGAGTTTGATAAAACAGGCTCTGCCTACCTTTTTCTCTGGGCCCCGTGGCTGTCCGCGTCCGCAAGACCCCGTCTCTGGTTCCAATTAGCACAACCTCCTCCTCATCCCGGACGAGCCCCCAAATTGTTGGAGTTAGACTCCACCGAGTCCGTTGATGAGGGAAGGATGCAGTCTGAGGCGAAGGTTGGTTGCAAGTAAGCTCTCTTTAATGACGTCACAGATTGCAATCAGGGAGCACACTTAGATGCACAAAACAGTACATACCAAGAGTAGCTCAATATCTCTTGTCAGGGTCTAGTTTTTATACCCCGTTTAGGGCGTCTACTGTTCTTGTTGGTATTTTTCCAGTTGGCGTAACATACAAGTGTTGTTTTGAAATTACTGGCGTTAGTCCCCACACCCGTTCCCTTTTACCTTGTCTTGTTATGTTGCAATTTAGCAGCGTCAGCGACCCCCTCCCTTGTTATGTCCCCGCATGTCAAGCATAAGCTTAATGTCACCGCGACCCTGTCAATGTACCTTCTGCTTTTCTAAATTTACTTGCACTTCGAGGAGGGCCGGAGCCCCCCTTTTTGTCCTGCCTATGTTCCAGTTCCAGTTAGTTCCCCATTCTCAGTGTGACAAAGGTTAGCACGCGGCCTAGCCCCCCTTCAATACCCACTAGAGCAAATAATTATAATGCAACCAGTGCAAGAAAGTTGTCATGCCCGGCGCGTCCGCTCCTCGTGTGTGCCACGCCCCCTGATTACCCACGTGTACCTCCCTGATCTTCTCCAGCTTTGTCCGCTTACTTTGATTAGTCTCTGTGTATTTAAGTCCTGGTCTGACTCGTTTCCCCTGTCCGTCATTGTAGTTTGTTGTGCTTATGGTGTGGTGTAGCGTCTCCTGCCCCCATTTCGGTAATAAACCCCAGTTTTGCCCCGTATTTGCCAGTGTGCCTGCTGCTTGCTCGCCGCACCCACACGATCGCCGTTCTGCTCGCTAGTGATCGTGACAAAAGTAATTGTCTAGTTTTAAATCAGAAACTTAACACTATGCACCTTCTGTTTGCATAAACATTAAAATAATAACATAGCCATTACCTTATGTAACCTTAACCGTCAGGAATTTTACCATGGTTTACCATGAACCCTTTTATCCCTAATTCCACCCAGCCCTGGAAACTCTGGTAGGGCTCTCTGAAAACTCTCCTGCAACGTCTTTTGTCAGACAGAGGGTGGTGCAGGAGACTTGCAAGCATGGGCATCTTCTTATTTTTGTCCAGTCTTCTTATAAGACTCTAAAAGAGCTCTAAAAGCTAAAATCACTAATCTGCAAGATTGAAAGAGTCTTATTATTAAAAGTGAAATTGATATAGTTAATAAGTTTAATGATTGTTTTGCATAGGTATCTGTAGAGCAGTGGTCCCCAACCTTTTTGCCACCATGGGCTGGTTTTATTCCATTATCATTTCCCCGGACTGGTTGGGGACCGTCTTGTGACGTGCGTAAACGCACAATGGTCCCCAACCTTTTTTGTGCCATGAATCAATTTCATGTAAAACAATATTTTCACGGGCCGATATAGAAACAACTAAAAACAAAGTGTGTAAAAATACAACTCACCATCCCGCTGAATTAGTGGCAGCCCTGAGCTTGTTTCTCTCTTACAAGCCGGGTTGGGGGAGGGAGCAGAGACGTGTAACAAAGATAACGAGGTGCGCAATATTTAACTACAGTAAATCCAGTTATAACGTTATAACTTCAAGGGACCTGGCAAAACAGTCCATTATATCCAAAATCCGTTATATCCAGAGCTGCTGTATGCCCAGAACACAACTACAGGACACCATTTACTCGTGCCACACCCCAGCAGACACATTTGTGGCATAGATTATTATATTGTACATGTACTAAGTATGGGGCGGCACTGTTGCCTCACACCACCTCTCGGACCCAGGTTTGAGTCTCCGCCTGGGACACATGTGCATGGAGTTTGCATGTTCTCCCCATGTCATCGTGGGGTTTCCTCCAGGTACTCTGGTTTTCCCCCACAATCCAAAGACATGCTGGGGCTAATTGGACTTGCTAAATTGCCCGTAGGAATGCATGTGTGTATGAATGGTGTGTGAGTGTACCCTGTGATGAGCTGGCCCCCCGTCCTGGGTTGTTCCATGTCTCGTGCCCATTGCTTCCGGGATAGGCTCCGGACCCCCCGCCACCCAGTAGGATAAGCGGTTTGGAAGATGGATGGATGGAATTTAAGTATTAGCAATAAGGTTGTGCCATATCAATCGTCCACGATAACACTAGCATACATTTGTTTTGTGATAGAAAGTGTCATATCGCTATTTCAATGATATAGCGATGCGATTAGGGCAGCCACTTACAACAATATTTTTCTGTAGGTTAATTTATCAACTATTTTACTGATGGTTTGATTAATCTATGTGATTATTTGTTCTCCAGAAAATCATACTGACCGTCTCATTTAAGTTAAGTTTATTATGACAGCAACATACTGTATGTTATTGTAGGGCATACGTCATGGATGCCGGAGTTTCACCACTATGTGGACATTTATTTACGCCCACAATTGTATGAGCCAGAATTGTGACGGCCAGAAGTTAGTAATCTGCATGAATTCGTCATATCCTTATGTTTATTAAATTCACTTTTATAGAAGCGATAAGCATGGAAGTCATAAGCTTTGATGAGGCTATATTTGTCATTGAGAGAAAATGACTTTCTTCTTCCCATCATATTTTCCTTGCATGCCACATTGGCCTCAGGTAGCTAGCCAGAAGTAGGTAGGTCACTGCAAGACAAAATAGGGTGATCAAGGTACTGTGACGACTGTGAGCAGTAGGGAACGGGGAATCAGGAGCAAGCAGACGGGAATCCAGGAAACGAGGTTTATTTAAACAAAGCGACAAGGCAAGGCACACACGGTAGGCAACGCCAATGACCGGGCTGGGGAAACAGACTTGAACGCAGACTAAATACACAGGACTATTCAAACTGACAGAAAACAGCTGGTTACAATCGGGGTAGAACACATGGTTAATAAGGGGGCGTGGCACACACGAGGATAATACAAGCAGGTTATGACAGGTACAGTAAAAAAAAAAATATTACAGTTTAAATTTTTTCCATATGTTCTCATGTATAAGAAGACCCAAAATGAATGCTGTAAGTGGACTACTTGATTACTATAAGCAGATTATTTAAACATTATTTGTACTGGAATGATTCTGTCCCATAATAAATCACCCATATATTTATGAAAAATAAACAAACATCTGTCTTTCCAAAAAACTTGGCACAATAATCCATATGATTGTTTGTCACAGCAGAGCTGAACGGCAGGTGCTACTCTATCACAAAACCCAGTATGATCCCGATTTCTCTTGCAAATAAAAAACTGACATTTTTAATGTAGTATGACTCGATATATATACCAAACATTTATCATGAGAAAAAGTGGAGTGACATGATTTTGACCTAATTAAGTGCAGAAGCAGAGATAAGCCTACTTTGTAACCTCCAGATTGTGCTGCTTCTCAGCTAGGTTGAGGTTATGTATAATTTCCAGCAAAATTACCAAATCTAAAACTAGTCAGATGTGTGTGAGTGAATGATGTGTGAGTGTACCCTGTGATGAGCTGGCCCCCCGTCCTGGGTTGTTCCCTGCCTCATGCAAATAGCTTCCAGGATAGGCTCCGGACCCCGTGCGACCCAGAAGAATAAGCGGTTTGCAAAATGGATGGATGGATAATCATTGTGAGTGCACTCATCACCGAGGATGCTGATCACTAGTTAATTCATGAACCTGGACATGTTTATTTTAGTAGTAATTAGGGATGTCCAGATCCGATCACGTGATCGGAAATCGGGCCCGATCACGTGGTTTCAGACTCGATCGGAATCGGACGTTAGCTCCCGATCAGGATTCGGATATATATGTATATATATTCTCATTATTTTTTAACACATCTATAGTTATGCGGTGGCCCAGAGTTAGACCTCTTGACTCCACACAGAAACAGCAACGCGTGCGGCATGACATCACTTTGTTGCAGAGACGCTATTGGTTAAATGCCGGCAAAGTAGAACACAGAAGCAGCTTGAAGCGGAAAGCGCGAGTATGTCTGCGGTCTGGAGGTATTATATTAGTTGATGACAACAACATTGCCATAGCAAACTGTGAGATATGTAAACTTGGGATTGCAAGTGGTGGAAAGGAAAAGGCTACATTTAACACAACAAACCTAATACAGCACCTCAAAAACAAACACCCGACACAATACAGCGAGTTTACCCAGGCAACCCAGCCGAAGACGAGTCAGCTCACGCTGCAGGAGAGTTTGAAGAGGAGAGAAAAAATGCCCCGTGACAGCGCGAAGGCACAGGACATCACAGCCAAGATAGCACAAATGATCGCAATGAGTGACCTGCCATTCGCCTTTGTAGAGAACCCTGGATTTCTTATGCTTATGGAGCACGTAGAACCTCGATTTGAAATGCCGTCTCGCCACTATTTCACCGAGAAAGCTCTGCCAGCCCTTTATAAGAAGATTTCTGACAAACTACTTGTCCTGTTATCAGATGTACCCTATGTTTTGTTCACCACAGACATCTGGAGTTCGTCCGTAGCTCCCATGTCTCTACTAAGCCTTACCGCACAGTGGATTGGCTCAAGTTTTGTTTTACGCCGTGCGATCCTACATGTCCAGGAATTTCGCGGATCGCACACCGCAGAGCGCATCCAGCAATCGGTGGAAAAGATGATAAACAACTGGGGAATTGACAAGCAACGGGTCCACGTAATTTTGCGTGACAACGCGGCAAATATGAAGAAAGCTATGAGGGATATGGGAGTGCCGAGTGTGGGCTGTGTCGCCCATTCCTGTCAACTCTGTGTGCATGAGGGCCTGCTGTCTCAGCGCAGCGTGACGGAGACCCTGGCCAATGCAAGGAAGATTGTAGGCCATTTTAAACACTCCCCGTTGGCCTACTCTCGACTAGAAGACATACAGATGGACCTAAATATGGATATCAAGCGCCTACAGCAAGATGTACAGGTGAGATTCCTCTCGTAACTTTCTTTAATGTATTTCTATTTTATTATTGTTTCCCATACACTTGATTTAGTAAGCCACTAATACATTATGTGCTCTGCACCTAATTTGCACAAAAATAAAGTGAATCATGTTCTCTTATGTGCAGACGATGGAACAGCAGCCCCTACATGCTGCAGAGCCTACTGCAACAAAAACGTGCTCTTAGTGTCTTTGCAGCTGAGTGCACTCTACCAGCAACACTGACAGTTCACCAGTGGGAGCTGATGAATAAGACTGCTGATCTGCTATCCCCCTTTGAAGAGCTGATCAGAGTGTGAGCAGGGAGACTGCAACTGCAGCTGATGTGATCCCTGCCATAACAGGTAGTTTGTATTTTTATTTATTACTTTATACTGTAACATTTATTGATGTTATTTAAAACAAACTATAATCCCATGCATTCATTAAGTCATTCATTTACTCATTAGTCCTCAGACGTGTTCTGTCTCGGGAGGATGATGATGACCAGGGAATAAAAACAATGAAGAGGACTCTGCTGGAGGCAGTGCTTCAGCGCTTGTGAGTACCACATCAGCAGAAACTCAAGTGCAGATCTACCTCTCAGAAAAAAACACCCCTAAGAAAAGCGACCCACTTCAGTACTGGAAAGAACATGCTAATCAGTTTCCCTCTATGGCTGCTGTTGCAACCCAGTATCTCAGTGCCCCCTGCAGCTCTGTGGACAGTGAGAGACTTTTTAGTGCCGTTGCAAATGTCCTTGATGAGAACAGAAACAGGCTCAAACCTGACAAGGTAGAGATGTTAGTTTTCATTAAGAAAAACATACATTTCCTTCTGTGAAACTTACTACTGTGATGACAGTAAGAGTTAGGAGTGCAGTTCCTAAAAGCACATTACTGTCTTTGCAAACACTGTGGCACTTTTATTTTTTTTATTTGTTTACATGCCTGCCAGGTATTTTAAGTTGAGGTGCTATTTGTTTTTATATTAGACTTTTTTTTTATATTTACTGTTGCACTAGTCCAAAAGTGAAGAATTTATGTTATTTATTACATGATTGTTCAAGCTACTTTAAAGAAGTGCTCTGTTTGTTAACAGAGTTGTTGAATGTTAAAATAAGGTGAAATAAATAAAAAATAAGGAACATCCTTTCCTCGCTCTTCTTTATTCTTTTTTTTATGTATTATAGAAGTATCGGATCGGGACTCGGTATCGGTAGATACTCAAAATCAAATGACTCGGACTCAAGGGCAAAAAAACCTGATGGGGACATCCCTAGTAGTAATACTAGTCAATGAAATCCTCTGTCAGCATATTTACAGCCTTGTATTCTTTGTTATTTATTCATAATTTTGTTCATATTTTATTTAGTTATTTATGTTGCTGTGGGAGTGGAAGCATCAAAAGTTGTTCAGCCTCCTTTGATTAATTCACCTGAGGTAGACAAAGATGTACTGACATACTGCCCTAGTATTACTAACTTATACTCTGTGTGCCGTTATGTACAGCAGCCAAAGAAAGGCTCCTGAACTTCTGATTCAGGCACTTGATAAGGTTTCTCCTAAAGGAAGATTCTCAATGGATATGAACAGAAAACAATGTCTCACCAACCTCTCCATCAGTGACAGTAGGACAGAAGACACAGCTGTGTATTACTGTGCAGTGAAGCCCACAGTGACACAGAGTGTGTGTCTGATGGTACAAAGATATTATATTATATTATGAAGATATTATAAAATGAATGCATGGTATTGGATAATATAAAATGTAGAAAAAGAGAACAACGAGTCCTAGAATAATATAGCAAAAAGTCCCAAATAGATAGACTTGTTCTAAGCTGATAGGTGGACCTTGAAAAAGTAGAAGAAACTGGTATCTCCAGATGGCCAAATTTTCTTTGAACTGCCTGGACCATGAAAGGCAGAAGTAACTGGAATGTCCAGATATCCGACTTGTCCTTGATTTGTCAGATGACTGTCGCATTTTAGGCCATAAAAGATGTATGCATTTGTTGCTCGGGGAGCAGAACATGAGACGCATGATTGCTGAGTGTCTGTTCCCTTTGAGCTCATCGAATAATAAAGTTCTGTCAAACACTTAAACATCAGACTTTGAGAAATTTCTTCCACAGATTTGGGGGCTCGTCCGGGATCGGAGAAAGGGAGCAGCCAGAGCGCACGGACGGCGAGGAACGAGGTGTCCTGTTAGAATGGAGTGGTGAGACGTCACTGCCAGCCAAGGAGCGAGGAAAAAAGTTACTCGATCCGGCTCAGGACGAACGCCTGGACATCCCAATCCGATCAACGGACCAAAATTGAAGGGAAAAAAATTGTAAGTTGATTTATTAAATCACAAGTCGATGTTTAAGTCTGTATAGTATCTATATGTGCTGTTTGACAAACTTTGGAAAAAGCGCTAGTGGATTGCGATCCACAGGAGGATCCTCGTATTCACAGGAAGGTGAATACAGGTATTTGCAAGGAAGCAAATACAGGTGTCTACAGAGACACAGGTCTTTCACAAGGAAGTGAAAGGGTTTTCACGAGGGAGTGAAAACAGGCCGGTTGGTTGGCATTTGCCCCACCGGGGTATAAATAAGGTTGTGTGTGGAAACTGATCCGTTACTGGCAACTGGCAGTTAACACGGCTCTGCCGGGGGCAGCCTGATAGCGGACTGAATCCTGCCAGGGAAGTGAATGAATAGTACCTGCCACGCAGTGATTCGTGTTGTTGTTTGAATGTGTGAAGCGTGTAAATATCCTGGTTGTGATGAATGTGAATGTGTTGTCTAGTGCAGAATATCAGGTAAACGAACTAATAAGCGTCCAGAAAATTAGACAGAGATACCAGCGTAAAAAGCGGATGGAGGCCAAGCGGCCGGGGCCAAACTAAATTTGTCTCATTTATGAGTCAACATTTATATTGCTGGAATGTGTGTCTGGTGCGCATAATAAAATATTAATTATATTATTCACCAATCCTGCTAAATCAAAGTATTCGTTTGTGTTCATAATAAATAGCTAGCTCTGTCGCAAGGAAGGAATTTGCTTTTGCTTTCTCGCAAATTCTGTTGCAACGAAGAAACTTGCTTCTGCTTTCGCAACGAAGTAAACTGCTTAATTTCCTGAAGTACTTCGTTGAGGGTAACTGGTGAACAGATAGGAAAAGTCATGGGCAGTTCAAATAGCAAAGAGAGCAAATGGGCTCCAGATCATGCATATGACCCAGAGGGTATGACAAAATTTGAAAAACAAATGAGAAAACACAGTTGTCGAAAGCCAGGCTAGAAACGTATATGTCGCGATGTGGTCGAGACTGAGATGGGAGAGTTTTAGCAAAGAATGTGCCAAATGGACCCAGGTTCAAGTCTCCGCCTGGGTCACATGTGTGTGGAGTTTGCATGTTCTCCCCATGTCTTCGTGGGGTTTCCTCCGGGTACTCCGGTTTCCCCCCACAGTCCAAAAACATGCTGAGGTTAATTGGAGTTACTAAATTGCCCATAGGTGTGCATGTGTGAGTGAATGGTGTGAGAGTGTGCCCTGCGATGGGCTAGCCCCCCATCCTGGGTTGTTCCCTGCCTTGTGCCCATTGCTTCCGGGATAAGCTCCGGACCCCCCACGACCCAGTAGGATAAGCGGTTTGGAAAATGGATGGATGGATGGATGATAAGCTTGAAAAGTGGATATATGTGGCTAAATTGAAAGAGTTAGAGAAGGAAAAGGCAAATAATAAGGGACTGCGGGACAAACTGGGGAACAGGGGGACCAGGGAGTCAGTGGAGTTAAACGCTGAAAGGGCCAGGAATGAGGCTCAGGCGCAATCCCTCAGCATGGTGTTACAGAATACTAAGAAGAAAAAGGAAGAGATACCTCTGTACCCTCCTCTGCCGAATGTGCCTCCTCCCCCTGCTTATCATCCTCAGCTAGGAGCAGCTGCAGCAGCACCGGCGTCTGTGGAGGCCACTGCCCCTCCCTCAGAGAAGAAGGAGGAAGATGACGCAGTGGGGGAAGCAGGAGCCCCGCCGCTGAGACAGAGCCAGAGACTGCTGCAAAGGGGGAGAGACTCAGGCTCACAGCCATCGCAGTTGTACCCCTTGGTGGAGATACCTGACCCAAGGGGCCCTGCGCCTGATGGAACACCAAGGATGGTGTACTGTACGTCCAGCGCAACTGGGACTTGGCAGAGCTCAGAGAGGTGGTCAACTCCCTCCCAGATCCACAAGAGGTGGGGAGACACCGCTTCTGGCAGGAGGTGATGAACCTGGACGACGTCTACCAGCACCACGACTCCACTGCACAGCCACTTATGTGGAAAACCCCACACAACACGATTTGGATGATATTCAAGACTTCATGGGGAATGGATTTCCTACAGAAATGATTCAAATTGACTGTATTTATGTGGGACATCAAGCCACTGCTGTTTCTGTGACACTCCAAGAACAACAGCTTCGCTGGTTCTGCCCTGGAGATGAAGGCGTTCCACATGTCTCCTTGGGAAAGGTAGAAGGTAAAAACTGGAAATTTCTAGGATTATGGGTAAAAGAGTGTAAGGAGCGAGATGATTGGGTGAATGTGGAGAAAGGTAGATGGGTAACTAAGGACGGGACTGTACAAAGGTATGACAAGGTTTTAATTGTTGAGGTAAAACGGTAAATTCATTGCGATAATAGAACAAAAGGGCAATCTGTAGAGATTGAGGATTCACCGGCATGGCTGGATGAGATCCCAGAAAACTTTTGGGCAAAGGGGAAAAACGATTTTGGGCAAATTGTGACGGCTGAACCTCTACGGGTAATGCCTAAGTCTCAATACAGACCATAGCGCGTGCAGTACCCCCTCTCCAGAGAAGCAGAAGAGGGAATTGAAAAAGTGCATGGCGATTTGCTGGCTCGTGGGGCCATAGCTGAGATAAGCTATTCTCCGGTGAACTCCCTCATCCTGCCAGTAAAGAAAGCAGATGGGTCCTGGAGATTTGTGCAGGACCTAAGGGGGGTAAATGACTCAGTGTATCCGCGAGCGCCCATAGTCCCTAACCCAATCACCATTCTATCATCCATACCCCCAGAGTCTAAATGGTTTTCAGTTATTGATCTGGCAAATGCTTTCTTCTCTGTCCCAGTTCACCCAGACTCTCAGTACTGGTTTGCACACACCTTTAAAGGGAAAAGGTACACCTGGACAGTCATGCCACAGGGCTATACTGAGTCACCGAGTGTTTATGCTCAGGAGCTAGGAAAAAACTTAGAGCGCTTCACCCCCCAGGGGGAAGTACACTGGTGCAGTATGTGGATGATTTGTTGCTGTGTGCAGAAACGAGAGAGAGTTGTGAGAGAGATACGCGAGCGTTGTTGTTGTTCTGTGCAGAGAATGGACATAAGGCCTCTAAAAACTACCTAGGACATGTCCTGAACTCCCAGGGTAGAAAGCTGGGAGCCAAAACGGTGGAAGCTATCACCCAGGCACCAAAACCTGCAACCAAAAGGCAAATGATGAAATGGATGGGTATGATTGGCTATTGCTGTCCATGGATTCAGGATTTTGCCACAAGGGCCCAGCCCCTGCAAGACCTAATGCATGGTAAGGGAATGGGACCCCACGATGTGTTAGAATGGACAGATGAAAGCGAGCGGGCATTCACTGATCTAAAGCAGGCGCTTTGTGTGACCCCGGCATTGAGGGTCCCAAATTACAAACGCCCGTTTCAATTGTGTGTGGATGAAAGAGGTGGTTTCATGACTGCTGTTCTGGGACAGGAGCACGGGGGCCAATTCTGACCTATTGCTTACTGTTCTAGGAAGTTGGACTCTGTGGCGTGCTCCCTCCCTGCGTGTCTTCGGGCTGTGGCAGCCACTGCTGAAGCTGTGTTAATGTCATCTGATCTAGTGCAAATGCATCCTCTCCAGGTCTGCGCCTCTCATGCAGTACATGCCCTTCTGACTCAGGCAAAAACCTCTCACCTAACTGCTGCTAGGCTGATCTATTATCAGAACGTTTTGCTAACTTTAGCAAACGTGACGATAGAGTGATGTGGAGCAGTCAATCCTGCTACACTAGCTCCCACTGAGGTGGACGGTGACGAGCATGATTGCATTGAGGCGACCCAGGCATTGGCAAAGCCTAGGGATGACTTGGAGGAGGACCCCTAACAGAGGGAGAACTGGTTTTTGTGGATGGGTGTTCACTCCGGCTGGAGAATGGGGAGCCCTCCACATCATATGCAGTTGTCCGGCCGAATGGGGAACTAATAGAAGGAGGGAAGTTACCAAGGACGTGGTCCGTGCAGGCAATAGAGCTGTATGCCCTAACTCAGGCTTGTAATAAAATGAGAAACCAAAAAGTGACTATTTTTACTGACTCAAGGTATGCGTTCGGAGTCTGTCATGACCATGGGGCACTGTGGAAACAGAGAGGATTTCTCACAAGTTCAGGCAAACCTATTCAAAATCACTCACTTGTGTAGGACCTTCTCCAATCCATTCAGCTGCCAAAACGATTAGCCATTGTGAAATGTAAGGCACACACTAAGCAAAAGGACGAGGTGAGCGTGGGGAATAACTGGGCTGATTGGTGGGCAAAGAAAGCCGCCACAGACCCAGAGGCCCCAGTGAAGCTGATGATGTGCATTACTACTAATCCTGCTGACCTTTCTCTCCTACAGACAGGGGCAACTCCGGAGGACAAAGGACACTGGAAACGAAAAGCTGGAGTGTTGGGGAGTGATGGGGTCTGGAGGGAACAAACAACTAATCTTCCTTACCTCCCAAAGTCTGCCTTTCCAGGATTGGCAAAGGTGGCCCATGGATTGGACCAGAGACACTGGGCCACCCCTTCATTCACGGCTTATGCTCAAACTTTCGTTTCCAGGTGTTCCACATGTATGACTCACAACATGGGTCGTGCATTGAAGCCACCAACTGCTACAACTCCTCCAGCTGAGGGTCCTTTCCAACATTTGCAGATGGATTTCATAGAACTAACACCCTGTAGAGGTTATCGTTATTGTCTGGTGGTTGTTGATCTCTTTTCCAGATGGGTGGAAGCCTTCCCGGCCAAGCAAGCAACGGCCCAGATAGTTGCGAAAAATCTGTTAAAAGAAATATTCCCGCGATGGGATGTTCCAACATGCATTACCACTGATAATGGTACACATTTCTCTAATCAGGTGGTCCACAAGCTCTCTGAGTGGTTGAAAATCGACCGTCGACACTACTGTGCTTATCACACGCAGAGTGGAGGGATTGTTCACTTGCTTGTCCTTTTTCTTCCCACTGCACTGATGGACGTACAGTTCTCATGTGCTGATGCAGGTTATTTGTAGAGCCTGTTCGATATGAGATTTTATCCTTGCACGCTCTACACTCTGCCTTTGTATTGTCAATGTAATGCATCCAAATTTTTCCTGCGGTCACTCATTTTGTCGCGCGTCTCCTTCCCTCCTGTTTCTTTCTCTGTGCGTGTGATTGCTGCATTTGTCTGTGGGTACATTCCACTTCACGCTGCCGCGCTGGCTTAAACCAATGCATTCTGGTCCCAACGCAATGCATCATGGTTAGGATTTTTTGTCCGACTTCAGCCGGCGCTGCAAAACGTCACCACCCGTGACCATGTCACATGGTACAAAAACCTCGCGAGAGCAAGGTTTTCCAATCCATGCGGCTTGGAAAAAAAAATAGAGAAAGAAAAATAGCCGCTCTGACTCCGGCTCACAGGCAGAAGCCGATGTTCTGCCATTTTTTTGTTGCCTTGCCAGAATTTCCTACCCATACTCCTGAATGGACATCTGTATAAGGATTTATGCTATCAAAATAACTTTCCTGTACTTTAGAGGGGGAAGCAGTTTTTACACATAGTTTTATGCTTCCAGAAATTGCTGCCTATAGTTTTTAATGGGCTATCAGTTTTTTACACTAAGAATGTAATGTCATAAAATAATCATCGTTGATGAAGTAGTTATTAGCTTCTTATGCCCCATGCATTCCTGCTGGTTTTAACCACATTGTGGGCATCTTATGTGATAAAAAAAAATGTTTCCTCAGTTTTATAATAATCTGTGAACAAACAAGCAGGTTTAAAGAAAAACTGAACGAAGTTTATTTTTCTGAACATTTGTCACAAACATAAGTCAAGTCTTTCTTGTATTTGGTACATTAGAAAAGTGCCCACCTACTGCAGAGGTCACACTGCACCTAAAAGACAGTTAAATTAATATGTCATCTGAAACAACGAAACAAACCTTTATGACAGGTCTTTGGAGAAACGTAATATTTTTAATCTATATTAAAATATGTGAGGTTAGGACAAGCATTTTATGAGTTCATAATAAAGTGCATTAACCTTTGGCTCCATTAAAATATCTTCATTACAAGGATCAGGTATATTTCCAGGAGTTCTCCTTTTGTGAATTCAGTCAATGTTGTACTGGTTGGAAATGTTTCTTTGACAAGTTGAGATGTTAAAGTAGAAACAGAATAATTTGTATGGGAGTATGACTTCTTACCATTTCAATCATGCTTTCATCAGCATTTCCTTCCAACATAGAGCAAACCACACAGTAGTCCTCTACATTTCCTAGGAGCATACCATTTGAATAATCTATTCAAAATGAACTGAAAAATCCAACTACAATTCAGCAAATTATAGTCCACAACATTGAAAGTTGGGTTAAAAGAATAACCCTAAATTACTACACTGTTACTGCACAATATACTGTAGTTATTACTGTAATTCTATTGCATTGTTGACCATGTAACACAGTATACAACTGACCACAGACTAGGCTACAAACGACACGCTTTGTAATGTAAATGATTACCGATACAGATCATATTACCAAAAAATTCACAAAACATACATTTATGACAGTTGATACTAGAACAGGATTTGTACGTCCAGTGTAGTTACCATGTGAATATTTTGTGCCTGTTGTGTAATGTCACCATCCCACAAGACCTCTCTCTGAGGGTGTTTCATCTGGTACATCCAGATTCTTAATCTTCTTTTCATTTGTAATTGCCAAAATATTAGCAATAGTCCTAAACATACCTCGACATTCCAGCAGTGCACATGCAATTTCCATTCGAGATGCGCTCACAGCACTTTGGCTCGTCTTCATATCACTGATGTGACCCCTTGAAAGGTGCAAACTGCAAAATTCAGTTGTATTCATATTAATTCAAAGTAATAACTGCCCAGTATAACTCAGCAAACAGGTACCTTCAAAATAAGAACTCCACAACTGCTGGAATCTTGCTGTAGCTCGGGTTTGCACTTGCCACACTGCATTGTGCTCGGCACAGTCTCTCATCTTCAGAAAATTTCTAGATATTGTAAAAGACATTAAAAACTGTATTCAAATCTGGGAACATAAAAAATCATGCTAAGAATTAAAGCCCGTGTTTTCTCTCCAATGGTCATTACTGAAATGCATGTAATAACTCTTAACATGTTTTCAATTAAATTACATCGGAGTGACTTGTTTAATTAGAAATATTCCCACATGACATCATATGCACAGTTACCTCCAATTTCTCAGAACTTTACATTCATATGCATCTTACTTTTCCAATGGGTCAACAATTGTAATGGTCTCACTGGACATCTTTAAAAAGGCAAATAATGTATAATAATTTCACAAGGACACAAATTACATCTAAAACATAGCAGAAGCAAACTGGGTGAGAAACATTCCAAAGCTCTGCTCATGATGATGTTGTTATAATTGTGATTCCTCAATTTTACAAATGTAGAAAAATTTAAAAGCAAAAACAGAAATGAAATTCCAGGACATTTTGCCATTTGTATCACTTTACAGGTCATTTCAATGACCTAAATATTTTCAGGTTTTCAGGACACGTGGGAAACCTGTAAGAGGAATGTAGAAAGGAAGGTTGGATTGGAGGCTAAGGATGACATTAAAAGTTTCCTCCAATATTTTAACTCCAAAAGAGCTCTAAAAGCTGAAATCAGTAATCTGTAGGATAGTAAGGGTCTTATAACTGAAAATGAAATTGATATAGTAAAAATAAGAGTTTAATGATTCTTTTACACAATAGAGAACGCAGGTAACCTGCCACCATTTAATACAAATACAGTGTCCTCTATGAGCAATATATGTATAACTGAGGCTGATGTGGTACAAAGCCTTGCTAAGCTCAAAATAAATAAATTGCAGGGCCCTGATGGCATCTTACCTATAGTTTTAAAAGAGATGAGGGATATTATTAGCCAACCTTTAACATTACTATTTGAGAAATCCTTATCTACTGGTGTGGCACTTTCTAATTGGAAGCATGCCAATATAACACCCATATTCAAAAAAGGGGATAGAAGTAATCCAGCAAACTATAAGCCAATCAGTTTAACTTGCATAACTGGAATGGTAATGGAAGCTATAATCCAAGTGAAAATGGTAGATTACCTGGATGCAAATAACATTCTGAGGGATAGCCAACATGGATTTAGGGATTTAGGTCCTGTTTAACTAATCTACTTGGGTTCCTTGAGGAAGCTACAAAAGAAATTGATCACAAAAAGGCCTATGATGTGATCTGCTTAGTTTTGCAGAAGGCCTTTGATGTTGTCCACCACAAACGGCTCTTGCTTAAACTCCAAACTGAAGGGATTTTAGCAACTGTAGCAGCTTGGATTGAGAACTGGTTAAGAGCACAGAGGCTACAACGGGATCTTGATTTAATTTGCGACTGGGCTGATACCTGGCAGATGAAATTTAATGTAGATAGATGTAAGGTAATCCATGCAGGGAGCAGAAATATAAAGTACAGATATTTTATGGGTTCCACTGAAATAAAGGTAGCTGATTATGAGAAAGACCTCGGTGTGTATGTTGATGCTTCCATGTCCCACTCTTGCCAGTGTGGGGAAGCAATTAAAAAGGCCAATAGGATGTTGGGTTACATCTCTAGGTGTGTGGAGTTCAAGGGAACTGATGCTACGATTATTTAATTCCTTGGTAAGACCCCACCTAGAATATTGTGTGCAGGTTTGGTCACCATTCCTTAAGAAGGACATTGCTGCCTTGGAAAAGGTGCAATGTAGGGCTACGAGAATTATTCCTGGTCTTAGAGGAATGTTTTATGAGGAGAGATTACCTGAGCTGAATCTGTTTAGCCTCGAGCAAAGGAGACTAAGGGGGGGGACATGATCCAGGTATATAAAATTCTAACAGGTCTGGATGCTGTTCGATATTTCAATATTAGTTTAAATAATAGAACCGGTGGCCTTAAGTGGAAATTAGTGGGAGAACATTTCAAAACGAATTTGAGGAAGTATTTCTTTACACAGCGTGTACGTAGAGTACGGAATAGTCTTATTACTAGTGTAACGCAAGCTAAATCCCTGGGTTCCTTTAAATCAGAGCTAGAGAAGATTTTAATAACTTTGAGCTATTAGTTAAGTTGTCCCCAAAAGAGCTTGATGGGCTGATTGGTCTCCTCTCGTTTGTAAATTTCTTATGTTCTTTTGTAAGATTTTAACAACTCTGAGCTGTTAGTTGAGTGCTCCCCAAACGAGCTTGATAGGCCAAATGACCTCCTCTCATTTGTAAATTTATGTTCTTATGTAGGTATAAAAATAACTGACCATATGATAAAATGATTTTGTCTAATACAGGACTACAGTCTTCATTAGGTATATATTTTCCCCTCGCACTTTGTATGGGCAGTGAATTGCCCCTACTTACGTGTGGATTCCTAATAAGAAAAATGCAAGAAATGAACACACATATAGTCAGAATAATTCTCATGTTGTCAACTATTGAGTGCAATTCAAATTTTATTGAACAAATCTAATGATTACAGTATTTTTTTGTCAAACAAAACACTTACAATGAACTGTTCCAAATTATTATGCACAGTAAGCTGCAAAACACTTTATAAGTTGCAAAGAACTGAAAATTGTCATTTGTTGTGTTTGCAACATATGTACTGAAATCAAACACGTCACGTCACATTTTGACATAGGACCCCTTATTTGATAGCAGCTTCACAAGTCTTGCATCCATTGAACTTGTGTATTTGGACAGTTTCTGCTTGTGAGCACTGGTTAGTGGCGGCAGAATAGAAGGTTTATGCACAGTTGCAGTGGAGGACTCTACACCTTGATGTCCATGGGACTCCAGAGGCACCAGCAGCTTCAAATATCTGTTTGCTGCTACATAATGGCATTTTAGCAGCTGCTCTCTTGATCTGATGCATGGATCTGGCAGAAATCTTCCTCAATTTCCCTTTATCTGCACGAACCCGTCTGTGCTCTTATCTACTGCATGGAAAGGCTCATTTTCCATTTTTGTTCTGCATTCTGAAATGGAAGAAAAAAAACTTTCATGAAGAACACAAACCTATAAAAGGTACTTCTGTGACACTATTAAGGAAGGATCTGACTAGGAGAAAAGCTGGCAGAGTGATTGCCTGGCTGTCGGCTGCAAATGCTATGTCGAGCAGTAATATGGCATTAATCAACAGATATGAGGTGAAGATTTAAATATTCTAGAGGGAGCCTGGTGGGGACCTACTTGTGTCGGATGAGCCGGCCTCCCTGGATCACTTGTGCCGTCACATTGGCCATGTGGCAAGAAAAAAGGAGCCAGTTTCGGGGCTGGACTCGGTATGAGAACCTCATAAATATCACAGAGTAACAGGTAAGAGCTGGGGAGACAAAGATCATGCAGGGGTCAGAGGCCAGAAAGAAGAAGAGCAACCAGCTTAAAACCTTTAAAAAGTCCCTCTGGAGTCCCGAGTGACCCAGTGGACGCTCATATAGATGGAAGGTGAGCCCTCTGCCTCTTACCGAAGGTCATTCGACCGCTGATGATGTCGGGGCTCTTCCTCATATCGCTGACTGCGACTAGGGGAAGACCCCAATTAATAACTGGTCCCCAGAAGTGCTGAAATCAAACAATAAAACACAGAGCTGATCTAACATGCAGCAGGGTGAAGGTACCATTAAATAAATTTCAGAGGATTCTTACAATACATTAGTGTGAGATTATTAAACAGTAGTCATAAAATTACATGTATATTAACAAAAAATCAGTTTGTTACTTTCTTACCGTGCTTTTGTTGTAAGGATTTTCCCAACAGGCACATTCAGATCACGGAAAGACAAAGAAAACAAACAAAAAAAATTATAAGTGCAATTCTGTGATCACCAGCAGCACTTCTGCAATGAGGGACCCAAATGTAAGCAGTGACTTTATGCTTACATCTACAACAAAGTGAAGAGTTTAAGCTTCTTATACACTGACGGCAATCGACAAGGAAAGTTTACATATTGGATTTTTACATAAACTGCAAGCGCCTCTGGATGCACATACCTCCTCAGATACTTCCGAAACTCTTTGTTTTTAAGCTGGTTTACAGCTCTCTGAAAGAAATTCCTTGCCATGTTTAGTCAATGTACATGCACGTATGTTGATTTTGTTCAAAATGAAATGTGAAGATGAATTTGCCGTTTATATAGGAATGCGAATGACATCAGCACTCTAGATTCTAGAACTTACATACGTAGGCTACTGCTTATGTAACTGACGTAACTGTTCCAACATCTCCTTGGAAACGGACTGGAATTGAATGGAAGAATGTTAGTGGGCGAAATGAATTTTGTCAACTGAATAAATTCATTTTGTGTACAAAATGCATTTCCTGAACGAAAGTCATTTTGTGGAGGAAAGGAATGTCATGAATGATACAGAGTCATTTCGTGGAAGAAATCGATTCTGCGGAATTACGGAGTGCTTTTGTGGAAGCAAGAAATACATTTCATCTGTTGCAGAGTCACGAAAAAGCAGCGCTTGACACTTGGCATACCATAAAGTACAAAGTACTCAGCAGGCACATGGACGCAGACACATCTGTATCCACACCTGGATATTTCAGTGTGACTTTTATTGCGTGGATTCTTACTACAGTGGTGCCTGCGGTTCACGAACACAATCCGTTCCAGGAAAGTGGTCGTGAACCAATTTGTACGCGATCCAAGGCAATTTTCCCAATAAGAAAGCATTTAAATTCCACTAATTCGTTCAGAAGTCTACCAAATAATGATTTGTTGTCAATTGTTTTTCTGGTTTTTATAGTGAAAACTTTAAAGAAAAACACAATATAGTGTGACGACGGGCGGACCGAGGCATTACGGGAGACATGGAGACTTGCTTGCTGGGGTAATTACGCTTTTTATTTACAGTCATTAAACCCCTTGCATTGTTGTGGTTGTTAATGTTAATGGTTGCATTTCCCTATTGTCGCGTGTGTGTTTGGCCGTGTTTTGTAAACGGTCCGATCCTCACGTGTATTTAGCGTGTGTAAATCATCCACCGTGTGTGCATCTTGCAGTTCGGCGTCTGTGTATTTGGGACGTGTCCCATTGGAAAGACATTGGGATTTTGGCTTTTAAAATCTCAATCTAAAGAAGCACATCGAAGAAAGCTAAACTAATGGTAAACACCAGTGAATTAATTTCAGTTATCACGATTAGCCTGGATAACAGCTTGGGGAGAGCTTTGTGTCTGATGTTAAGTGAACGTTTTCTTCTCTTGGTGATAGGCTGGTTAGGGCATTTGAATCACTAATATTAACTTGGACATTTGAACAATGAACACTGAAATAGTTATGTAAGCTGAAAAACAGGGTTTTGTGACTGAGATAATGAACCCCATGCTGGTAATAGGAAAAACGGTGACTTGTGTTTTCAGAAATGGCTTTAAAATACGTTAACATTAACCTGTACTTCTTTTTTAACAATAGCATACTCCTGTTTAGGTTTTTAAAGCCCTCTTTTTGAAGTGTGTGATGTATGCAAATTTTTTCTTTTCCATGCTTTAAAATGCTGAGTAAACGTTTTGATATTAAAAGTTTAGACAGCGTTCCGTTGTTATTCATATTTACTTGCACTTTAATTACTCAAGTACAGTTAGTTACAGATTATTTGTAATACTTAAGTACAGTGAACACTATGTACTTTAAGACTTTTACTTGAGTGGAATTCTAGTTGGTGACTTGGGAGGGTATCTGTACTTATACTTAAGTGTGACTTTCGGGTACTTTATACAAGACTGTGAACAAGCTCGACTGTCTCAGACGGAAATCATAGCTCAGAGGTAATGATACTATATTAATAATCTCTGAGTTAATGATTAAGACATATATCAGCCTTCCAGCTACAACTGACTAGAAATCAACCTAATGTTTTTCATGTTAGAAATCATAAACCTGCTTCAGTTCATGTCTCTGTGTGAAATCAGATGTTACTCACATGGCACAAGGCCCAATGTGGCTCTGACTGTAATCACCCAGAGTGTGGCCCAGCGTGACTCCTGATGACATGTTAATCTCTTGGAGTGGGAATTCCATTTCCATAAAAGGTATTGTAGGAAACCTCGTTAATGGAAATATATTTTCAAAACCTTCGAACAATATTGGCCTTTCGCATTTTTCTCACAAAAAACTCCAAAAATGTCAGGTAGTGACAACTCCAATGAGCAGAGTGAAAAAACGATTAAAATCGGTATTTAACTAACTAAATCAGAAACACATTTTTGTTTGACTGTTTAACAAACACATCTAAAATTTTATACATTTAAACATTAACAAAAGCTGTTAATGTGTTTTCTTTAAAAGTTACAAGTCTATTTTGTGTGGTTTTTCACAATAAGACTCATGAACGACTAAGTTAGTATGTTTTGGGGTCTGTATGCACATCGCGGTCCTATACTTTCACAGACCTAAAGTTAAACTCTAAAGCCCCTAACCACCGGTGTGTGTGTGTGTGTGTGCGTGTGTGTTTGTGCACATGAGCATGAATATACATTTACCGAAAAAACATATTTATTAAAATAACTAAGGCTTTATTCTGTCAAATTTTTTTTTTTTAGAATTCCAGCAGATAAATGGGGTCGTTATAGTGAATCTGTAGTCTCCCTGCATAGTGGATGACTGCTGACACTGTTGAATTTGAACTATGTTTCATTAACTATCAAACAGTCTGCAGCTCCGTTACCGTTGTCAACTTAGCATTGTACTCCAGCAAGCATCTCAGATCAAGCTTGTAGATTATATAAGCTGGGGCCGTGGGCACCTTGTAGGATGTCTTTATTAAAATAACTAAGACCTTATTCTTTAAAGTTTTTAATGTGTATTTGCAGCATGGTGCTAAATGCAGCTTACTGGTTCCTATTAAATATAATTAAATAATCATGTACACCTTCTTTAAAATAACAAGACTATATCCTAAATTCTTACACCCTTGCCTGATTCCACAGTTCCTACCCCACACTTATGTGGCCCCCCTCCCACCATTCCATGACTTGTGAGATAAGGAAAGCACACTTCCCAACCTTTGGTTGTGCACTTGTGCGCATGCTTGGGGTTTTGCTGTGTGTGTGTCTGTGTGTCTGTGTGTGTAGGTTGTTCATCTTGTAGGTTGTTCATATTAATTTAAAATTTCGCTATAACAAAACAATCCTTATACATTTTAATAAAAAACGTGAACTATATTTGTTTGGTGTTTTTTTGATTGAGCAAACTCTTTTGTGTTTTTGTGTGCGTGTCCGATACAACTGTAGTTTGTATCAACTTTTTTTTAGTTTGACCTCCGGGGTGTGTGTTTGTCTGCATGCGCGTGAATAAACATTTACTGAAAAACGTATTTATTAAAATAACTAAGACTTTATTCTGTCAAAGTTTTTAAAAATGTGTTTTGATGCATGTCACTAAATGCTGCTTAATAGTACCTAACCGGGGGTGCTCCCCCAGAGACAGTTGCTAGTCCATTTATTCTTTTAAAGACTACTGATTCCAATTTGGTGCCATATGCTGATTCAGGTCTCTTGTAGATTTTCTCTTGACCGGTCAGCGCAGTCTCTCTCTTGTACATAGAAAAAAAAAACAGAGAATACCTATTATTAGAATGTTATTTTTAATTTAATTTAATTAAATAGCGTTTTTATCACGCGAATAAAAGAAATAATATACTCACCGGGTAAGGCCTGGATGAACCTCTTTGGCTGGCAGGAAGGGTAAGACCTCGAAGATACTTGTGCCTCTACCCTAGGAGGAAAAGGCCCCCCCGCTCGACGTAATATCAACCAGGTGCAGTCATATCGTTTCTCTATTAACCCATATCTGTACTGTCGTGTATGAAAAACAGGATTTACTGGGAGACAAAGTGTGTATGGCCCGAGTCATTAGAGATGACCTTCAAAAGTATGGCTCCATATGCTGATGTAATACAACGCTTGCGTGTCTTTACTAGATTATTTAATTGCAATTAACCAGGTGCACTCATATTGTTTCTCTATTAACCCATATCTGTACTTGTGCGAGGTCATATATGAAAAACAACACTTCAAACAGATTTTATGTATGGCCCAAGTTGTTAGAGATGGCCTTCAAAAGTGTGGCCCCATACGCTGATGTAATACAAACGCTTGCGTGAGGAAGAAACACACATACACTGTCAAAACTACCGGCAAGCGTTTTTATTGGACGACAGACCCTCCGCCTCCTCTCATTCTTTGCTCCAACTTTATCATTTTCTCCCAGAGTCTCAGTCTCTCAGAGTTTCTCTCAGACTCAGCTCTCCGGCATCAGACTCGCGCAGCGGCATGGCTCTCAGCTCTCCGGCATCAGACTCGCGCAGCGGCACGGCTCTCAGCTCTCCGGCATCGCTCTCTCCGAGGATTATCCAAGGCCGTGGGGACCTTACCGCAGTACCGCACCAGACACAGCATTCTAAGTCCTTCGGTGATTCTCCAAAGCCCGGGACCTTACCGCAGTACCGCAACACCAGACACAGCGTACGCTCACGCTCCATCAGGTAACCCACCCCCGCTCAGCCCTGGCGGCGCCCGACAAAATAATAACTTGTTAAAATAACACACACACTCATAAGCACTCTCCTCAATATAATTTAAAAATAAAATAATAATTAAATAAATCATTTAAAATAAATAAATAATTTATAATAATAATAAATAATTTATAATAATAATAAATAATTTATAATAATAATAAATAATTTATAATAATTAAATAAATAATAAATAAATAAATAAAAATTAAATCCAACTCCCGTGATGTTACATTGTACCACCACAACCAAGCCCCGCCTACACAAGCCCCGCCCCCAAGTGACCTTTTGACCCGACCTGTCAATTTGATGGAAGCGGTATTCCATCCCTCTCTCTGAGATCAGAACTTAGAGAGACAGACAGTGGAGTACAGTGGGGGGGGGGGGGAGAAACTGCATGCGGAAGGTATTCGAAGCTACCCCAACTGGTGCACATAGAGTTGTAGTTATAAAGTAGTCGCAGTAGGCCTTATGCAATATGTTATGCGGTAGTACAAATATATTGTTACGTTAATCCTATTAAATGTTAACCATGTATTTACAGTGACTCAATGACAAGATGTCAATACCAATCTTGAATCAAAGGTCAACCTAATATTCACTGTGATTCAATGTCAATATAATCAATATCAATATTCTTATCTCAGGTTGGAGCCTGTTCTGGTAAATTGATCAAAATGGGTGGATTTTACCTTGCTGCAAATGTGAACCAATAGAACTTGATTTCTTGTTTCATGACCAATCAGGACTTAGATGTCCTTATAGGGAATTGGCTATTATAGTCTATCAACTGGTTGCTCTTTGTGCTCGGGGTGCCTGGTGCTAGAGTGTGACAGAAGCACTTTGCTGGATTGCTTGAATAAAAGAGAACTCTCTCACCAACTGAGAGGTCTGGAGTTTAATTCTAAATGGCTCAACTAGAGTTATCAGAGAGGTTGATTCATAATTTCCCTTATATAGAATCAGTGGTTGCGCAGGCACGCGGAGTGGAGCTTCCCGAATAAGGCTGAAGTTGGCTCCTTATTTGCAGCTCCTTACTCACATTTTCCGATCCACCTTAAATGCTGCGCAGCCGAATGCAATGACGCGATTGCGCCTGTAGAGGGGCTCATTTAGCGAGGGTTACCTTCAGAACTTCATTTGGCTTTCGATTCCTATTAACTGAACACGATTATACTGACTTGTTGCCACTTTGAGGAAAGTATATATCTGGGCAGTTTCAGTAATAGTATGTGTGTATTTTATCAGAAAATGAGACAAACGCAAACGTCTTTCCACTCCCAATCAGGCCCAGAAATATGCCCAATCAGGCAAATATGAACTTCTCAGTACACATCAGGTATGCCACTATATAGGAAAAGTGACATTGTCCTGACCCAGACTGATTTAATACTTTAAAGATCAGATGGAAACAAGGCATGTCATACTATAGCGCACAAAGGTGTGAATGAGAAGCCAGGTTTCCATGCCCATTTTAATACATTAAATCAGTCTGGGCCAGGACAATGTGACTTATTCTATATTGTGCATACCTGACGTGTACTGAGAAGTTCATATATGCCTGATCCAGAGAGGTTTAAAGTATTAAAATGCTCCCCCTACATGCGCAATAAGACGCTGCGAGTAATAAATATGACTGGTGTGTGAGTGTTTGTGGGCTGGCCCGCCATCCTGGGTTGTTCCCTGCCTCGTGCCCATTGCTTCCGGGATAGGCTCCGGACCCCCCGCGACCCAATAGGATAAGCGGTTTGGAAAATGGATGGATGGATGGAATAATAAATAAGACTGATGTGTGACTGTGCCCTGCGATGGGCTGGCCCCCATCCTGGGTTGTTCCCCGCCTCGTGCCCCCCGCGAGGTAGAAGGATAAGCGGTTTGGAAAATGGATGGATGGAATAATAAGTAAGTTACGTGTGATCCCGCTGCAAATAATAATACGTAATACGTTATTACATGAATGCGCACACAGATGGAGTGCGGAAAAGGTGGAAGCGTAAGAGCAAGATGAATGCGGTAGGCAGGAGTCCTTGCATTAACAGTGAGACACGCGTTTCTCTCATAATGTAATCTATCTTAAAGGTTTTGATGAAACTTGAGAGCCTTGAATAAAATAAGGCAACAATTTGCACCCACTTTTTGGGAGTAAACATAACTGTTTATTGGAGTAAACTGTTTTTTTTAGTGAAATACACCCAATTTAAAGAAAATAAATATTTTAAATATTTAACTGTAAAATGTGGAATTCTATACTGTACTGTTTTTCCGCCATACTACCTTTACCAGCATGCTGTGCAGTTTGTACATTCCCACCGTTAAGGCAGTTTTTTTTTTTCATCTTGGATGGACCAATTACAGTGGAGAAATCCACTTAGCCCGCGAAATCGCGGCGGCAATGCGTCAGTTGCTGGAGTGAGGGTGTTCTTTTTGGCGGAGATAACGGGGCTGTCGGCACGTCAAATTTTAAATGGCAAGCAATTTCTTTCCAAAAGCTATGAACCAACTGAGAAACAAGTAGTATCGGAAGTATCTGAGGAGGTATGTGCATCCAGAGGCGCTTGCAGTTTATTTAAAAATCCTATATGTAAACTTTCCTTGTCGATTGCCTTCAGTGCATATAGAGCTTAAACTCTTCGCTTTGTTGTAGATGTAAGCATAAAGTCACTTCTTACGTTTGGGTCCATCATTGCAGAAGTGCTGCTGGTGATCACAGAATTGCACTTATAATTTTTTTTGTTTGTTTTCTTTGTCTTTCCGTGATCTAAATGTGCCTGTTGGGAAAATCCTTACAACAAAAGCACGGCAAGAAAGTCAGAAACTGATTTTTTGTTAATATACATGTAATTTTATGACTACTGTTTAATAATCTCACACTAATATATTGTAAGAATCCTCTGGAATTTCGTTAATGGTACCTTCACCCTGCTGCATGTTAGATCAGCTCTGTGTTTTATTGTTTGATTTCAGCACTTCTGGGGACCTGTAATTAATTGGGGTCTGCCCATAGTCGCTGTGACGGGCATGAGGAAGAGCCCTGAAATAATCAGTGGTCGAATGACCTTAGGTAAGAGGCAGAGGGCTCACCTTCCATCTATATGTGTCCACTGGGTCACTCGGGACTCCAGAGGGACTTTTTAAAGGTTTTAAGCTGGTTGCTCTTCTTCTTTCTGGCCTCTGACCCCTGCATGATCTCTGTCTCCCCAGCTCTTACCTGTAACTCACTCATTTTTATGAAGTTCTCCTATCAAGTCCAGCGCCAATACTGGCTCCTCTTCGGATGCCATGTCACCAATGCGACGGCGCAGATAATTCAGGGTGGCCGGCTTATCCGACACAAGTAGGTCTCCACCAGGCTCCCTCTAGAATATTTAAATCTCCACCCCTCATCTGTTGATTAATGCCATATTACTGCTCGACATAGCATTTGCTGCCGGCAACCAGGCAATCACTCAGCCAGCTTTTCTCCTAGTCAGATCCTTCCTTAATAGTGTCACACAAGTACCTTTTATAGGTTTGTGTTTTTCATGAATGTTTTTTTCTTCCATTTCAGAATGCAGAAGAAAAATCTCCCCTCCTCCCAAATAAATATATATATATATATAAATTTATATATCTGTGTATTCATTTCTTTCATTTTTCTTGTTATGAAACCACACGTGAGTAGGGGCAATTCACTGCCCATACAAAGTGTGAGGGGATAACATTTACCTAATGTAGTCCTGTATTAGACAAAATCATTTTATCACATGGGTCAGTTACAGTTACCTACATAAGGACATAAGAAATTTACAAGCGAGAGGAGACCAATCAGCCCATCAAGCTCATATGGGGAGAATTTAACTAATAGCTCAGAGTTGTTAAAATCTTATCTAGCTCTGATTTAAAGGAACCCAGGGATTTAGCTTACTACTTACTAAACTAGTAGCAAGACTCTAAAAACATGATGTGTAAAAAAGTGCTTCCTCAAATTTGTTTTAAAATGTTCTCTCGCTAATTTCCACTTATGGCCACGATTTCTAATATTTAAACTAATATTGAAATATTGAACAGCATCCAGACCTGTTAGAATCTTATATACCTGGATCATGTCCTTCTTAGTCTCCTTTACTCGAGGCTAAACGGATTCTGCTCAGTTAACCTCTCGTAAGACATTCCTCTAAGACAAGGAATCATTCTGGTACCCCTACGTTGCACCTTTTCCAAGGCAGCAATGTCCTTCTTAAGGTATGGTGACCAAACCTGCACACAATATTCTAGGTGGGGACTTACCAAGGAATTATATAATGGAGCCGTTTGTGGTGGACAACATCAAAGGCCTTCTGCAGAACTAAGCAGATAACATCATAGGCCTTTTTGTGATCAATTTCTTTCGTAGCTTCCTCAAAGAACTCAAGTAGATTAGTTAAACAGGACCTACCTCTCCTAAATCTATGATGGCTATACCTCAGAATGTTATTTTAATCCAGGTAATCTACCATTTTCACTTGGATTATAGCTTCCATTACCATTCCAGTTATGCAAGTTAAACTGATTGGCTTATAGTTTGCTGGATTACTTCTATCCCCTTTTTTGAATATGGGTGTTATATTAGCATGCTTCCAATTAGAAAGTGCCACACCAGTAGATAAGGATTTCTCAAATAGTAATGTTAAAGGTTGGTTAATAATATCCCTCATCTCTTTTAAAACTATACTTTATACCAGGGGTGCCCAAAGTGGGGCCCGCGGGTACTATTTAGATTGGCCCGCCAATGGATATCTAAAATTTTAAATTATTACTGTACTAAAATTTGTTTCAAAAACTCTTAAAGCACGAATCCCAGTGTAGCTATCAGTGCGCCCGGCGTACTATTTAGATTGGCCCGCCAATGGATATCTAAAATTTTAAATTATTACTGTACTAAAATTTGTTTCAAAAACTCTTAAAGCACGAATCCCAGTGTAGCTATCAGTGCGTTTACTTTTTAGTGTACGTTGGCCTAACTAATATATATTATACAGTCCTCACTCATGGTGCTTTGATTACATTTGAAATATCTAAGACTAAAATTGAAATACAAGCAACTATAAGGGTAATGTAGAGTATATCTGTGCACATATGTACATTTCCACACTTCATAAATAGTCATATTTTAACAATTTGTAAAAAGTCCCATGAGTCTTTGTTGCCGCCATACGCGATCAAACCAGTTTGTGGCGGGTCACCACCGGGCTGCTAGCTTAAGCCACTATCAACATGGAGCGGCATCGTCAGTGGCACACAGACAAAAGACATTTTAAAAAATGCTGGGAGGAAGAATATTTTTTTCACTGACATAAATGCTAAAGCGGTCTGCCTTATTTGTAACCAGTCTGTTGCTGTACTAAAGGAGTATAACATTCGTCATCATTATGAGACGAAGCACGCAGCATTTTCGCAATTCAAAGGTGATGCGCGAAAGAACAAGACCAGGGAGCTGCTGGCTAAACTTTACAGGCAACAAGGGACTCTTACACGGCCCTCGACAGCCCAGGACAGCGCGACACGAGCCAGCATTGAGATTACTGCGCTAATTGCCCGGACTGGGAGATCATTTTCAACGGGTGACTTTGTTAAGGAGTGTCTGTCCATAGCTGCGACAATCATGTGCCCGTCACAGGCAAAAACTTTCTCCCAGATCAGCCTCTCACGAAATACTGTGACACGTCGTATTGAAGAAATGTCTCGAGACATTAAGGAGCAATTTAAAGCAAAGGCTGCTGGATTTGTCGCCTTTTCTTTGGCGTGTGATGAGAGCACGGACATTTCGGACTCTGCACAACTTTTGGTTTTCATACGGGGAGTAAATGAAAACATGGAAATAACTCAGGAGCTGGCTGGATTTGAGACACTGCGCAGCACAACAAAAAGTGAGGATTTGTTTGCAGCCGTTGAGCGAGTGTTGGATACGAACGGGCTGAGCTGGGAAAAATTGGTTGGGATAACAACTGATGGAGCACCTGCCATGGTTGGGAGGAAAACAGGCCTTGCCACACTAATTTCCCAGAAGGTTTCCCAATGTGGAGGTAAGGTGGCAAAATACCACTGCATCCTGCACCAAGAGCAACTATGTGCCAGATCAGTTGGTATGGGAGACGTGGTGCGTGACGTGATTAAAATCATAAACTGCATACGATCAAAAGCGCTCTCACACCGCCAGTTCAGAGCTCTTCTAGAGGAGGTTGATTCACAATACAAGGATGTGCTTTACCACCAAGAGGTGAGGTGGCTGAGCCGCGGGAAAGTCCTCAAAAGATTTTTTGAGCTGCGCCATGTCATCGCGGAGTTTCTGACAAGCAAGAACAGTGACACTCAAGTCCCCACAGATGAAAAATGGTTTTGTGACGTGGCTTTTATGGTGGACATCACTGACCTGCTCAACACCCTGAATATTCAGCTTCAAGGGAAGGATCAGATCATCACTGAGCTGTTTGACCACATAACGGCCTTCAGGTCGAAGCTGCAGCTACTCTGTCGACATCTGTCAGCAGGTTGGTTAATACATTGTACACACACAGAGACACACATACACATTCAGTTTTAATGGTGATAATGTCTATCATACTGTATTTTATGCCGTAAATAAGTCCCGTCCTTGTTAACTGTGTCGCGGAGGGACAGCGCTGTCCATGGTTCTTAAACTTGATTGACAGGCAGACATGCGCTTTGTTTGTCTTTTGGAGCTTGCATATTTTTTGTGATTGTAAAAATGCTTATGATTTAATCAAGTGATAATGGAGAGGAAAGGCGGCAGCATGTACCTGCACCTCACATGATAAAAGTGCAGTTACTGGGACTGATATTATGTGGAATATGTTAGTAAGTGCATTTACTAACATATCCATATTCCACTGTTGTGCAGTTAAAAAGTATTGTTAAAAAGTATTGTAATAAAATTGTAAGGCTAACTCTTTCAAAGTACATAAAACAACATTTATGTTGCAATATTTATTATTATTTGACGACTTAGCAGCTCTTTCACTTCTTCCCAGGAAACCTTGCACACTTCCCTAGTCTGAGAGAGGTCAACCTGGTGAAGCAGAGACTGCCTGAATATGCAGCACTTCTCAGACACTTGGACCAGGACTTTGCGTTGCGCTTTGAGGACTTTAGGGAAAGTAGAGGTGACATGGAGCTGTTTTCTCAACCCTTCACCATAAGTGTGGACTCAGTGCCTGATCACATTCAGATGCAGCTAATTGAGTTTCAGTGTGATTCTGAGCTAAAGAATAAATTCATGTCACTACACCTGAAAGACTTCTACACACATGTCTCATCTGAAAGGTACCCAGACATTAGGAAACATGCACAGGTCATGTTAGCTTTGTTTGGCAGCACTTACATCTGTGAACAGACTTTTAGTGTAATGAACCTTAACAAGTCCAGGCTCAGAAGCACTCTGACTGACCCACACCTACAGGACATCCTCACCCTCTCAGTGAGTTAGCTGCAACCTAATATTGATAGGCTGATAAACGCCAAAGAACAGCTTCATGTTTCTCACTAGTGGTGCAATTATATTGTTCCTACTGTTGTTGTTGTGTTGCTGTTGGACATGCACTCTTTGACATTTTGCACTATATGTGATTACAAAAGTTTAGACGTGTTCTAAATGCCTATATATATCTTATTTGTCATATTTTGTTTAATGTTATTTACACAGAACGGAAGGTTAGATAACTGTTTGATAAATAAAACTACTTTACTATTAGTGTTTGTATTTTGTGTAAAATATTACATTTGGCCCGCGGTCCTCCGATAGATTTTCATTTTGGCCCACTAAGGGAAAATGTTTGGGTACCCCTGGTTTAAGGTATTAAAATGCTCCCCCTACATGCGCAATCGCATCATTGCATTCGGCTGCGCAACATTTAAGATGGACCGGAAAATCCGAATAAGACGCTGCGAATAATAAATAAGACTGGTGTGTGAGTGTGTGTGGGCTGGCCCCCCATCCTGGGTTGTTCCCTGCCTCGTGCCCATTGCTTCCGGGATAGGCTCCGGACCCCCCGCGACCCAATAGGATAAGCGGTTTGGAAAATGGATGGATGGATGGAATAATAAATAAGACTGATGTGTGACTGTGCCCTGCGATGGGCTGGCCCCCATCCTGGGTTGTTCCCCGCCTCGTGCCCCCCGCGAGGTAGAAGGATAAGCGGTTTGGAAAATGGATGGATGGAATAATAAGTAAGTTACGTGTGATCCCGCTGCAAATAATAATATGTAATACGTTATTACATGAATGCGCACACAGATGGAGTGCGGAAAAGGTGGAAGCGTAAGAGCAAGATGAATGCGGTAGGCAGGAGTCCTCGCATTAACAGTGAGACACGCGTTTCTCTCATAATGTAATCTATCTTAAAGGTTTTGATGAAACTTGAGAGCCTTGAATAAAATAAGGCAACAATTTGCACCCACTTTTTGGGAGTAAACATAACTGTTTATTGGAGTAAACTGTTTTTTTTTAGTGAAATACACCCAATTTAAAGAAAATAAATATTTTAAATATTTAACTGTAAAATGTGGAATTCTATACTGCACTGTTTTTCCGCCATACTACCTTTACCAGCATGCTGTGCAGTTTGTACATTCCCACCGTTAAGGCAGTTTTTTTTTTCATCTTGGATGGACCAATTACAGTGGAGAAATCCACTTAGCCCGCGAAATCGCGGCGGCAATGCGTCAGTTGCTGGAGTGAGGGTGTTCTTTTTGGCGGAGATAACAGGTCTGTCGGCACGTCAAATTTTAAATGGCAAGCAATTTTTTTCAAAGAGCTGTAAACGAACTGAGGAACAGGGAGTTTCAGAAGTATCTGAGGAGGTATGTGCATCCAGAGGCGCTTGCAGTTTATTTAAAAATCCTATATGTAAACTTTCCTTGTCGATTGCCTTCAGTGCATATAGAGCTTAAACTCTTCGCTTTGTTGTAGATGTAAGCATAAAGTCACTTCTTACGTTTGGGTCCATCATTGCAGAAGTGCTGCTGGTGATCACAGAATTGCACTTATAATTTTTTTTGTTTGTTTTCTTTGTCTTTCCGTGATCTAAATGTGCCTGTTGGGAAAATCCTTACAACAAAAGCACGGCAAGAAAGTCAGAAACTGATTTTTTGTTAATATACATGTAATTTTATGACTACTGTTTAATAATCTCACACTAATATATTGTAAGAATCCTCTGGAATTTCGTTAATGGTACCTTCACCCTGCTGCATGTTAGATCAGCTCTGTGTTTTATTGTTTGATTTCAGCACTTCTGGGGACCTGTAATTAATTGGGGTCTGCCCATAGTCGCTGTGACGGGCATGAGGAAGAGCCCTGAAATAATCAGTGGTCGAATGACCTTAGGTAAGAGGCAGAGGGCTCACCTTCCATCTATATGTGTCCACTGGGTCACTCGGGACTCCAGAGGGACTTTTTAAAGGTTTTAAGCTGGTTGCTCTTCTTCTTTCTGGCCTCTGACCCCTGCATGATCTCTGTCTCCCCAGCTCTTACCTGTAACTCACTCATTTTTATGAAGTTCTCCTATCAAGTCCAGCGCCAATACTGGCTCCTCTTCGGATGCCATGTCACCAATGCGACGGCGCAGATAATTCAGGGTGGCCGGCTTATCCGACACAAGTAGGTCTCCACCAGGCTCCCTCTAGAATATTTAAATCTCCACCCCTCATCTGTTGATTAATGCCATATTACTGCTCGACATAGCATTTGCTGCCGGCAACCAGGCAATCACTCAGCCAGCTTTTCTCCTAGTCAGATCCTTCCTTAATAGTGTCACACAAGTACCTTTTATAGGTTTGTGTTTTCATGAATGTTTTTTTCTTCCATTTCAGAATGCAGAAGAAAAATCTCCCCTCCTCCCAAATAAATATATATATATATATAAATTTATATATCTGTGTATTCATTTCTTTCATTTTTCTTATTATGAAACCACACGTGAGTAGGGGCAATTCACTGCCCATACAAAGTGTGAGGGGATAACATTTACCTAATGTAGTCCTGTATTAGACAAAATCATTTTATCACATGGGTCAGTTACAGTTACCTACATAAGGACATAAGAAATTTACAAGCGAGAGGAGACCAATCAGCCCATCAAGCTCATATGGGGAGAATTTAACTAATAGCTCAGAGTTGTTAAAATCTTATCTAGCTCTGATTTAAAGGAACCCAGGGATTTAGCTTACTACTTACTAAACTAGTAGCAAGACTCTAAAAACATGATGTGTAAAAAAGTGCTTCCTCAAATTTGTTTTAAAATGTTCTCTCGCTAATTTCCACTTATGGCCACGATTTCTAATATTTAAACTAATATTGAAATATTGAACAGCATCCAGACCTGTTAGAATCTTATATACCTGGATCATGTCCTTCTTAGTCTCCTTTACTCGAGGCTAAACGGATTCTGCTCAGTTAACCTCTCGTAAGACATTCCTCTAAGACAAGGAATCATTCTGGTACCCCTACGTTGCACCTTTTCCAAGGCAGCAATGTCCTTCTTAAGGTATGGTGACCAAACCTGCACACAATATTCTAGGTGGGGACTTACCAAGGAATTATATAATGGAGCCGTTTGTGGTGGACAACATCAAAGGCCTTCTGCAGAACTAAGCAGATAACATCATAGGCCTTTTTGTGATCAATTTCTTTCGTAGCTTCCTCAAAGAACTCAAGTAGATTAGTTAAACAGGACCTACCTCTCCTAAATCTATGATGGCTATACCTCAGAATGTTATTTTAATCCAGGTAATCTACCATTTTCACTTGGATTATAGCTTCCATTACCATTCCAGTTATGCAAGTTAAACTGATTGGCTTATAGTTTGCTGGATTACTTCTATCCCCTTTTTTGAATATGGGTGTTATATTAGCATGCTTCCAATTAGAAAGTGCCACACCAGTAGATAAGGATTTCTCAAATAGTAATGTTAAAGGTTGGTTAATAATATCCCTCATCTCTTTTAAAACTATACTTTATACCAGGGGTGCCCAAAGTGGGGCCCGCGGGTACTATTTAGATTGGCCCGCCAATGGATATCTAAAATTTTAAATTATTACTGTACTAAAATTTGTTTCAAAAACTCTTAAAGCACGAATCCCAGTGTAGCTATCAGTGCGCCCGGCGTACTATTTAGATTGGCCCGCCAATGGATATCTAAAATTTTAAATTATTACTGTACTAAAATTTGTTTCAAAAACTCTTAAAGCACGAATCCCAGTGTAGCTATCAGTGCGTTTACTTTTTAGTGTACGTTGGCCTAACTAATATATATTATACAGTCCTCACTCATGGTGCTTTGATTACATTTGAAATATCTAAGACTAAAATTGAAATACAAGCAACTATAAGGGTAATGTAGAGTATATCTGTGCACATATGTACATTTCCACACTTCATAAATAGTCATATTTTAACAATTTGTAAAAAGTC
This sequence comes from Brienomyrus brachyistius, assembly GCF_023856365.1. Lineage (NCBI taxonomy): Eukaryota > Metazoa > Chordata > Actinopteri > Osteoglossiformes > Mormyridae > Brienomyrus > Brienomyrus brachyistius. Next base: position 8,072,815 of record NC_064551.1, read on the forward strand.
CCATGAGTCTTTGTTGCCGCCATACGCGATCAAACCAGTTTGTGGCGGGTCACCACCGGGCTGCTAGCTTAAGCCACTATCAACATGGAGCGGCATCGTCAGTGGCACACAGACAAAAGACATTTTAAAAAATGCTGGGAGGAAGAATATTTTTTTCACTGACATAAATGCTAAAGCGGTCTGCCTTATTTGTAACCAGTCTGTTGCTGTACTAAAGGAGTATAACATTCGTCATCATTATGAGACGAAGCACGCAGCATTTTCGCAATTCAAAGGTGATGCGCGAAAGAACAAGACCAGGGAGCTGCTGGCTAAACTTTACAGGCAACAAGGGACTCTTACACGGCCCTCGACAGCCCAGGACAGCGCGACACGAGCCAGCATTGAGATTACTGCGCTAATTGCCCGGACTGGGAGATCATTTTCAACGGGTGACTTTGTTAAGGAGTGTCTGTCCATAGCTGCGACAATCATGTGCCCGTCACAGGCAAAAACTTTCTCCCAGATCAGCCTCTCACGAAATACTGTGACACGTCGTATTGAAGAAATGTCTCGAGACATTAAGGAGCAATTTAAAGCAAAGGCTGCTGGATTTGTCGCCTTTTCTTTGGCGTGTGATGAGAGCACGGACATTTCGGACTCTGCACAACTTTTGGTTTTCATACGGGGAGTAAATGAAAACATGGAAATAACTCAGGAGCTGGCTGGATTTGAGACACTGCGCAGCACAACAAAAAGTGAGGATTTGTTTGCAGCCGTTGAGCGAGTGTTGGATACGAACGGGCTGAGCTGGGAAAAATTGGTTGGGATAACAACTGATGGAGCACCTGCCATGGTTGGGAGGAAAACAGGCCTTGCCACACTAATTTCCCAGAAGGTTTCCCAATGTGGAGGTAAGGTGGCAAAATACCACTGCATCCTGCACCAAGAGCAACTATGTGCCAGATCAGTTGGTATGGGAGACGTGGTGCGTGACGTGATTAAAATCATAAACTGCATACGATCAAAAGCGCTCTCACACCGCCAGTTCAGAGCTCTTCTAGAGGAGGTTGATTCACAATACAAGGATGTGCTTTACCACCAAGAGGTGAGGTGGCTGAGCCGCGGGAAAGTCCTCAAAAGATTTTTTGAGCTGCGCCATGTCATCGCGGAGTTTCTGACAAGCAAGAACAGTGACACTCAAGTCCCCACAGATGAAAAATGGTTTTGTGACGTGGCTTTTATGGTGGACATCACTGACCTGCTCAACACCCTGAATATTCAGCTTCAAGGGAAGGATCAGATCATCACTGAGCTGTTTGACCACATAACGGCCTTCAGGTCGAAGCTGCAGCTACTCTGTCGACATCTGTCAGCAGGTTGGTTAATACATTGTACACACACAGAGACACACATACACATTCAGTTTTAATGGTGATAATGTCTATCATACTGTATTTTATGCCGTAAATAAGTCCCGTCCTTGTTAACTGTGTCGCGGAGGGACAGCGCTGTCCATGGTTCTTAAACTTGATTGACAGGCAGACATGCGCTTTGTTTGTCTTTTGGAGCTTGCATATTTTTTGTGATTGTAAAAATGCTTATGATTTAATCAAGTGATAATGGAGAGGAAAGGCGGCAGCATGTACCTGCACCTCACATGATAAAAGTGCAGTTACTGGGACTGATATTATGTGGAATATGTTAGTAAGTGCATTTACTAACATATCCATATTCCACTGTTGTGCAGTTAAAAAGTATTGTTAAAAAGTATTGTAATAAAATTGTAAGGCTAACTCTTTCAAAGTACATAAAACAACATTTATGTTGCAATATTTATTATTATTTGACGACTTAGCAGCTCTTTCACTTCTTCCCAGGAAACCTTGCACACTTCCCTAGTCTGAGAGAGGTCAACCTGGTGAAGCAGAGACTGCCTGAATATGCAGCACTTCTCAGACACTTGGACCAGGACTTTGCGTTGCGCTTTGAGGACTTTAGGGAAAGTAGAGGTGACATGGAGCTGTTTTCTCAACCCTTCACCATAAGTGTGGACTCAGTGCCTGATCACATTCAGATGCAGCTAATTGAGTTTCAGTGTGATTCTGAGCTAAAGAATAAATTCATGTCACTACACCTGAAAGACTTCTACACACATGTCTCATCTGAAAGGTACCCAGACATTAGGAAACATGCACAGGTCATGTTAGCTTTGTTTGGCAGCACTTACATCTGTGAACAGACTTTTAGTGTAATGAACCTTAACAAGTCCAGGCTCAGAAGCACTCTGACTGACCCACACCTACAGGACATCCTCACCCTCTCAGTGAGTTAGCTGCAACCTAATATTGATAGGCTGATAAACGCCAAAGAACAGCTTCATGTTTCTCACTAGTGGTGCAATTATATTGTTCCTACTGTTGTTGTTGTGTTGCTGTTGGACATGCACTCTTTGACATTTTGCACTATATGTGATTACAAAAGTTTAGACGTGTTCTAAATGCCTATATATGACTTATTTGTCATATTTTGTTTAATGTTATTTACACAGAACGGAAGGTTAGATAACTGTTTGATAAATAAAACTACTTTACTATTAGTGTTTGTATTTTGTGTAAAATATTACATTTGGCCCGCGGTCCTCCGATAGATTTTCATTTTGGCCCACTAAGGGAAAATGTTTGGGCATCCCTGGTTTAAGGTATTAAAATGCTCCCCCTACATGCGCAATCGCATCATTGCATTCGGCTGCGCAACATTTAAGATGGACCGGAAAATCCGAATAAGACGCTGCGAATAATAAATAAGACTGGTGTGTGAGTGTGTGTGGGCTGGCCCCCCATCCTGGGTTGTTCCCTGCCTCGTGCCCATTGCTTCCGGGATAGGCTCCGGACCCCCCGCGACCCAATAGGATAAGCGGTTTGGAAAATGGATGGATGGATGGAATAATAAATAAGACTGAAGTGTGACTGTGCCCTGCGATGGGCTGGCCCCCATCCTGGGTTGTTCCCCGCCTCGTGCCCCCCGCGAGGTAGAAGGATAAGCGGTTTGGAAAATGGATGGATGGAATAATAAGTAAGTTACGTGTGATCCCGCTGCAAATAATAATACGTAATACGTTATTACATGAATGCGCACACAGATGGAGTGCGGAAAAGGTGGAAGCGTAAGAGCAAGATGAATGCGGTAGGCAGGAGTCCTCGCATTAACAGTGAGACACGCGTTTCTCTCATAATGTAATCTATCTTAAAGGTTTTGATGAAACTTGAGAGCCTTGAATAAAATAAGGCAACAATTTGCACCCACTTTTTGGGAGTAAACATAACTGTTTATTGGAGTAAACTGTTTTTTTAGTGAAATACACCCAATTTAAAGAAAATAAATATTTTAAATATTTAACTGTAAAATGTGGAATTCTATACTGTACTGTTTTTCCGCCATACTACCTTTACCAGCATGCTGTGCAGTTTGTACATTCCCACCGTTAAGGCAGTTTTTTTTTTCATCTTGGATGGACCAATTACAGTGGAGAAATCCACTTAGCCCGCGAAATCGCGGCGGCAATGTGTCAGTTGCTGGAGTGAGGGTGTTCTTTTTGGCGGAGATAACAGGTCTGTCGGCACGTCAAATTTTAAATGGCAAGCAATTTTTTTCAAAGAGCTGTAAACGAACTGAGGAACAGGGAGTTTCAGAAGTATCTGAGGAGGTATGTGCATCCAGAGGCGCTTGCAGTTTATTTAAAAATCCTATATGTAAACTTTCCTTGTCGATTGCCTTCAGTGCATATAGAGCTTAAACTCTTCGCTTTGTTGTAGATGTAAGCATAAAGTCACTTCTTACGTTTGGGTCCATCATTGCAGAAGTGCTGCTGGTGATCACAGAATTGCACTTATAATTTTTTTTGTTTGTTTTCTTTGTCTTTCCGTGATCTAAATGTGCCTGTTGGGAAAATCCTTACAACAAAAGCACGGCAAGAAAGTCACAAACTGATTTTTTGTTAATATACATGTAATTTTATGACTACTGTTTAATAATCTCACACTAATATATTGTAAGAATCCTCTGGAATTTCGTTAATGGTACCTTCACCCTGCTGCATGTTAGATCAGCTCTGTGTTTTATTGTTTGATTTCAGCACTTCTGGGGACCTGTAATTAATTGGGGTCTGCCCATAGTCGCTGTGACGGGCATGAGGAAGAGCCCTGAAATAATCAGTCGTCGAATGACCTTAGGTAAGAGGCAGAGGGCTCACCTTCCATCTATATAAGTGTCCACTGGGTCACTCGGGACTCCAGAGGGACTTTTTAAAGGTTTTAAGCTGGTTGCTCTTCTTCTTTCTGGCCTCTGACCCCTGCATGATCTCTGTCTCCCCAGCTCTTACCTGTAACTCACTCGTTTTTATGAAGTTCTCCTATCGAGTCCTCTTCGGATGCCATGTCACCAATGCGACGGCGCAGATAATTCAGGGTGGCCGGCTCATCCGACACAAGTAGGTCTCCACCAGGCTCCCTCTAGAATATTTAAATCTCCACCCCTCATCTGTTGATTAATGCCATATTACTGCTCGACATAGCATTTGCAGCCGGCAACCAGGCAATCACTCAGCCAGCTTTTCTGCCAGTCAGATCCTTCCTTAATAGTGTCACACAAGTATCTTTTATAGGTTTGTGTTCTTCATGAATGTTTTTTTTCTTCCATTTCAGAATGCAGGAGAAAAATCTCCCCTCCTTCCAAATAAATATATATATATATAAATTTATATATCTGTGTATTCATTTCTTTCATTTTTCTTATTATGAAACCACACGTGAGTAGGGGCAATTCACTGCCCATACAAAGTGTGAGGGGATAACATTTACCTAATGTAGTCCTGTATTAGACAAAATCATTTTATCATATGGGTCAGTTACAGTTACCTACATAAGAACTTTAAAGAAATTTACAAACGAGAGGAGACCAATCAGCCCATCAAGCTCATATGGGGAGAACTTAACTAATAGCTCAGAGTTGTTAAAATCTTATCTAGCTCTGATTTAAAGGAACCCAGGGATTTAGCTTACTACTTACTAAACTAGTAGCAAGACTCTAAAAACATGATGTGTAAAAAAGTGCTTCCTCAAAGTTGTTTTAAAATGTTCTCTCACTAATTTCCACTTATGGCCACGATTTCTAATATTTAAACTAATATTGAAATATTGAACAGCATCCAGACCTGTTAGAATCTTATATACCTGGATCATGTCCTTCTTAGTCTCCTTTACTCGAGGCTAAACGGATTCTGCTCAGTTAACCTCTCGTAAGACATTCCTCTAAGACGAGGAATCATTCTGGTACCCCTACGTTGCACCTTTTCCAAGGCAGCAATGTCCTTCTTAAGGTATGGTGACCAAACCTGCACACAATATTCTAGGTGGGGGCATGCAGGGGCATGATCTATTTCCGTGATCTAAATATGCCTGTTGTGAAAACATTCCAACAAAGTCACAAACTGATTTTTTTGTTAATATAAATATAATTTTATGACTACTGTTTAATAATCTCACACTGATGTGTTGTCAGAATCCTCTGGAATTTCTTTAATGGTACAGTCGAACCTCGTTACTACGTACAAGACGGGATATCAAAAACATGTACGTTATAAGCATAGAACGTTGTAACCACTTAGTGGAAGATGGATGAAAGAACTCACGAAATATCCATGTAAATGATAAAACTTTAATAGAACAGACCCTTAAATTGACTACAAAACAAACGAACACGTTATTACTTGTTAAATAATTCGACAAAGCTCATTTGGATCCTTGGAATTTTCATTAAATTACTCACGATTACTTAGTGCCGGCCTGCGATAAACGGCAACGAAAATACACAACGGCTGGTCAAAATGGATTTTTAAAATAAACATTCGCATCCAAATGAAATATTGGTCAAATTAAATCATAAAATCCTTTACTTCCATTATTATTCTGAATTCACAATTACCGAGATGACCCGTATTTCACAAGGTTTAATAAACGAAGAATACGCACACAACACTTAAGCCATTACTACGCAGCCCAGTAATGATCGGTCAAGGCAACTCATTTAACGCCAAGCAACGCAATAGACAAATGTGCATTGTCGGGCGAAGATCAGGTAGATACAGGTAGATGTAGCGACACAAGTTGTGGTGGGCGGGGAGAGCGCTGTACGTTGGAACGATGGTTAGTTTTCATATTTTCTCTAGAAATTTGGATGTTGTATCGAAGTTTACGCTGTAAGGGTGTACGCTGTAAACAATGGCTGCTATTGGAATAATACCTAGGCTAAAAATGGGAATTAGAAACCTGTACGTTGAAAAGGTGAAAATGTTGTATCCGGGGTACGTAGTAACGAGGTTCGACTGTACCTTCACCCTGCTGCATGTTAGATCAGCTCTGTGTTTTATTGTTTGATTTCAGCACTTATGGGGACCTGATTAACTGAGGTCTGCCCAAAGCAGCGATGAGTAATATGAAGAAGAGCCCTGAGATCATCAGTGGCCAAATGACCTTCGGTAAGATGCAGAGGGCTCACCTTCCATCTGTGTGAGCGTCCACTGGGTCACTCAGGACTCCAGAGAGACTTTGTAAAGGAGGTTTAAGCCTGTGAAACTAATCCAGGGTGGCCAGCTCATCAAATACAAGTAGGCTGCCACCAGGGCTTCAAACCGGCTCACTGTTCATTCAAAGGCTCCTGTAATATATTAAAAAGGACAATTCACCCTAAAACTGAGAAAAGGGGGCCGTTCAGCTCCAAAATCAGGCATCTCCCAGTGCAATGAACTAGATGGTTAGATATCAGTAAATCCTTTAAAAAAATCCTTCAGTTTTAGGGTGAACTGTGCTCTTTACATATCATTGATAAATGGGCACAGCTGATACAGGCTGGCCGGCTCATCAGATACAAGTAGGCCCCTGCCAGGCTCCCTCCAGTATATTTAAATCACCCCTCATCTGTTGATTAATGCCATATATATAAATATAAATGCCAAGCTGTAGAGTATTATGCTTAACGAGAGGGTGGATAAAAAGAGCCAAGTCGCAACAGCCAAACGCGAAGTATTGCGCTAATGATTTATAGCCTTGCCGAGCACTTTCTTGTCTATCGTCTTACCCGAACTCCTAACCTGATCTGTTTGCCCCGTGTATTTGCCTTACCTGTTTTCCTTCCCGTTCCAGACCCGTTCCCGCACCTGACCCGTTTTCCCCACCGAGCCCGGCACGTCCCGTCCCTGTACCCCTGTGTGGTCCTGTCCCGTGCCTCCGTGTCGGATTGCTTCCCCGGATTACGACCTACCTGCCTGTCCCTCGACCTTGCCTTTCGCCTTTCCCTTCTGGTGCCTTAGCTTGCCTTACAGCACAAATAAAGCGTATTTGGGCTTGCATCTCTGGATCCGTGCCTTTCTGTTCTAGTTTCCCTGACTCTCATTTTCCCTGAAGTCTCATTTTAAATGTTGTAATCTTTATTTTTAAATTGATTGATTTCACACCGTCCCCAGAATGGTTTCCTTTCTTTTCCTTCAAGTCTGGTTCTGTACTTGCAATAATAAATATTATATATGTAAATATTATAAATGTGTTGATAAAACATCTAAATGTTGTTAAAATTTGAGAATATATTTTATGCATTATATTTGAAAAAGTCGAATTTGCAGCCAGCTCATTTAACTTATCACAAATAATAAGCTATAAATCATAATAGCAGCATGTGCATAAACATGTTATTGAAACAAACATGACCTGTAGATTCCTCAAGTACGGAGTCATTAAAAATGGCAAAACATGGGTCATGTACTTTTACATGTTGCCTTATGATATACCTTTATCGGCCCCTAGCGTAATTGGGTCAATGGTAGCGTAAATGAATCGGTCCTACAACCTTTTGCCAACACCTTGGTTGCCGTGCGGAAGCCATGCTCAGCATGATTCTGGAAAGCCACTGCTAACTTAGCCGACACTACAGCACATCAGCCTAGCCTCAACCGAACCTTCATGCTGTATTATATGGACAAAAGTACTGGGAAACCTGGCCTTTACACCTACAGGAATTTTTATGACATGTCGTTCTATGATCAGCATCGATATAGAGTTGGTCCCCACTTTGCAGCCATAACTGCTGCCACTCTTCTGTGAAGGCTTTCCACAAGAGTTTGGAGTGTTTCTGTGGGATTTTTTTCTCCACCCAGAAGAGCATTAGTGAGGTCAGGCACTGATGTTGGACATGAAGGCCTGGCTCTCAGTCTGCATTGTAGCTCATCCCAAAGGTGTTAGATGGAGTGGAGTTCAGGGCTCTGTTGACCAGTCGAGTTCTTCCACACCAGACTCACTCAACCATGTCTTTATGGACCTTGCTTTGTGCACAGTTATTCTGGAATAGAAAAAGACATTCCATCAACTGTTCCCACAAAGTTGGAAGCATAGAATTATTGAAAATGTCTGGGTTTGCTGGCAGAATTCTTTTTACTGGAGCTAAGGGGCATAACCCTAACCCATACCATCACCTCTCCTCCAGCATCCATGACAGTTAAAACAATGTAGTCAGGCAGGTAATGTTCTTCTGGCATGCACCAAACACAGACTCTTCTGTCAGACTTCCAGACAGAAAAGTGTGAGTGGTCCCTCCCCAGAACATGTTTCCACTGTTGCCGTCCAGTGGTAACATACTTTACACCACCCCGTGATGTGAGCTTTGCATGCAGCTGTTCAGCCATGGAAGCCCATTCCATGAAGATCCTGGCACACAGTTTTCTTGTTGGGATTTTGAATTTTCTCAGCATGCTGCAAGCCCCGCATTATTACTATACATGATCTGAATCATATCTTTCAGGGAAGAAATCTCACAAACTTTTTAATTGCCACGGTGTCACCCTATGACAGTACCACACTTGAATTCATTGAGTTCTTCAGAATGACCCATTCATTCACAAATGTTTGTAAACCTGACTGCATGGCTAGGTGCTTGATTTTGGTGATGGGTTTGAATGAAACACCTCTATTCGGTGATTCAGAAGTGTGTCCCAAAACTTTTGTCCATATGGTATTTCTGAGTATAACCGTGTAATACCCACTTAAATCACAATGATTAGACATTTGTACTTGAAGACTAGGTTTTAGTTTTAGCAACAGATAATTTCCGAACTAATACTTAATTTTAGTAAATCGATGGATTTGGTCTTATATAACCGACATATTTAATAGTAGTAGGCGATACAGTATATAATTTTTGATACCGTCCAAATATCACACTCAGATATGAAATATTTTGACTGTATTCTAAAAAGCAACAATTTTACCAGACACAAAACAAATGGTAACTCCAGTGAATGATTTCAGCAGCTACCACATCAGGGCTGTACAGCAGACATAATACACAGTAACTCTGAAAATGGTGGCTCCATACACACAGATAAATCCAATATAGAAGTTGGTTCTAATTGGTCTGCTGAAGGTAATATTAATGGAAGTAGTTACTTAAAACCTCAAGATTAGGGGCTTCCATTACTCCATTTTAGACGTAAATAACAATATTTCAATCTGCATGCAAAAGGAGGAGGTTATTTTTTATTTCCCAATATAGTATTTGTAATTAAAAAAGGACAAGTATGTCAGTTATATACGTTTTATTATTCAGGTTAGTATTTAAACAAAAGAAGTAGAAGTACATATATATATTTTTTTATGTAATTTACCGGGTAAAACATTAAGACCAGTTTCTTATTTACAATGACATAGATATTTCCTTGGCACTGCTCTCTACATGGTGGTTTACATTGTGGCACCTGCTAGAAGAGACAAGGAAGCTCATTAAATCTGAAACCACAAAAATGTGTTCATATGAAAGTCATTTGGGTGGCATGGTGGTGCAGTGATTAGCACTGTTGCCTCACACCTCTGGGACCCGGGTTCAAATCTCCGCCTGGGTTACATGTGTGCGGAGTTTGATTGTTCTCCCCATGTTGTCGTGGGGTTTCCTCCGGGTACTCCGGTTTCCCCCCGGAGTTCAAAAGCATGCGGAGGTTAATTGGACTTGCTAAATTGCCCGTAGGTGTGAATGTGTGTGTGAATGGTGTGTGAGTGTGCCCTGCGATGGGCTGGCCCCCCATCCTGGGTTGTTCCCTGCCTCGTGCCCATTGCTACCAGGATAGGCTCTGGACCCCCCGCGACCCAGTAGGATAAGCGGTTTGGAAAATGGATGGATGGATGGTTTTTGCATCATTGGCCAAGTAACGTTTGCTGTAGGCTATTAGCTTCGGGACAGTGACGAAGGGGGACTAGGCCTAAAGTCATGCTGTTGAACGTTAACAGCCGATAGTTACGCGAGTGACACTTCATTTGAACTTTTAGCTTTTGCTAATGATGAGAGTCCCACTTCATTCAAATTTTTAGCAAGCTAGCTAACGGCCATTAGTCATATGAGTCTCGCTTCATATGAATTTTTAATTAGCAGTGAAACATTAATTATACACCTAAATTGAAGAATCTCAGGTAAGATTTGGGTTAATAAGAATTCCTAACTGTCACATATCAACATTGTCAGGAAACATTATACAATAAAAATCAGTTTGGCAGCTACAGTATACATATGGCAAAATTTAACAAGTGTAACGAACAGAGTAAACTATAAAAAAAAAATAGGGGAAAAAAATACAAAAACTGTAAAAACAAAAGACAAATTGGACGGAAAAATAAATAGGCCACGGGTCAAATAGCGTCAGAGTGCACCCCTCCCTCCGAAGGAAAACAACTTTTTTTGCATGCTCTGGCCATGCTGAATGTGAATTTGAACGTTAACAGTGAAAATGATGGGATGCACCACCTGTTTCATCCATGCCCATCCCAACTTCTTCCATCCCATGGGCTATCCATAGTGTTCTAATGTATTTACACGGAATTAAATGAAAACAATGGATTTCAGTGGGCATGGCTGAAACTAACCAAAAGTATTTGATGCAACGTAAACATAATTTCTAGGAATTAAATTCTGTCTTGCTACTATTTTTTACTAACAGAAAAGGAGTCTACACTTAAGACTACTGAGCAGAAAGTCTTGCAAGAGGACCAACCAAAAAGCAAGAAGAGAAAGAGGTTACCCAACAAACTCTTCCCTGACACCCAGGAAGAAACTGTAGTTGCAAAAAAGGTAATAAGGGTTCTTTTCATGACGGCTGTTTTGATATTTTTACATTTCTGTAAGTTTTGTAGTTTGGTTGTGAGCCAGACTAACACAAACAATAGAAAAAAAATATTTGCTGCAATTGTGTTGAGACTAGCCTCACACAATTGGTGTAGTGGTGTAGTGGCTAGCACTGTCGCCTCACAGCAAGAGGGTTCTGAGTTCAAACCCTCTGGTTAGCTGGGGCCTTTCTGTGTGGAGTTTGCTATTCTCTCTGGGTTCTCTGCCTTCCTCCCACAGGCCAAAGGTTGCATGTTAGGTGAATTGGTAAATTGCTCATAGGTGTTTATGTGTCTGTATGTGTTAGCGCTGCTGGGTTGTACAAGAAAAGTTCCTGGCAACTTAAAAAAGGAACTATAGTACAACAGCTATGAATTTAAACAGATTCTCGCCATGGAACCATATTAAACTTGATGATTAATTTTGATACATTTTTGGTTTCACTTTCATAACTCTTGTGTGTATTCTTTCATACATAATTGATTTGATCATTTTTACCCAACAGAAAAACTACAAACTCATAGCTGCAAGACAGTCTGAATTAGAGGTTCTCTCCCAAGAAGAACCTAACCTCAGCCCAGTGGAGACTGCTTCAGAGGCACTTGAGGAGGAGATTAAAAGACTGCGGGACCAGCAGAGTGTTGGATCTTCCGCAGCCAGTAAAGAACTTGAGACCCAAGTCAAGGCTTTAAATGGGTTACCTAGCATCTAAGGTAGAGCTATTCTCAGCCTTCTTCGTAAATATGTTTTGAAACACGCTGCCTCTGGTCTGAGCATCATAACTGAGTAACTCAAGCAGGGGTTTCTTAGCTGACACAGATCTGCAAGTGGGATATTTAGGTTGGGAAATCAAATTACTTTGTACCTTATGATTACTTGTGCTTCCAAGTCCCAGGTTTCCAATGGATAGCATGATATATTTGTTGCAATTACAATGACTCTGCTGTTTTTCTCATAATGTGAGGTACCCTGAATACCTGGACATGCGTCCATTTATGTTTTGGTCCCACGGAGAACCCAAGATCTAACCATCTGTATACCGTGCTGGTTCACTTGGGATTCAGCTGTCACACTGGACATTACTACTGCTACATCAAGGTTCGTCTTGTGGGCTCCTTTCATTCCATTGCCTTGAGATGCTTTAGTACGAACTCAGCATATGGTTGAAACAAATATGCTGGTTTGTTCCAGGCCAGGAGTGTCCAGTGGTATTTGATGACTGACACTTCAGTCACTGTCAGAAACATCAAAATGGTAGTGTCATTCCCGGCTCGTATGATCCTCGTGTGCGCCATGCCCCCTGATTATCCATGTGTGCTTCCCCGATCTAGCCCAACTGTGTCTGATTATTTTTGCCCAGTCTTGTTTATTTCAGTCCATGTCTTGCCCTGGTTTCTTGTCCGTCATTGGTGTTAGTGAGTCTTAGTGCTGTTCCATCATGCCCTGCCTGCACCTTAATAAATCCCCAGTTTTTCCCCGACTTGCGGTTCCTTGCCTGCTTCCTGCTCGCTTGCATGCCCGTGCGCTCACCCGCTCACCCAGCGACTCTGACAGGTAGACTATGGTGATACTAGACAATATTAAGTGCCATTATATATATTCTGTAATATAATTATCACAATTGCTGGTGAGACTCTTTTTTCCTTTCAAATATAATCACACCTCAAGACACACTGGTACTTCTTAACTGTTACTATTCTGTAGATGTTCTGATTCAAGTATTATCAGTTCACCATACTCAGTTGTGCTCTATATCTGGTTGCTACGCGTACTTTATAATTAAGGGGGATCTGAGGCCCCGTTCAGAGGAGAGACACGGACGGGTGCACTGTACTCAGGATGGCGACCATGATGGAGCCAGACACTCGCACCCTGACCACAGCAAAAACATCCACATGAAACTACCTGAGTGAGACCAGCACTCCGAGGAGCGTCTCGCCAAGAGACACAAAGCATCCAAGACAAAGAAGAATGTCAAGGACATGTAACGTGACCACTGGTAAGTTTTCTGTGACACAGAGCTAGCTTGAAGCATTAAGAGATTTTTCAGTTCATTCCTTCATCTGTCATGATACACTTTGGTGGGATTATAGCTTAATTCTTTGTTTTTGAGCATCTGTTTATTCTGAAGAATAGCAAACACTATACAGTTTACTATATCGTTAATGTGTCCTTACCCTTTTAGAGACCAGGATACATCTGAGAGGAACTCCAGCAGCAGCCTCGAGGGATTCAACAAGACGAAGCGATACGACATGAACTCCCCATGCGGAAGCCACTCCAGCCTGAGCGATAAGGAGCACCATGGCAGCGACTACAACGAAGAAAACTGCAAGCACTGGCACCATGAGAGAGAGCAACCAGCACTGAGAACAGCCAATACAGCCACAGCGGACCACAGCTCCACATCCACGCAGGTGATCGGGCTGGTGAGAGTGGTGAGAAGCCAGGTAGCTCATCACAGTCCAGTGAACAGCTTCGACAGGTGAAATAGGTAGCATATGTTGATGACGGTACCCTAGGTATTTGTATTTCTAAAATATACAGGTTATACAGTGACACATGTCTCTGCACATTTTCAATATGGATATTGATATTCTCCATTTGTCTTTTTTTAGGACGTGGACTTTCTTCAAAAGAAGTGAATTTCAGACTGGAAAGTGATGCTTTAATCATATAAATCAAAGAAGAAGGCTTAACATCTTAGCTGCTGTTTATACACTCGGTACTTTGTCATTTTTTATTGTGTACTCTTAATAAATTGGACCCTGTATTCATTTTCTAAAATCCCTTTTAAATGTTTTATGGTGTTTTCACATTAACTATTACACTTAAGATCATTTGTCTCTATTACGGGCTGACCCATGCCTAACCCTGAATAATTGCTTTTGAGCTCGAGATGGCACCAAAGTTGCACTTTCAGCTCTTTACTCTCCATAGAAACATTGATAACCAATGAAAATACTTGTTTTCATGCTTTCCATACATATTTTGCATATTACAATGTGATTTAGGACTTTAGGAATAATGTCATTGTACACATTTTATTTTTCATGCACAGCTGGGAAAAATGCAATTCTGAAATGCACAGCAGAATTAAACATGACATGCAGGATAAAATATTATATATATACACGCATACACACACATACATATACATTTACATATACATATACATATATACTACATGGACAGAAGTAGGCGGACACATATATACACAAAACGCACATACACATACATACAGTGACCTCTGCTGAATTCTTAAGTTGACCCACTAATAAGGAAATGAGAAGTCTGTAATTTCACTGGTATGTTTATTGAACCAGCAAAAGATAGATTATTAACAAAACAAGCAAGAAAAAGTCATTATGTAACAGTTACAAACTATAAAAATAATTATTTCCCTCATTGTATATACTACATGGAGAGAAGAAGGCAGACACATGTACAGTATATATACAAACGCACATACACATGCAAAAATACTAGATGGACAGAAGGCGGCGGACACATATTTTGTCCTGCCCTCTCGTCGACCACGCCCCCTCGTTAACCTCATGTGGAGTCTCCGTATTCACCACCTATTTCTAGTTGCTGTTGTTAGTTCAGTGTATTTCAGTCCGCGTTCAAGTACGTTTTCCTAGTCCTGTCATTAACATATGTTCCCCTTCAAATAAAACCCTTTTTATTACCACGGCTTCCTTCGCCTGCTTCCCTGTACTGATCCGTGACAGAATGACAGGACTACAGGAGAAGATGCCTCCCTTCCATGAGGCGGAACACCTTGACCTTTTGGACGAGGTAGAATACTGGCTCAAGGAGTCCAAAATGAAGGGAGACCCCACGGCGCAAGCCGTCGCTCGCCGGTCAAGGGAAATCTTGACCCACTTCTCCCCTGCCGAAGACCCGCGCCTCACAGCAGAGGTATGGTGGCATTTAGCCCGGCTGAAGAGCTGGGTAGCTGAGGACATGATCCAGCAGGTAGGGGGCGATTACAGTCTTTGTCCTTTTATTCCACATGAATTGCCGGACCTCGTTGCGCTTGTTCGGGGGAGAGAGAAGCAGGGAAAGCGACGAGGGAAAGCGTTGCACGTTTCCCTAGGGGCCGTCTCCATCTCCGCCATTTCCCCCGCAGTATGCCAAAAGGAACCAAACCTGACGTCGCCTGCGCTTGGGCCCGGAGCCCAAGCCCGTCTGCCTGTTGCTACTTCGCCTGCACCCACTGCCAAGGCGCGAACCCCAGCTCTGTTACCCCCACTTGGCAGATCCCAACCAGGAATTGGGCTCTTCATATCCAGGAGGGGGAGAGGTCACTTGCGCAGGGGTTGGTTCCTGCCTGCCCTGCCCCCTGGCTCATCCTCGGTCCCTGTGGCTGGGACTCATGCAGCACCTGCGGGTCCTTCGGTTCCTGCTCAGCGGTCGCCTGCGGTTCCCTGGACTCCTGCTTGGCGGTCGCCTGTGGGTGCTTCTCCGATGACTCTTCGGCCCCGCCTCCGTTAACTCATCGGTCGTCTGCGGGTTCCCCCGCTCCGACTCATCGGTCACCTATGCCTGGGCCGGCTGTGGCTGCTGTTCACTCTTCCCCTCTCCCAGTGCCCCCTTCGCCTTCCTCTTCGCCTCCTCTGGTTATCTTCCTCTTCACCTCCTTTGCCTGTCCCTCCATCTGCCTCCTTGCCCCCTTCGTCGTCCCCTCCTGCTCCTGCCTCGCTGTTGCCGAAGGTCCCTTCGGCTCCAACCTCGCAGTCGCCGGCTGCCTCTGCAGCTTCTGCCTCTTGCCTACTGGGGTTCCCTCGGGCTCCCCATTTTCCCCCGTCCTCTACCATCCTGCCTCCTGTTTTCGTACCTCTGTGTCTGCTCCTCGTCGCTCCGCTCCTTTGTTCGCTCCTGGTCCTTTTTTTCCTCCTGTTGGTGTTCCCCCAGTGTCTCCGTTCTTGGTGCCCCTGTGCCTGTCTGCGTTCCCGTTGGTTTGTCAGTGGTTTTCCTGCTTCTTGTCCCTGTGTCTGCTCTGTGTGTCTGTCCTGTTCCCGGTTCCTCATTGATATTTTGCTTTTGTTTCTCTAGGTCCTGTTAGTCCCTTCACTCCCATTGGGTAATGTCATGCTCCATTCGTCCTGCCCTCTCGTCGATCATGCCCCCTCGTTAACCTCGTGCAGAGTCCCTGTGTTCACCAGCTGTTTCTGGTTGCTGTTGTTAGTTCAGTGTATTTGCAGACCGCGTTCACATGCGTTTTCCTAGTTCTGTCATTAACGTTACGTATGTTCCTCTGCAAATAAAACCCTTTTTTTATCCACGGCTTCCTTCGCCTGCTTCCCTGTGCTGATCTGTGACACAAACGCACATACACATACATATGTACTACATGGACAGAAGTAGATGGAGACATATACACACATACATGTACTGTATACTACATGGACAGAAGTAGGTGGACACAAACACCCATATATATACTACTGTATACGGACAAAGTTCCTTTTTTGACGGAGTACTTTGGTTTTTGGTTTAATATTGGAGTAAAATAGTGGAGTAAAAGCATAAAGTTGACCCAAAGTTGCATAAAACGGAAATTCATTTTTATACATTTAGACAGCCAATTGCCATTTAAACAACCAATTGCAGACTTGCCGATCAGGGTTTCAAGCGTCTGTTGTCTGAGGAGTTATGGCTGGAAAGAAGTATATGTAATTTAAAAAATCAACATTAGAAAAATATACAGAGGGCTAAGAAAGAGGATATATCTGAACTCCAAAACATGTAGCCAATGTTTCGGGTAATTTCCACATTTCTTTGTTTTCATTTTATTGATTTTTGTACTGTATGTAAAGGCATATTTCAAATAAATGTTTAAAAAGATCATTATGATTTTTCAGTTTCATTAACTTTATGATACTTAAACCCTGTCCTACTTTCTGATACTCAAAGAGCTGTTACAGTACCAAATTGGTTGATGCAGCTCATTTTGTGGAGCAGCATATTGTGTACTGTAGCACACTGCATGTACTGACACAATAAGGAATGTTTGATAAATTGTCACAACAATTGTCTGCAGTGTGTAAACATGGTGAAAGTCTGAAGATGGACATGTTTCTTTTGCCTGAAATTTAATGGTGTGTTGTTGCTTTTTCAAAAGCCACACTCAGATCACAAAATCAGATGACAGCTGTATGAAAGTCACCCCTTTGACAGAGGTGACCTGTACACCCCAGTTATGAAATCTTTCCAGGATTATTATTTATATTTATGATAATTCCCCTGATGTCTTTTTTGACTGCTGTGGTACTGTGTTGTTTTTGATTTGTTTGGGGTCACAACATCTGATGGCTGATATCAGAAATTGTGACCCTTCAACTGAAGTCATGAAATCTATCCAAGATTATTGTCACGGGACGAGGTGAGCGATCGCGAGCAGAGCGGCGATCGTGCGGGAAAGGAGCAGGCAGGCAACAGTATACGGGAAAACGGGGGTTTATTCTGGCTTCGGGGAGCCGGGAACACTGGACGCAGACTGACTTCAACTGACATTAATGACAGACAACGGGTTAGTACAAAACAGGAACTTAAATACATGGAACAAGGCAGCAGGAAACAAGACACGACTGGGCACGATCAGGAAATCACACGTGGGTAATTAGGGGGCGTGGCACACACGAGGAGCGGACGAGCCGGGCATGACAGAACCCCCCCCCAAAGGCGCGCTACACCGGGCGCGCCAAGGAAGGGGGCGACGGACGGGACGAGGCAGGACAGGACCTGGAAAACAAGAACAGAATCAACGCTGGACAGGGAACAGGACTGAGGTACAAAACACAGCGAGGGACAAGACGAAGGACAAAACCTGACAGAGGGTCGGGAAAGCGGAGAGACAGACCAGAAAGGGAGACACAGAGGGAACAGGCGGGACAAAAGGACCGGGAGTGAACGGAGGGAAGCCAGAGGGAGAAGGAGGAACACAAGGAGCAGAGACGGGAGGAACAAAGGAACGAGGAATGGAGAAAGGAGGAGCAAACAAAGGAGGGACCAGGGCAGGAGAGAAGGGAGAGAAGGCGGGGGAACAAAGGGGAGCCCGTGGGAGCCCCAGCGGGCGACGGGCGGCAGCCGGAGGGGCCGCAGGCGGCCGGGAGGCCGGAGCCGGAGGGGACCGAGAAGGGGCAGAGGAGACAGGGCGAGGGACCCGCGGAGGGGCCAGGGAGGGAGCAGGAGGGAGCACCAGGGAAGGGGACGAGGGAGCTGGAAGGGGCCAGGGCGAAGGCCCGGAGGAGGGGGGAGCCGCAGCAGGCGGCGACGTCCGGGGAAGGGCCGGAGGTAAGGGCCCCGCAGGCGACCGAGGAGCCGCCGTCGGAGAACCCCCAGGCGACCGACCAGGCACCGGAGGGGGGAGCGAGGCAGGGCGACGAGGCACCGGAGAGGGACCCGCAGGCGACAGCCGACCCGGAGGGCCAGGACCCGCAGGCGCCAACCGAGCCCCAGCGCAGGCGAGGCAGGGCGAGCCAGGGGGCAGGGCGGGCGGGACCCCAGCCCTGCGTCTGTGTCCCCTCCCTTTACGGGACACAGACATGACCCCAGGTCGGGGTCGAGTTCGCCGGGGCAAGGGAGAAACTGTCACAGGGGGCGCCTCGGGAGCTGCTGCAGCGCGGTCAGGAGCAGGAGCGCGGTCAGGAACAGGAGCGCGGTCAGGAACAGGAGCGCGGTCAGGAACAGCAGGTGGCTGCAGTGGGGGCGCCGGCCCGGGAGCTGCAGGTGGCTGCAGTGGGGGCGCCGGCCCGGGAGCTGCAGGTGGCTGCAGTGGGGGCGCCGGGACAGGAACACGGTCAGGAGCTGCAAGTGGCTGCAGTGGGGGCGCCGGCCCGGGAGCTGCAGGTGGCTGCAGTGGGGGCGCCGGCCCGGGAGCTGCAGGTGGCTGCAGTGGGGGCGCCTGGACAGGAACAGGAGCGCGGTCAGGAACAGGAGCTGGCTGCAGTGGGGGCGCCTGCCCGGGAGCTGCAGCAGGTGGCTGCAGTGGGGGCGCCTGCCCGGGAGCTGCAGCAGGCGGCTGCAGAGGGGGTGCCTCTGCAGGAACTGGAGCGCGGTCAGGAACTGGAACACGGTCAGGAACAGGAGCTGGCTGCAGTGGGGGCGCCTGCCCGGGAGCTGCAGCAGGCGGCTGCAGAGGGGGCGCCTCTGCAGGAACTGGAGCGCGGTCAGGAACTGGAACACGGTCAGGAACAGGAGCTGGCTGCAGTGGGGGCGCCTGCCCGGGAGCTGCAGCAGGCGGCTGCAGAGGGGGCGCCTGCCCGGGAGCTGCAGCAGGCGGCTGCAGAGGGGGCGCCTCTGCAGGAACTGGAGCGCGGTCAGGAACAGGAGGTGGCTGCAGCGGGGGCGCCGGCCCGGGAGCTGCAGCGCGGTCAGGAACAGGAGGTGGCTGCAGTGGGGGCGCCTGCCCGGGAGCTGCAGCAGGCGGCTGCAGAGGGGGCGCCTGCCCGGGAGCTGCAGCAGGCGGCTGCAGAGGGGGCGCCTGCCCGGGAGCTGCAGCAGGCGGCTGCAGAGGGGGCGCCTGCCCGGGAGCTGCAGCAGGCGGCTGCAGAGGGGGCGCCTCTGCAGGAACTGGAGCGCGGTCAGGAACAGGAGGTGGCTGCAGCGGGGGGCGCCGGCCCGGGAGCTGCAGCGCGGTCAGGAACAGGAGGTGGCTGCAGCGGGGGCGCCGGCCCGGGAGCTGCAGGTTGCTGCAGTGGGGGCGCCTGCCCGGGAGCTGCAGGTTGCTGCAGTGGGGGCGCCTGCCCGGGAGCTGCAGGTTGCTGCAGTGGGGGCGCCTGCCCGGGAGCTGCAGGTTGCTGCAGTGGGGGCGCCTGCCCGGGAGCTGCAGCAGGCAGCGAAGGCGGCAGCGGCGAAGGCGGCAATGGCGGCTGCACGGGAGCGGGGTCCGCCGGCAATGGCGGCTGCACGGGAGCGGGGTCCGCCGGCAATGGCGGCTGCACGGGAGCGGGGTCCGCCGGCAATGGCGGCTGCACGGGAGCGGGGTCCGCCGGCAATGGCGGCTGCACGGGAGCGGGGTCCGCCGGCAATGGCGGCTGCACGGGAGCGGGGTCCGCGGGCGGCAGGAGCGGAGGGAGCTCCTCAGGCTCGGCTATGGCCTCTAGTCGCGGAGGCGGCTTAGCAGCGCTGAGGGCCTCCGTGTCGTCCTCCAGCTCACCAGCTGGGAAGGAGGCGGGGACGAGAGCGCACGCCCCTAGGACGATCGTCCGGGCGACCGTCCGCTTCTTCCTCCTTCTCCGCGTCACCGTCGGGGGGATAGGCTGCGCACTGTCTGAGAAAGCGGACCGCGGGAGGATGGTCCCCGGTTCTCGTAGCGCAACCCACCGCTCTTTACGGAACTCGGCCACCCGCTGGAAGTTATCGCGCACCTCCTCCGCGAGGTGCACGTCCTTTTCCAGGGACAGCCGGTCCAGGATGTCCCAGCTCCGGCTGATGAGATCCCAGGCCGGGAGATCTTCCCGGATGCCGGGCTGGGCGATCCAAAATAGCAGCTGATCTACGTAACCGCGGTAGTCTTCCACAGTCACGGAAGCTGCTTTTCTTGGGTCTGTCATTCTGTCACGGGACGAGGTGAGCGATCGCGAGCAGAGCGGCGATCGTGCGGGAAAGGAGCAGGCAGGCAACAGTATACGGGAAAACGGGGGTTTATTCTGGCTTCGGGGAGCCGGGAACACTGGACGCAGACTGACTTCAACTGACATTAATGACAGACAACGGGTTAGTACAAAACAGGAACTTAAATACATGGAACAAGGCAGCAGGAAACAAGACACGACTGGGCACGATCAGGAAATCACACGTGGGTAATTAGGGGGCGTGGCACACACGAGGAGCGGACGAGCCGGGCATGACAATTATAATATCTATTTAGGACAAATTACCTGAAGGGTTTTTGATTGCTTAGTCACTGTTTTTTCCTTGATTTGTTTGGGATCACATAATTTGATGGTTGCTATCAGAAATTGTGAGCCCATGTACCTAGGCCCAGCTGTTAACCAGAGTTGTGACAGTTTTTGGTTATACATAGGAAAGGCAGATAAGCCACCTGATGTGGCCCATTTAAATAAGGTTGGTGTGTCTGGCATTATTAAAGTGTTAGAAGCTATGACTGTATGAGGAAGGTACCGGTAAGATGGCACCTCTCTGGTGGCATCGGTAAGAACACCAGGGAAGGCAGACGCAGTTCCAAACTTTACTGCATTCAATTAGGCGGTACAGTATTGCACTGGAGTTAACATACTGTAGGCTGGCCATTGGCTGTTACAGGTGCAATGACTTAGTTGTAGACAGGGTGTGCATGTGGTCTAAGGAAGAAAATAATATTATATAAATAACTAAAACAATAAGAACATGGAGACATGTTCAGCTAATTAACACAAATACAACCACTTTATACGATCTCTAATCATCAATCATGTAACAGTACTGCCATCTATTGGTTAACCCCGGTACATACCGGATACGTAACAGTAATACTATTACCCTCCCTTACTGTATTATCCCATCTCTCCTAAATATTTTGCAGTCTAACGAGAACTGACTAACAAAACAAATTTAATATATAAGATACACAATTACAAGAACGAACGCAGAATACAGAGAATCTGCCTGCAATACACTCAGTAGCAGAGCTCCTCAAAAGTTACACACTAACAACTAACAATCCGGTAGACCGCATTGCAATATTAAAGCACCGAATGTAATCAGTCCAGGACCAGTCACTTACAGTTCGTCAGTGGCACACAATACTGCACCCCTGAATATGGTGAGTAACTGGCCAGGATCGTTCGGCACTGGGTAGGATGATCTGGTGCGGCACAATCAGAAAACCACCTCTGAAAACTCAAAAGAGACGCTCCTGACGCTGATCCAAGCGTATGCGCGTTGGCATCCCGTTTTCGGAGACGGCCTTTCCAACAGGCACTCTCTCGCAGGTTAGAGTGGCCCATTTAAATATGTTCAAAGTAAAAAGTATGTGAACCCCTTGGAATTTTCTACGTGTATGACTAAATCCCATATAAAACATAGTTGAATCTTCATGTAAGTCACAATAATTTACAAACACTGTGTCCTATAATTAAGATACACAGATTTTCAGAGAATATTTGACCATATTGTATAAAGTAGGAAAAAGTAAGTGAACCCCAAGTAAATGACTTTTTTTAAAAGCTTAAAAATTTAGCACACCTGGAGTCCATTTAATGAAACGAGTTCAGGGGTGTGGCCTAGAATTACTTTGGTTGATAAAAACCACTGAAAAGGTTCAGTTTGGGCTTTTGACAAGAAGCATGTCCAGATGGGAATCATGCCTCGCACAAAAGAGCTGTCTGAAGACCTAAGATCAAGAATTGTTAAGTTACATAAGGCTGGAAAGGGTTACAAAGTTGTCTCAAAGATTTTACATATTCATTAGTCTACTGTTGGCAAGTTGTCTATAAATTATTATTATATTATTATTAATATAAACTATTAGGCAAGTTGTCTATAAATGGAGACAATTTGGTACCGTGGCTACTCTGCCTAGAAGTGGGCGCCCTGCCAAGATGACCCCAATAGCACAACGCAAAGTCATCTTTGAGGAAAAGAAGAATCCTAAAGTGACAGCGAAAGACTTGAAGAAGTCATTAGAACTGTCTAGCATCTGTGTTCATGAATCAGCTAGAAAGGAGTCCATGGCAGAGCACCAAGAAGGAAGCCACTGCTGTCAAACATTGCTGTACGCCTGAAGTTTGCGAAGGAGCACTTGGACACTCCACAGCGATACTGGGAAAATGTTTTGTGGAGTGATGAAACTAAAATTGAACTATTTGGGAGGAACAAGCAGAACTTCATTTGGCGTAAAAAGATAAATGCATCATCCCTACAGTAAAGTATGGTGGAGGGAACATCATGATTTGGGTCTGCTTTGCTGCATCAGGGTCTGGAAAGCTCGCCATCATTGAGGGGAAAATGAATTCCCAACTTTATCAGCAAATTCTTCAGGATAATGTGAGAATGTCTGTCCTTCAACTGAGGCTGGGTGATGTAACAGGACAATGACCCCAAACATCGCAGTGGAGTGGCCCAGTCAGAGCCCCAATCTCAATCCTATTGAGATGCTGTGGAATAACTTTAAGAGAGCAATACACAGAAGGCAACCAAAGAATATGGAAGAGTTAAGGCAGTTTTGCAGGGGAAGAATGGGCTAAAACTCTCTCCACACGATGTGCAGGTCTGATCTGCAATTACAGGAAGTGCCTGGTTGCGGTCATTGCTGCCAAAGGAGGGTCAACCAGTTATTGAACCTAAGGGTTCACTTACCTTCTCCAGTACCACTGTGAATGCTGAATATGTTTGAATAATAAAAACTTGAAAGAGTAGAACCTTTTTTGTGTTATTGGCTTAAGCTCATTGTGTATATCAGTACCTGTGACTTAGATGAAGATCAGATCACTTTTTATGAATAAATTCCAAGGGGTTCACATACTTTTTACTTTGACTGTATACTCATAGCATCAAGTTGCCCATGTGAGCTTTAATCACTTTTTAGTTGTGTTAGAATTATACAAATAGGCTACTCTACAAATCAGCCTAATTTTGTTTAATCTGATATAACAAGCAGCTAAACCTATATCATGTTAAAAGCCAGCATTTCTATACACCCACTCTACATCGCATTGACATTCATTTGTTTACAACGTATGAGTTTACATTGTTTGCGTTAGGAACACATCTGTGTGAGCAAGCTCAAGCTATATAGTGGCAACAGTATCTACTGGAGTCACAGAATACAATGGTCACAGAATTGCTGTTACACATATATTTAACTAAAAAAAGACAATGCTTGTGTCGAATGTACACTTTCTTTGGAGGAAATACTGAAGGAGCAGGAGATATTTGTATATTTCACATAATTTAATTTTATAAAAGCATTTTAGCACAATAAAATTAGGTGTACATTTAGAAAACAAGTCTGAGAACCACATATTTTAACTTTGATATAATCCATCATGTAGTTTTTGAGATATTCACAAAATACCAAAACACAAAGATGTGTTTTTGTATTTGTTTGACTTTTTTGTCAAATTTTTTGACTTTTTAGACAGAAGTTATGAATTTGAATTATCCAAGTTACTGCAATCAATGGTCAGCTTTCATTTCAGCTATCAGACATAATTCACATCTGAGGTTATATAGTAACCAAACCAAAGGCAAAAAATTGGCCCAATCAAACATGAAGCCCTGTCAATTCCCATAAGGTTAAGTGTCTACACTTCATCAATGTTTATTCCTACTTGTAAACTGCATTTATAATTAGTAGTAATACTGATTCCGGTTGCACCACCTGCACAATTTTAACCTTTGTCCTTGATATCAAGTTTTTATATATGATTTAAATAATAAATTATTTCATGATATTCATACTTTATGATATTCATCATGTTTTGATGGGTTTTCTTGGGTTGCACTACCTGGCATGGAAACTGTTCAAAATGTTTTAAACATAGAATTATGCCAAGCTAAATTATTCTTCTTTTTCCTCTTCTGATTTAGTTAGTTAAATACCGATTTTAATCGTTTTTTCACTCTGCTCATTGGAGTTGTCACTACCTGACAGTTTTTTGTGAGAAAAATGCGAAATGCCAATATTGTTCGAAGGTTTTGAAAATATATTTCCATTAACGAGGTTTCCTACAATAACTTTTATGGAAATGGAATTCCCACTCCAAGAGATTAACATGTCATCAGGAGTCACGCTGGGCCACACTCTGGGTGATTACAGTCAGAGCCACATTGGGCCTTGTGCCATGTGAGTAACATCTGATTTCACACAGAGACATGAACTGAAGCAGGTTTATGATTTCTAACATGAAAAACATTAGGTTGATTTCTAGTCAGTTGCAGCTGGAAGGCTGATATATGTCTTAATCATTAACTCAGAGATTATTAATATAGTATCATTACCTCTGAGCTATAATTTCCGTCTGAGACAGTCGAGCTTGTTCACAGTCTTGTATAAAGTACCCGAAAGTCACACTTAAGTATAAGTACAGATACCCTCCCAAGTCACCAACTAGAATTCCACTCAAGTAAAAGTCTTAAAGTACCTAGTGTTCACTGTACTTAAGTATTACAAATAATCTGTAACTAACTGTACTTGAGTAATTAAAGTGCAAGTAAATATGAATAACAACGGAACGCTGTCTAAACTTTTAATATCAAAACGTTTACTCAGCTTTTTAAAGCATGGAAAAGAAAAATTTTGCATACATCACACACTTCAAAAAGAGGGCTTTAAAAACCTAAACAGGAGTATGCTATTGTTAAAAAAAGAAGTACAGGTTAATGTTAACGTATTTTAAAGCCATTTCTGAAAACACAAGTCACCGTTTTTCCTATTACCAGCATGGGGTTCATTATCTCAGTCACAAAACCCTGTTTTTCAGCTTACATAACTATTTCAGTGTTCATTGTTCAAATGTCCAAGTTAATATTAGTGATTCAAATGCCCTAACCAGCCTATCACCAAGAGAAGAAAACGTTCACTTAACATCAGACACAAAGCTCTCCCCAAGCTGTTATCCAGGCTAATCGTGATAACTGAAATTAATTCACTGGTGTTTACCATTAGTTTAGCTTTCTTCGATGTGCTTCTTTAGATTGAGATTTTAAAAGCCAAAATCCCAATGTCTTTCCAATGGGACACGTCCCAAATACACAGACGCCGAACTGCAAGATGCACACACGGTGGATGATTTACACACGCTAAATACACGTGAGGATCGGACCGTTTACAAAACACGGCCAAACACACACGCGACAATAGGGAAATGCAACCATTAACATTAACAACCACAACAATGCAAGGGGTTTAATGACTGTAAATAAAAAGCGTAATTACCCCAGCAAGCAAGTCTCCATGTCTCCCGTAATGCCTCGGTCCGCCCGTCGCCACACTATATTGTGTTTTTCTTTAAAGTTTTCACTATAAAAACCAGAAAATTAATTGACAACAAATCATTATTTGGTAGACTTCTGAACGAATTAATGGAATTTAAATGCTTTCTTATTGGGAAAATTGCCTTGGATCGCGTACAAATTGGTTCACGACCACTTTCCTGGAACGGATTGTGTTCGTGAACCGCAGGCACCACTGTAGTAAGAATCCACGCAATAAAAGTCACACTGAAATATCCAGGTGTGGATACAGATGTGTCTGCGTCCATGTGCCTGCTGAGTACTTTGTACTTTATGGTATGCCAAGTGTCAAGCGCTGATTTTTCGTGACTCTGCAACAGATGAAATGCATTTCCTGCTTCCACAAAAGCACTCCGTAATTCCGCAGAATCGATTTCTTCCACGAAATGACTCTGTATCATTCATGACATTCCTTTCCTCCACAAAATGACTTTCGTTCAGGAAATGCATTTTGTACACAAAATGAATTTATTCAGTTGACAAAATTCATTTCGCCCACTAACATTCTTCCATTCAATTCCAGTCCGTTTCCAAGGAGATGTTGGAACAGTTACGTCAGTTACGTTATCAGTAGCCTACGTATGTAAGTTCTAGAATCTAGAGTGCTGATGTCATTCGCATTCCTATATAAACGGCAAATTCATCTTCACATTTCATTTTGAACAAAATCAACATACGTGCATGTACATTCACTTTATCATGGCAAGGAATTTCTTTCAGAGAGCTGTAAACCAGCTTAAAAACAAAGAGTTTCGGAAGTATCTGAGGAGGTATGTGCATCCAGAGGCGCTTGCAGTTTATGTAAAAATCCAATATGTAAACTTTCCTTGTCAATTGCCGTCAGTGTATAAGAAGCTTAAACTCTTCACTTTGTTGTAGATGTAAGCATAA
This sequence comes from Brienomyrus brachyistius, assembly GCF_023856365.1. NCBI lineage: Eukaryota > Metazoa > Chordata > Actinopteri > Osteoglossiformes > Mormyridae > Brienomyrus > Brienomyrus brachyistius. The sequence goes on from NC_064551.1 coordinate 8,099,845, forward strand.
AGTCACTGCTTACATTTGGGTCCCTCATTGCAGAAGTGCTGCTGGTGATCACAGAATTGCACTTATAATTTTTTTTGTTTGTTTTCTTTGTCTTTCCGTGATCTGAATGTGCCTGTTGGGAAAATCCTTACAACAAAAGCACGGTAAGAAAGTAACAAACTGATTTTTTGTTAATATACATGTAATTTTATGACTACTGTTTAATAATCTCACACTAATGTATTGTAAGAATCCTCTGAAATTTATTTAATGGTACCTTCACCCTGCTGCATGTTAGATCAGCTCTGTGTTTTATTGTTTGATTTCAGCACTTCTGGGGACCAGTTATTAATTGGGGTCTTCCCCTAGTCGCAGTCAGCGATATGAGGAAGAGCCCCGACATCATCAGCGGTCGAATGACCTTCGGTAAGAGGCAGAGGGCTCACCTTCCATCTATATGCGCGTCCACTGGGTCACTCGGGACTCCAGAGGGACTTTTTAAAGGTTTTAAGCTGGTTGCTCTTCTTCTCTTCTTTCTGGCCTCTGACCCCTGCATGATCTTTGTCTCCCCAGCTCTTACCTGTTACTCAATGATATTTATGAGGTTCTCATACCGAGTCCAGCCCCGAAACTGGCTCCTTTTTTCTTGCCACATGGCCAATGTGACGGCACAAGTGATCCAGGGAGGCCGGCTCATCCGACACAAGTAGGTCCCCACCAGGCTCCCTCTAGAATATTTAAATCTTCACCTCATATCTGTTGATTAATGCCATATTACTGCTCGACATATCATTTGCAGCCGGCAGCCAGGCAATCACTCTGCCAGCTTTTCTCCTAGTCAGATCCTTCCTTAATAGTGTCACACAAGTACCTTTTATAGGCTTGTGTTCGTCATGAATGTTTTTTTTCTTCCATTTCAGAATGCAGAACAAAAATGCGAAATGAGCCTTTGCATGCAGTAGATCAGAGCACAGACGGGTTCGTGCAGATAAAGGCAAATTGAGGAAGATCTCTACCAGATCCATGCATCAGATCAGGAGAGCAGCTGCTAAAATGCCATTATGTAGCAGCAAACAGATATTTGAAGCTGCTGGTGCCTCTGGAGTCCCATGGACATCAAGGTGTAGAGTCCTCCACTGCAACTGTGCATAAACCTTCTATTCTGCCGCCACTAACCAGTGCTCACAAGCAGAAACTGTCCAAATACACAAGTTCAATGGATGCAAGACTTGTGAAGCTGCTATCAAATAAGGAGTCCTATGTCAAAATGTGACGTGACCTGTTTGATTTCAGTACATATGTTGCAAACACAACAAATGACAATTTTCAGTTCTTTGCAACTTATAAAGTGTTTTGCAGCTTACTGTGCATAATAATTTGGAACAGTTCATTGTAAGTGTTTTGTTTGACAAAAAAATACTGTAATCATTAGATTTGTTCAATAAAATTTGAATTGCACTCAATAGTTGACAACATGAGAATTATTCTGACTATATGTGTGTTCATTTCTTGCATTTTTCTTATTAGGAATCCACACGTAAGTAGGGGCAATTCACTGCCCATACAAAGTGCGAGGGGAAAATATATACCTAATGAAGACTGTAGTCCTGTATTAGACAAAATCATTTTATCATATGGTCAGTTATTTTTATACCTACATAAGAACATAAATTTACAAATGAGAGGAGGTCATTTGGCCTATCAAGCTCGTTTGGGGAGCACTCAACTAACAGCTCAGAGTTGTTAAAATCTTACAAAAGAACATAAGAAATTTACAAATGAGAGGAGACCAATCAGCCCATCAAGCTCTTTTGGGGACAACTTAACTAATAGCTCAAAGTTATTAAAATCTTCTCTAGCTCTGATTTAAAGGAACCCAGGGATTTAGCTTGCGTTACACTAGTAATAAGACTATTCCGTACTCTACCTACACGCTGTGTAAAGAAATACTTCCTCAAATTCGTTTTGAAATGTTCTCCCACTAATTTCCACTTAAGGCCACCGGTTCTATTATTTAAACTAATATTGAAATATCGAACAGCATCCAGACCCATTAGAATTTTATATACCTGGATCATGTCCCCCCCCTTAGTCTCCTTTGCTCGAGGCTAAACAGATTCAGCTCAGGTAATCTCTCCTCATAAAACATTCCTCTAAGACCAGGAATAATTCTCGTAGCCCTACATTGCACCTTTTCCAAGGCAGCAATGTCCTTCTTAAGGAATGGTGACCAAACCTGCACACAATATTCTAGGTGGGGTCTTACCAAGGAATTAAATAATCGTAGCATCAGTTCCCTTGAACTCCACACACCTAGAGATGTAACCCAACATCCTATTGGCCTTTTTAATTGCTTCCCCACACTGGCAAGAGTGGGACATGGAAGCATCAACATACACACTGAGGTCTTTCTCATAATCAGCTACCTTTATTTCAGTGGAACCCATAAAATATCTGTACTTTATATTTCTGCTCCCTGCATGGATTACCTTACATCTATCTACATTAAATTTCATCTGCCAGGTATCAGCCCAGTCGCAAATTAAATCAAGATCCCGTTGGAGCCTCTGCTACAGTTGTTAAAATCCCTTCAGTTTGGAGTTTAAGCAAGAGCCGTTTGTGGTGGACAACATCAAAGGCCTTCTGCAAAACTAAGCAGATCACATCATAGGCCTTTTTGTGATCAATTTCTTTTGTAGCTTCCTCAAAGAACTCAAGTAGATTAGTTAAACAGAAGCTACCTCTCCTAAATCCATGTTGGCTATCCCTCAGAATGTTATTTCATGCATCCAGGTAATCTATCATTTTCACTGGGATTGTAGCTTCCATTACCATTCCAGTTATGCAAGTTAAACTGATTGGCTTATAGTTTGCTGGATAACTTCTATCCCCTTTTTTGAATATGGGTGTTATATTGGCATGCTTCCAATTAGAAAGTGCCACACCAGTAGATAAGGATTTCTCAAATAGTAATGTTAAAGGTTGGCTAATAATATCCCTCATCTCTTTTAAAACTATAGGTAAGATGCCATCAGGGCCCTGCAATTTATTTATTTTGAGCTTAGCAAGGCTTTGTACCACATCAGCCTCAGTTATACATATATTGGTCATAGACGACACTGTATTTGTATTAAATGGTGGCAGGTTACCTGTGTTCTCTATTGTGTAAAAGAATCATTAAACTCTTATTTTTACTATATCAATTTCATTTTCAGTTATAAGACCCTTACTATCCTACAGATTACTGATTTCAGCTTTTAGAGCTCTTTTGGAGTTAAAATATTGGAGGAAACTTTTAATGTCATCCTTAGCCTCCAATCCAACCTTCCTTTCTACATTCCTCTTACAGGGTTCCCACGTGTCCTGAAAACCTGAAAATATTTAGGGTTATTTTCCAGTCATTGAAATGACCTGTAAAGTGATACAAATGGCAAAATGTCCTGGAATTTCATTTCTGTTTTTGCTTTTAAATTTTTCTACATTTGTAAAATTGAGGAATCACAATTATTACAACATCATCATGAGCAGAGCTTTGGAATGTTTCTCACCCAGTTTGCTTCTGCTATGTTTTAGATGTAATTTGTGTCCTTGTGAAATTATTATACATTATTTGCCTTTTTAAAGATGTCCAGTGAAACCATTACAATTGTTGACCCATTGGAAAAGTAAGATGCATATGAATGTAAAGTTCTGAGAAATTGGAGGTAACTGTGCATATGATGTCATGTGGGAATATTTCTAATTAAACAAGTCACTCCGATGTAATTTAATTGAAAACATGTTAAGAGCTATTACATGCATTTCAGTAATGACCATTGGAGAGAAAACACGGGCTTTAATTCTTAGCATGATTTTTTATGTTCCCAGATTTGAATGATTATTTTATGACATTACATTCTTAGTGTAAAACACTGATAGCCCATTAAAAACTATAGGCAGCAATTTCTGGCAGCATAAAACTATGTGTAAAAACTGCTACCCTTTCTAAAGTACAGGAAAGTTATTTTGATAGCATAAATCCTTTTACAGATGTCCATTCAGGAGTATGGGTAGGAAATTCTGGCAAGGCAGCAAAAAATGGCAGAACATCGGCTTCTGCCTGTGAGCCGGAGTCAGAGCGGCTGTTTTTCTTTCTCTATTTTTTTTTCCAAGCCGCATGGATTGGAAAACCTTGCTCTCGCGAAGTTTTTGTACCATGTGACATGGTCAAGGGTGGTGACGTTTTGCAGCGCCGGCTGAAGTCGGACAAAAAATCCTAACCATGATGCATTGCGTTGGGACCAGAATGCATTGGTTTAAGCCAGCGCGGCAGCGTGAAGTGGAATGTACCCACAGACAAATGCAGCAATCACACGCACAGAGAAAGAAACAGGAGGGAAGGAGACGCGCGACAAAATGAGTGACCACAGGAAACAGAGTAAAATTTGGATGCATTTCAATTACATTGACAATACAAAGGCAGAGTGTAGAGCGTGCAAGGTTAAAATCTCATATCGAACAGGCTCTACAAATAACCTGCATCAGCACATGAGAACTGTACGTCCATCAGTGCAGTGGGAAGAAAAAGGACAAGCAAGTGAACAATCCCTCCACTCTGCGTGTGATAAGCACAGTAGTGTCGACGGTCGATTTTCAACCACTCAGAGAGCTTGTGGACCACCTGATTAGAGAAATGTGTACCATTATCAGTGGTAATGCATATTGGAACATCCCATCGCGGGAATATTTCTTTTAACAGATTTTTCGCAACTATCTGGGCCGTTGCTTGCTTGGCCGGGAAGGCTTCCACCCATCTGGAAAAGAGATCAACAACCACTAGACAATAACGATAACCTCTACAGGGTGTTAGTTCTATGAAATCCATCTGCAAATGTTGGAAAGGACCCTCAGCTGGAGGAGTTGTGGCAGTTGGTGGCTTCAATGCACGACCCATGTTGTGAGTCATACATGTGGAACACCTGGAAACGAAAGTTTGAGCATAAGCCGTGAATGAAGGGGCGGTCCAGTGTCTCTGGTCCAATCCATGGGCCACCTTTGCCAATCCTGGAAAGGCAGACTTTGGGAGCAGTCATGAAACCACCTCTTTCATCCACACACAATTGAAATGGGCGTTTGTAATTTGGGACCCCCAATGCCGGGGTCACACAAAGCGCCTGCTTTAGATCAGTGAAGTGCAGGTAGTGCACTTCAGATCTTACCAGCTGCAGCTTGCTTTTAGAGGCCTTATGTCCATTCTCTGCACAGAACAACAACAACGCTTGCGTATCTCTCTCACAACTCTCTCTCGTTTCTGCACACAGCAACAAATCATCCACATACTGCACCAGTGTACTTCCCCCTGGGGAGGTGAAGCGCTCTAAGTTTTTTCCTAGCTCCTGAGCATAAACACTCGGTGACTCAGTGTAGCCCTGTGGCATGACTGTCCAGGTGTACCTTTTCCCTTTGCGTGCAAACCAGTACTGAGAGTCTGGGTGAACTAGAACAGAGAAGAAAGCATTTGCCAGATCAATAACTGAAAACCATTTAGACTCTGGGGGTATGGATGATAGAATGGTGATTGGGTTAGGGACTATGGGCGCTCGCGGATACACTGAGTCATTTACTCCCCTTAGGTCCTGCACAAATCTCCAGGACCCATCTGCTTTCTTTACTGGCAGGATGAGGGAGTTCACCGGAGAATAGCTTATCTCAGCTATGGCTCCACGAGCCAGCAAATCGCCATGCATTTTTTCAATTCCCTCTTCTGCTTCTCTGGAGAGGGGGTACTGCACGCGCTATGGTCTGTACTGAGACTTAGGCATTACCCGTAGAGGTTCAGCCGTCACAATTTGCCCAAAATCGTTTTTCCCCTTTGCCCAAAAGTTTTCTGGGATCTCATCCAGCCATGCCGGTGAATCCTCAATCTCTACAGATTGCCCTTTTGTTCTATTATCGCAATGAATTTACCGTTTTACCTCAACAATTAAAACCTTGTCATACCTTAGTACAGTCCCGTCCTTAGTTACCCATCTACCTTTCTCCACATTCACCCAATCATCTCGCTCCTTACACTCTTTTACCCATAATCCTAGAAATTTCCAGTTTTTACCTTCTACCTTTCCACAGGAGACATGTGGAACGCCTTCATCAACGGGGCAGAACCAGCGAAGCTGTTGTTCTTGGAGTGTCACAGAAACAGCAGTGGCTTGATGTCCCACATAAATACAGTCAATTTGAATCATTTCTGTAGGAAATCCATTCCCCATGAAGTCTTGCATATCATCCAAATCGTGTTGTGTGGGGTTTTCCACATAAGTGGCTGTGCAGTGGAGTCGTGATGCTGGTAGACGTCGTCCAGGTTCATCACCTCCTGCCAGAAGCGGTGTCTCCCCACCTCTTGTGGATCTGGGAGGGAGTTGACCACCTCTCTCAGCTCTGCCAAGTCCCAGTTGCGCTGGACGTACAGTACACCATCCTTGGTGTTCCATCAGGCGCAGGGCCCCTTGGGTCAGGCATCTCCACCAAGGGGTACAACTGCGATGGCTGTGAGCCTGAGTCTCTCCCCCTTTGCAGCAGTCTCTGGCTCTGTCTTAGCGGCGGGGCTCCTGCTTCCCCCACTGCGTCATCTTCCTCCTTCTTCTCTGAGGGAGGGGCAGTGGCCTCCACAGACGCTGGTGCTGCTGCAGCTGTTCCTAGCTGAGGATGATAAGCAGGGGGAGGAGGCACATTCGGCAGAGGAGGGTACAGAGGTATCTCTTCCTTTTTCTTCTTAGTATTCTGTAACACCATGCTGAGGGATTGGGCCTGAGCCTCATTCCTGGCCCTTTCAGCGTTTAACTCCACTGACTCCCTGGTCCCCCTGTCCCCCAGTTTGTCCCGCAGTCCCTTATTATTTGCCTTTTCCTTCTCTAACTCTTTCAATTTAGCCACATATATCCACTTTTCAAACTTATCATCCATCCATCCATCCATTTTCCAAACCGCTTATCCTACTGGGTCGCGGGGGGAGCTTATCCCGGAAGCAATGGGCATGAGGCAGGGAACAACCCAGAATGGGGGCCAGCCCGTCGCAGGGCACACTCACACACCATTCACTCACACATGCACTCCTACAGGCAATTTAGCAACTCCAGTTAGTTCACATATGTCCCAGGCTTCGCTGGCTTTGAACGCAGTAATTCGCTGTAACAGAAAACGCAGATCCGACTGTGCCATAAAGTCTTGTAAGACAGTCCTTTACAACATGAGACCAATCAAGCAGCAACATGTCGTCTTTCCGAGTGCCAATGGGTACGCATTCTTGGAACAGAATGACTTAAGACAGATCGTGCAGCACTGTCAGTACCCTTTGCGTGCTGGCTGCACAATCTGTCTTAAGTCATCTTGCTCTCGCGAGGTTTTTGTACCATGTGACATGGTGACATGTGGTGACGTTTTGCAGTGCCAGACAAAAAAATCTAACCATGATGCATTGCATCAGGACCAGAATGCATTGCTTTAAGACAGCGAGAAGTGGCTGCATGAAGTTGAACGCACCCTATTTTTTTCTTGTTGCCAATAGCAACCTATGACCACACCTAAGATTGGTGACAGAGAACATTTGGAATCAACACCGGGGGCATTTCAGATTTCAGCACAGACGGTTTGATTGTTACACTCTGGCAATAGCATCAAGATAAGTCTTATTAGCCCAATAAATCATGAAAACGAGGTTTAACATTTTCTACATGACGTGCAGGGAGATTATCAGTCAATGTTTATGATTTAGTGTTGTTTTGTGCTATAGTATAGGCTGAAACCTGTGGTTATCATCAAAAACAAAATGCGGTAATCGTAAATATTAACAGGAATGTTAAATCTGCATTTGCATGATTTCAGAAACTACTGAGAGGTATGAAAAGAAAGGATGACATCACTAGTTTCTTACACACAAAGAGGAGGGATCAGGGAGGAAAAGCAGACGTAGTTGCGGATGGCGAAAGAGGAGAAGGAGCAAGAAGAAGAAGAAGATCAAGCTGAGCCAGGGCAAGAAGGTGAAACAGGTAAGCAGCAGAGGAAGTATGAATAGACATACACTCCAAAGCTGAGGTGCTAGGGAGGAGAGACTGTGAGTTCCCTGGATTTGATGTATTTTAACCATATATGGTACATGCAGTATTAGAGAATGTAACACCTGCAAATGTATAAAGAAACGGCTTTGATTTTGCCATCCCAACTGATTTCCATGCCACCCTCATGCCACCCTAAGAAAATTTCTCTAGATCCGCCCTTGTCGGTGAACAAGGGAATGTTACCTGGCTAACTAGCCCCAGGTAGCTTACATGCCCTCCCTTAGGCTGCTTTCCTCACACTGTTCAGTGAGTAAAAGTAGTTTCAGCATGAGGAAGAGCAGACTCATAACTTTAACCCTGCAGCTAAGATAATTGCATATTACAGCTTAAATGTAGCTTGAATGTTTCCTGGTCAACATTAGACAGAGGAATACAAGCCAGCTAACCCCTAGTCAGTGCCCCCCCCCAGCGGAGACACCGGGTTGGTCTCATAAGCTCTTGATTTGAGCTTCTCCGAAGGGATGTTGAGGCACACTGTTGAGGCTCTTCAGGTGGTGGGCCGCCCTGAAGATGGGCCCCAGTCAGCAGGAGACAGCAGGTCCATCCAGAGCAGACTACAGCAGCAGGGATCAGGAAGAGGAATCCTTGAGATCCTGGGGACCCCCACACATTATCAAGCAGCACGAAATGGCACTGAATAATAAAGGTATATGTCTGACACACTTGTCCTTTTTTAATTCCAAATACTATATTGGGAAATAAAAAATAACCTCCTCCTTTTGCATACAGAATGAAATATTGTTATTTACGTCTAAAATGGAGTAATGGAAGCCCCTAATGTTGAGGTTTTAAGTAACAACTTCCATTAATATTACCTTCAGCAGACCAATTAGAACCAACTTCTATACTGGATTTATCCGTGTGTATGGAGCCACCATTTTCAGAGTTACTGTGTGTTATGTCTGCTGTACAGCCCTGATGTGGTAGCTGCTGAAATCATTCACTGGAGCTAAGCAGAAACAGCAGTGTACTCCAACACCTTAACCTCCAGAAAGAGCCATGCAGTTCAAAGCCCCGCAGAGAAAGTGTTGCATCAAAGGAAGTTCAAAATGCCTGATCGTCATGAGAATTTCTCCACAGGGATCAATAAAGTGTTATTATTATATTTCAGGCTTACCTGGATTAAAGGGCATGTTGTTAGTGTATAGTGCTTAGAATGTTTAATTACTCTTACTTTCTTAACTTGTATAATAGATGAGCCATCATATCCTTAATGTGTATTGATATATGCAAAGGGAGGAGAAGGGAACAGACCCAAGATGCAGAGTAAGAGCTAATGTTGAGTAAAATAGCATTAGAGAAATAAAATTTACAATAAATTCATGGTTTATGTCCATGGTTAATGTCACATTAACTTTATCCAGTCTCCTAGCTGAATATGTTAAGCAGGGTTTCAAGTGGGTTGGAAAGATCTGGAACAGGGTTCTGACGCCTTCATTTAATAAATAAATATATCTTGATGCCAATTTCATACATAAAGTTTGTTTTCATTTGTTGCATCCTGGCCTTCCTTCCAGTTGATGCCATAAAGATCAGTATTTCCCACACAAAGACTTTGCTTGTAGGGCTCCAGACTGGGACAATTTATTCACATTTTGAGATCATTTTTGGAGACAGTGTCACTAAATTTTATAAGAAGGTACAGCAGTGCAAAGTAACATTTGTTTGTTTTTGTCTGGAATACTGTTGCTTTTTTAAATACATTCAAAATATCTTATACCTGAGTGTGATATCTGAACGGTATCAAAAATTAGATATCGCCTAATACTATTAAATCTTTTGGTTATATATGACCCAATCCACCGGATTAAATTATACCACAAGTAAGTGTTACGCGTAGTTACGAAATTCTCTGCTGCTAGAACTAAAAGTTAGTCTTCATGTACAAACGTCTAAGAACTGTGGTTTTCGTAGGTATTACATGCTTATACCCAGATACACTATATGGACAAATGCTTTGGGACACAGGAGCCAGGCCATGTCCAACATTAATGCCTGACCTCACAAATGCTCTTCTGGATGAATGGAAAAAAAATCCCACAGACACCCTCCAAAATCTTGTGGTCAGCCTTTCAGGAACATTGGCAGCTGTTACAGCTGCAAGGGGGGACCAACTCCACATTGATGCCTAAGGATTTCATATAATTTCCTGTAAGTATTGTGGCCAGATGTCCCAGTACTTTTGTCCATAGAGTGTAGCTGGAAGACTCAGGTTAGGCTTGGCTGATGTGCTGCAGTGTCGGCTTAGTTAGCAGTGGCTTACAGGAGTTGTGCCAAGTGCGGCTTATGCACGGCAATCAGGGTGTTGGCAAAAAGTAAGAGGACCGATTCATTTATGCTACTATTGGCCCAGTTACGCTCAGGCCTATGGTTGCATATCATAAGGCAACCGGTAAGGGTCCATGAACTACGTTTTCCCGTTTTACAACAACTCTGTACATAAATAAGGAGCCTACCGTCCATTTTGTGTCAATAACATATTTATGCACATTATGATTTTTTATGATGAGGTGTTAAATAAGCTGGCTCCAATTTAGAATGGCTTTCTGTTTTTCAAATATTATGTATAAAATAATAAATTATGTCAATTTTTATTAACATATTAAGATGTTTTGTTATCATATTTATTTTATTTACACTGTAAAAATGTCCATGCTCTTACAAGACAAAGTACTGTATTTTGATTATACTAAGTGTCCATATTATTGCAAATACAGGACTGTTATTTTTTCCCAACTTCGCATGCATTCTGGGTATTGCAAAAGCTGTTGGAGATCACGAGCCTGAAGACATTTTCCGGCTTTACTGTGACAGTCTCCAAACCTGCTGTCAGAAAGAGCATCACCTCTGGGGTAACATGTGTTTCTGTAGATTTATTCATATTATTAGTTGGTCATTAGATAATTATGGTGAACTCTGTTGTTCAATGTATAATATTTAACTGTTAACCCTGCTGAAAAAAACCAACAAAGACCAGCATAGCTGGTAACCAGTATGACCAGCATAATGCATATGATTTTACCAGTATATATTGTATTTTAGTGCCGGGTGACCAGCATCATTAATGAAATATTGCTGGTGGAACAGCTTCAGTTGCAAGTGTGGAAAGAATATTGGACATTGGTAGACCCGGGAGGGGAGGCATATTGGGTCTGTTATGTCTTAGGCAAGAAGAGATTGTCTTGAATACTGCGTGACCTCGCTCCATGATAGCTGCCTGCAGTTAGTTCCACAGACACTGAAGAGAGATCAGAACTTGACAGACAGTGGAGTACAGTGGGGGGGGGGGAGCCTGTTCTGGTAAATTGATCAAAATGGGTGGATTTTACCTTGCTGCAAATGTCAACCAATAGAACTTGATTTCTTGTTGTTTCATGACCAATCAGGACTTAGATGTCCTTATAGGGAATTGGCTATTATAGTCTATCAACTGGTTGCTCTTTGTGCTCGGGGTACCTGGTGCTAGAGTGTGCTGGATTGTTTTTATAAAAGAGAACTCTCTCACCAACTGAGAGGTCTGGAGTTTAATTCTAAGTGGCTCAATTAGAGTTATCAGAGAGGTTGATTCATAATTTTCTTACCACACAAGCAGACCAGAATTAACTATCATAGACCAGCATGTAAACAGTTGAATAGGACTGTTGCCTCAGGGTTGCCAACTCTCCCGCATATGGAATTAAACACAGTCAGGCCCTCACGCTCAAGCAAGAAGTCCTACAGCAAATCTATATTATTCTGTTATAAACCAAAAATTAGATACATTAAAAGCATTGGAGTACAGACTATTTAGGTACTGTAATAAATCTAATAAAGACATGTAAAGGTGTGTGCAGACTTGTCTCAAATTGAAAATCTGCGCAACATTTAAGGTGGACCGGAAAATCCGAATAAGACGCTGCGAATAATAAATAAGACTGGTGTGTGAGTGTGCCCTGCGATGGGCTGGCCGCCCATCCTGGGTTGTTCCCAGCCTCGTGCCCATTGCTTACGGGATAGGCTCCGGACTCCCCGCGACCCAGAAGGATAAGCGGATGGATGGATGGAATAATAAATAAGTTACGTGTGATCCCGCTGCAAATAATAATACGTAATACGTTATTTACATGAATGCGCACACATCCGGAGTGCAGAAAAGGTGGAAGCGTAAGAGCAAGATCCGATGAATGCGGTAGGCAGGGGTCTGAAGTCTCACGCATTAACAGTGAGACACGCGTTTCTCCCATAATGTAATCTATCTTAAAGGTTTTGATGAAACTTGAGAGCCTTGAATAAAATAAGGCAACAATTTGCACCCACATAACTGTTTATTGGAGTAAACTGTTTTTTTGTGAAATACACCCAATTTAAAGAAAATAGATATTTTAAATATTTAACTGTAAAATGTGGAATTCTACACTGTACTGTTTTTTCGCCATACTACCTTTACCAGCATGCTGTGCAGTTTGTACATTCCCACCGTTAAGGCAGTTTTTTTTTTTCATCTTGGATGGACCAATTACAGTGGAGAAATCCACTTAGCCCGCGAAATCGCGGCGGCGATGCGTCAGTTGCTGGAGTTGTTCTTTTTGGCGGAGATAACGGGTGTGTCGGCAAAGACTTATTTTGTTTGTTTGTTAATATAATCGTGGTTTGCGGTTGGAGTTGTGTACAGCTGGCAAAGTTAAAAATTACCAGGAGGATAATGCTAGCTGACCGGGAGGAGCCAACCGCGGTTAAACTAATTCATCTTGCCGCCCCTCCGAAATTCGGTGAAGAAATTCATTCGAAATCGTAGTCCGGTGTTGGACCCACCAGAGACACTGGATCTAAGACCGGGAGACGGATCCCTCATCGTGCTGCTGTGTGCCATGTGGTCGGCTGTAACCAACCTCGCCATAGGATGTTCCCTATCTACTCATTGGAGGTAGTGGCAGGACACCCGCTCCACCTGTTACAGGCTCCGTGACTGAGAGAAACCATTTGTGAGTAACCTACACCTATACTGATACACGCATACGTGTCGCATCGACAGGTCTGGGTTTGAATGTGGAAGCGCTGTAATATCTGCTGGATTTAATTCCTCCAGAGTTGAACATCATTGTGCACCAACAACGGGCCCCGACGACAAGCTCTTGATTTTAATATATATATATATATTTTTCTTTTTGGTTGGCAGCGTGACTGATTCATTTGCTTATGTTAAAGTATGAACGGTTAAGGCCAGGATACAATTGACACAACGTATACGCTACTGCGTGCTTAGTGTACGTTTATCTGGAGGATTAAGGGTCATGTCCACCAGGGGGCAGTGCGAGACAACCATCTTGCTCAGCTCCTTCATTTCCGGTGTCACTTTTTTATTTTAATTTTCAGTAAATTACATAACAAACAAGAGTACACACTACAGACCAAGGAGATTAAGTGAAGGTAGAGAGAACAAGAAACAAAATAAAACAAAAAGTTGTCATTACAATACGGCCGGTACATCAGCAGAATAGCAGGGTTACGTAAACAGATTCAACAGACTGAACATAGAGTATGTCCGGATAGCTTTTCTGTTTTTACACTTTGATATAGTTTGAAGATAAATATTTACCTCTACTTTAAATTACTCAAATACAAGGTGTTTCCTCGGTCTCACTTGTTTGTATGAGGTCGTGGCATGAAATGTGTTGGAGAAGCAGTTTTTTTTAGTCCGCAGAAGGGGCGAACGTTATTGCACTACATAAGATTTAGGATTTAAGACGTTTTTGTATTCATCGGTAGGCAAGGTTCTTAATATTTGTGATTTGTTTTTAATTGCATTTTATGCATTACAATTTATGCATTAATTATGCAATTATTTTTCGTTCAGATCATTTCTTTCATATCCATAAAAACTTAGTTGTACATACAATTGCTAACAACAAAAGTCGTTCCAACCTATTGTATTTCCGTAAGATTTATCTTTCATATGTGTAAAGACTTTAAAATTTGAGTTTAGTATGCTACGGCTTCACCCATTGCAGTGCCCAGGGGTACAAAAACAGTGTCCAGACATGTGCTGGGTTGGGCTTGAACAGGCAATCTTTGGGTCAAAAATGACACTGCCAAAACTCCGTAAACAGTGTTTTTGTGTTAGCACCTTATTCAGCTTATGTTCCATACACCTGTGTGAACTAAGCCTCTCTACTCATGGTTCAAAGGTCACCAGTTCAAGCCCACTGTCAGCGCATGTGGGGGCCCTTGAGCAAGGCCCGTGACCCCCATCTCCCTATAGGTGCCACAACTGGTAGCTACCCTTCACAGTCAAGTTTGCTGTCATTCCCCACAGGGATCCTCAAAGTCTGTCTGCTGTTATTTATTACTGTCATGTTTTAAATAACAAAGCAGTCAAATAGCATGTTTATCTTCATTTATAATGATTAGATGACATATTTTGCGGTTTTGAATTCTTAGCATGTTTAACTGAAATTTTTAAGTTTTTACACATATGAAAGATAAATCATCTGAACAAAAGAAAGTTGGCACAACTTTTATTGTTTGTAATTCTTAGTATTTAAAACAAAAAATCTGATATTTTTATACATATGAAAGATTCCCAGTCAAAATGTCATATTCACTGATTCAGCTAGAACACATTAGACATTTGTGGTTGTCGGTACAAGCAACAGCAAAATGATCAGTTGTCTTTGTGCACTTAAGGTGAAACCACCGCCAGCAAATGACTCATCCCTGTACTCTGGATCAACCTTACATTTTGACTAGTAGCACAGGGCCCAGTTCTTAGTGTTTGTGTGATTTAGCTTTCACCCTTGCAAGGTAGAGTTTAGAGCTGGGCGGTATAACCAAAGGTTTACAGTATATCATGGTATTTTTCAAAGTTATATCGGTTTGACGTTACACAACTGTATTTTTTTTAAATATAATTTGAGTATGACTGGGCGTTTACCACATTTTACAGGACAAATTTTTGTTTTACGCTTTTGTATTGTTCCCACGTTAATGATATTATTTTATTATTACACATTGCATTAATGATAACAGACGGCTAACATGTTTGTTGGCTAACTGCTTATAGATTTCCTTTTCTTAGAAGGAAAATGCATTGCCTGGTTTTTATTACAAAGGCTTTAATGGGCAAATTACCTCAGTACGTATGTAGTTTGCTGACTTTCCACACCAATACATACAGAACCCGTTCATCAGTTAAGCTTCTCCTTCAGCCTCCCACCACACTCACAGAACCGAGGAAATCCGCCTTTTTTCTTATGAACCACATGAGTGGAATATATTACAAAATACACTGCTCAAAAAAATTTAAGGAACACTTTTTAATCAGAGTATAGCATCAAGTCTACTAAACTTCTGGGATATTGATCTGGTCAGTTAAGTAGCAGAGGGGGTTGTTTCAGCTGCTTTTGTGTTAATGAAATTAACAACAGGTGCACTAGAGGTGCAACAATGAGACGACCCCCGAAACAGGAATGGGTTAGCAGGTGGAGGCCACTGGCATTTTTCCATCCTCATCTTTTCTGACTCTTTTTCACTACTTTTGCATTTGAGCTACGGTCAGTGTCACTACTGGCAGCATGAGGTGATACCTGGACCCTACAGAGGTTACACAGGTCTTAGTCCAACAAAACGCTGAGCATATTAGCTGTTCTTATAAAGAAAATAAAGTCATTATTATGGCTGCAACTATGGATTATTTTAGTACTCAAGTATTCTATGAATTATTCCATCGCGTAATCGGATAAGAAATACTTTTGTCTTATTAAATAGCAATAGTAACTAGTCTTAAAATTAATAACTCATTGGTTTCCGTTTTAGGAACATTTTTAATGATTGAACTCCATACAACAACTGACAAAAGAACTAAACCCTTTTAGTGCATTTATGTATATACTTGTTTTTTTTTTGTTGAAAGAAAACACTCTCTTGAATGCAAAATAAAATAATGTCAAATAAAATTACTGAAAAAAAGGTATACATATGTCTTAAACTAAGGCATAAATTAGAACGGCCTTTACTCTCTGTGTTCTTGTACATTTGTAGTTGGCATAAAAAAGTTCTGACAAGTTTGTATCTCCTGGATGAGGTAGGAATGGTGTGTGCATGTTCATGTGTGTGTAAGTGAAAGTAAGTGAGAGTGTGTGTTTAAGTGTGTTACAGAATGTGTGTGTGTGTAAGCCTTTAAAGGAGCATGTGGCGGTTGGATAATTCAGCGTCTCAGTTTCACTAGGCCAAGGTTGTTGGGGGAAAGGGGTGGGTGGGTAATTTTTGTATTATATTTATATTATAATTATGTAATATTATTCATATTAATCTAAATCTGCAAAACAATATTACTAAAGCCTTGAAATAGATCTAGTTGAGTACACGCCATGCTCCCCTTTAGACTCACCCGTGTATGCTGCAGATATCACTGAGAAAAAGTGTAACGGCTGCTGTCAGCCTGCAGCAAGTTTCCAAATCTAAATACTGTGTCAAACTAAGCTAACAGTTTATCTGCATACAAACAGCTTCTACTTTAACTTGTATAGCTTCACTATAGCCTTGCTGCTGTGGAACACAGACGGCGGTGGATGGGGGTAGCTGAAAACATCGCTTTTCTTCACATTTCAGCTTGTTGAACAGCTGGTTTGATTAAGGACTCTCGCCAGCTCTTTGCCAGTAAAGGTTTAGTAGCGATTACAAGCACTACTGTTGTTTTCCTTCACTCCACCTGAGTTCACCATCTCTGTAACGGAACCGTCTCTTTGCTGTTAGTGTATAGACATGCTCCAGCTCCATGTTAATTAAATTACGACAGCATCATTTTCACTGCTCTTATGTTATCAATGTTTTTATTGAGGAAAAATAGGGGCTGCTTGAGCTGAGTCTCGTTATACTTTTTTTATTCACACATATGTCTATAAATACATTTCTATTGCAGGTCTATTTTAACCGCGAATGTGAGTGAAACGCTCTCGCTAATCTGGTGTTGGTTCCGCTATGTGGAGTGGATGCATAGACTGGGTGCTTTCTGTTGAGATGTTCAATCATTAACGTTGTGCTATTGTGGTAAGCTAATTCGATTTTACAATGGACACACTGTACTGTATGTTCGCTTTTCTTTTGTTTGAAATGGTGCCAAACTTTAGACATTTTTCATTTTTTTCTCTGACTTTCCTCGCTATTTTCCCTGTCTTCCTCCATTGCGGCATCAACTCAAACCTGCTTCATGCAAAGCAGCGTAAGCACACTGTGCGACAGTGATAATCCCCCGAGTGAAACACGCTGATCACTAAGCAGTACATAGTCATGCGGTTTACACGAAGCATCGAAGCAAAGAATTTGCATCGAGGATTTTTTGTAATCAAGTAATTTGAGTTACTCGATGAATCGTTGCAGCCCTACGTTGATGTGCTTTTCACCAGTGCAGTGGATTGACACTGAGCGATAGGGGAGCTTCCTCTTTGTATCTTGGCATCTCCTCCTTTGCCTGGTCCTCTGCATTTTTCAATTTCTTTGCCTAACCTGTAGCAGAGTATGACAACACAATAAATAAGTATGAGTAATGTCACAATAGAATATCATTCTGATATAGTGTTTACAGCAATAGGCACTGAGTGACTTTGTCCGACACCCTTTCATCACAGGCTGCTAGTGAATTGTAACTTTTTAAAGCAAACTTAACACGTCTTTCAGAGATGTTTATGATGAAACATTATGGTAGTTATTTTTTCCAGTGACCTTTAAAGTATTATCAAACTAACCTGCAGCATGTGTTTGACCAAGCAGGTCAGCTAGAGAGCAAGAATGCCTTGATCTCTTTGATGTTACTGCAGAGATATCTTCTTGCTGAGGACAATGATTGCCGTCCATGTCTTTTTCTGGCAGCACATTTACATCAGTTTCTGCCTCTTCAATCTCCACTCCTGTCTCACTCTGCTGTGAAACAGCAATGCATCAATATTAGCTTTACAGAATTAGTAAATATAAGATTAGTAAGTATAAAATCCAAATGCCAGTTGAATTAAATTTACCAGACTTTGACTATCATTCACAAGTATTTATGATTTTTAAATATGGATGATTTTTAAATGAATGGATATTTAAAATGTTTTTAGAATGTAAATTGTTGTTTACAGTAGTTAAACAATGCCATAAACTAAAATATACCTGTAGTGCTCCCTTGCCCCTTGCAGCTTCTGCAATAATTCTAGCATACATGTCTTGGCGCTGGTCCTCTATAAGGTCGGGCAGGACTTCAAGCCTTGGATCTACATCTGAAATTCAGTGTGTCAGCAAAGCATTTAAAATATGGCATATTGGCAAGCTGCGCTGCAATGGTCATGTTTGACTATGCTTTTTATGTCCCATACCTCCACTGCCCCTTTCAACAGCTTGGCGATGTTACCGGCAGTATGGTTCTCACGCAATGCCCTTGTCTGCAAAACACTGGAAATCAGTTGCCAGTCCTCATTAATGAGGTGCGACGTGATCGTAATGTAGGATCCAGTGGCTCACAAAGTCCTGCAGAGAGAAGAGATTTTTTTTTTTTTACAGCTTGCGTTACCTCCTCAACTTACCTCCGTCAGTTGTTTGCGAGTTGGGATCACATAGCACTGCTCCAGGGTGTTGACAATGTACCTGAAGCTGGTGTTTTCTGCCACGCTATAGGGGTGCGAATCCTGATAAATAAAAGACACTACCGATTCTGTAATTTTTTGAGTACGAGGCAAGGTGGATGGGAGTTTGCGATATCGAGCGTACTTTGTCTTTTTGTGTTGATAGGCTTCGGTTGTTGCCGTACTGTATCTGGATGGTGCATGATCAAATGAGCTCGTAAATTGGTTGTGTTACCTGAATATTTTACAGAAGCGTGACACAGCGTGCAAATTGCATTTCCTTTATCCAAGTCCATACTACCTGGCTAATTTTTTAAACAGAAGTGTGCCCACACGTCGGCTTTATATGTTGAAGGGGCCGCTCTAATGACAACCGCTCGGTCTGCCATGTTTTGCGATTTCAATCTGCCAGAAATGCCAAGTGGTAATTCAAAATACCTAGCCGTACAGCGACATCTACAGCAGTTGAGATTGTAGCTGTAGGAAATCCCAAAACGTCCGGTTATATTTTCCATGATTCTCCCCCTTGAAGATATCGATTTTTGGAGTAAGAAATCGATGTAGTATATCATGAAAGGAAAATTCGGGATATATTGATGGATCAATTTTCTTTTTGCACAGCCCTACTGTTGACCAGCTTGGCTCATTGATTTTTATGTGCAGCCGAGGAGCAAATATGTTTTGCCGTTTGTGTTTTTTTTTTCCAGATCAGGTTCTGCCTCTGGGATTCTCACCATACCAGACCACCTAGTATGATGACTGCTGCTGTCTCCCTCGGAATTTGATGTGTGCATAGTCATATCACAATTATCCGTGTTGTCCTGTTTTATAGTGAAATTAGGGTGAACTTGGGACATATCATGCAACAGGGAGCCATGCATTTTTGACAGTAATGAATCTGGGGCCGGATTTACTGAGTAATCATAAACTTTTGTTCATGGTTTTTTTTTTCTTCCGGATTTGCTCTCACTTCCTCTACGCCTTTTCCGCATTAATGAAAGGCTGTACTCTGTTTTGTGGAGAAACGTAGTCCAGTACTCATTTCCACAGCCAGAATGTGGAAACACTTCCCTATCTGCTAGGCCAGGAGCATGTTGTGCCGCTGGAGGTATTTTGCAGTACGTGGACTGATTTGTTTGATGGACTTTTAACTACGAACACGCCCAAAGATGAATTCAGACTCACCAGGCCCATCTCAACCACAGTCTTTGCTAAGGAGGTCTGTGACATCAATTGATTGACATGGCCCTTGATTCGTCCAACAATGCTCTACAAGGGAATAAATGAAGGTATCTTAACATCCCACAGTGACCCTCTGCTTTATACTGTAATTTTCAGTGGTGCAACGGATCAAAAAACTCACGGTTCGGATCGGATCACAGTTTTAAGTCACAGATTGGATCAATTTTCGGATCAGCGAAAAAAGACAAGACATATTTAACTCTCCATTTATTTATTTAAGTATTTTTTGCTCATTAAAAAACATTCAACTCAAGACTCATTCCACGCAATTATATAAAAACAAATTAAGGTGCAATATGGGGCATGATAATTATTTCAGCCATAACTTTAGACTATTCCTGCTCATACATGCTTGGAACGATCTTGTCACTGAAGTAGGCATGCGACGGGATATCATAGTGTGGTTCAAGCATGTTCATCATATGTTTAAAGCCCTTGTTTTGCACAATGGAATATGGCCTCATGTCTGCAGCTATAAACACCCCAATGGCTTTTGTAATAACTTCAGCCCGGTCGGATTGGGCAGCAAAGGACTGCTTAAATGGCGTGGATATCAGCAGTTGTTGCGCAGCCTTCGTCTTAGCTTCTGTCACACCAGGGTGATGTCGTTTCAAATGAGCAGTCATGCCCGACGTGTTGCCAGTCTCATACGTCTTCCTCGTGCCACACTGTTGACAAACTGTAGTGGTTTTATCCACCACCCTTTTCCCATCAATATATTTAACGGGGAAGCCAAAGTGCTCCCACACATGAGATTTAAGTGATGCTGGAGGTTTCTCGAGCTCCTCTGCTCCTCCACTTGGACCGCTGCCACTGGCAATAACTATGGCTTGATAGAATGACCATGTGCACCATACAGTGGAACTTTTTTTTTTTTTTTCTTCGAATTTTCAGATTACGTGCATGCTGAACCGTGGAGAGGGATCGGTTCGGATCACGGATCAACAGTGATCCGTGGCACCACGAGTACTTTCCCAAACCACATCTGGCTCTTTGAAATTCTAAAAGGATGTATGACTGCATGTAGTACAAAGACAGAACCATTGCATCAACGGGAAGTTCCCTCCACTCATTTTGTGATTTTATCATTTTGTTTATGGTCTCACTGATATTGTTTGTGTTTGAATGCTTCCAATTGCTTGGTGTGGAAGGAGACTATGTTGTCACATAAATATGCTTTCAGATGCTGGTGGAAGTATTTGACAAATTCCTCTGACCACCCATTCACAAATTTGGAACATTGTGCCTCAAATTCATCTCTGTTGGCTGAATCAATGAGAGTGTCGATTTGGTCTTTCAGTACCTTCACACCTTCCCTTGTATCACCATGTTTTTTGACCCAGTGCTCAATGTCGTGCATCACATGATTCCTGCAGAAAACTAGGCTAACGTTGGGAAACCTCCTCTTCAAGGCCCCAACAATTCCCTTCCTCTGTCTCCAGTGACAGGCACTTTCTTGAATTTTTTAAAACCTAGTTTCCTCAGAATAAGAACCAGAAACATTTCATGATGTTGCATGAATTTGCGCTCATGCAGCATGAACCCTACAGGAAATACAGGGTCATTAACTAGAAAAGTGCTTGTTATGGCAAGCACACAAACATAAGTCACCCATCTGAAAGGTTGTGTCATAGCTAAGGATTTGAGGGTAGTTGAACGTAATGGCATCCTCCAAGTTGGCGCGTGCGAAATCCAGTATATCAGGCATCCCAGCAAAAACTAGAAGATTGGGAATACTTTGTACCAGACAAAACCTGGAAGCTGGTACGCCAGTTCTGCAAGTGTTTCAAACTGCATTTTGCAATGTATGTACAAATCTGACATATTTACAAAGCACGTTGAAATAAAGCTGAGTGTAATGCCAAAACAAATGTATAAGAAATAATTCATGGCAAATAAATTAAGTTTATGATATTGAATGAAATGTGTCACCATGACCCCAGTCAGTGAAAGTGTGTTCCCTACCCCTAGACCCGAGAGGGTTAAATTCTGATGATGCCTTGTCATACTGAAGTGTCCTAATACGGTAATACCGCTTCATCACTCTGCCACTGTATTTTAAAATGTTGTTATAATTTGACTAGGGCTGCAAGGATTCATCGAGTAACTCGAATAACTCGATTACAAAAGATCCTCGATGCAAATTCTTTGCTTTGATGCTTCGTGTAATCTGCATGACTATGTACTGCTTAGTGATCAGCGTGTTTCACTCGGGGGATTATCACTGTTGCACAGTGTGCTTACGCTGCATTACATGTAGCAGGTTTGATTTGATGGTGCAGTGGAGGAAGACGGGGAAAATAGCGAGGAAAGTCAGAGAAAAAGATGAAAAATGTCTAAAGTTTGGGACCATTTCAAACAAAAGAAAAGCGAACATACTGTACAGTGTCTCCATTGTAAAATTGAATTAGCTTACCACAATAGCACAATGTCAATGATTGAACATCTCAACAGAAAGCACCCAGTCTATGCATCCACTCCACAAAGCGGAACCAATACCAGATTAGCGAGAGCGTTTCACTCACATTCGCAGCTAAAATAGACCTGCGATAGAAACGTATTTATAGACATATGTGTGAATAAAAAAAAAAGTATAACGTGACTCAGCTGAAGCAGCCCCTATTTTTCCTCAATAAAAACATTGATAACATAAGAGCAGTGAAAATGATGCTGTCGTAATTTAATTAACATGGAGCTGGAGCATGTCTATACACTAACAGCAAAGAGACGGTTCTGTTACAGAGATGGTGAACTCAGGTGGAGTGAAGGAAAACAACAGTAATGCTTGTAATCGCTACTAAACCTTTACTGGTAAAGAGCTGGCGAGAGTCCTTAATCAAACCAGCTGTTCAACAAGCTGAAATGTGAAGAAAAGCGATGTTTTCAGCTACCCCCATCCACCGCCGTCTGTGTTCCACAGCAGCAAGGCTATAGTAAAGCTATACAAGTTAAAGTAGAAGCTGTTTGTATGCAGATAAACTGTTAGCTTAGTTTGACACAGTATTTAGATTTGGAAACTTGCTGCAGGCTGACAGCAGCCGTTACAGTTTTTCTCAGTGATATCTGCAGCATGCAGGGGTGAGTCTAAAGGGGAGCATGGAGTGTACTCAACTAGATCTATTTCAAGGCTTTAGTAATATTGTTTTGCAGATTTAGATTAATATGAATAATATTACATAATTATAATATAAATATAATACAAAAATTACCCACCCACCCCTTTCCCCCAACAACCTTGGCCTAGTGAAACTGAGACGCTGAATTATCCAACCGCCACATGCTCCTTTAAAGGCTTACACACACACACATTCTGTAACACACTTAAACACACACTCTCACTTACTTTCACTTACACACACATGAACATGCACACACCATTCCTACCTCATCCAGGAGATACAATCCTGTCAGAACATTTTTTTATGCCAACTACAAATGTACAAGAACACAGAGAGTAAAGGCCGTTCTAATTTATGCCTTAGTTTAAGACATATGTATACCTTTTTTTCAGTAATTTTATTTGACATTATTTCATTTTGCATTTAAGAAAGTGTGTTCTTGAAAAAAAATTACATATATATACATAAATGCACTAAAATGGTTTAGTTCTTTTGTCAGTTGTTGTATATGGAGTTCAATCACTAAAAATGTTCCTATAAAGGAAACCCATGAGTTCATTCATTTTAAGAGACCTGTCTATTTTTTTCTTTTTCGAATAGTTACTATTGTTTTTTAATAACGCAAAAGTATTTCTTATCCGATTAATCGATGGAATAAACGATAGAATATTCGACTACTAAAATAATCGATAGCTGCAGCCCAAAATTTAACCCTTTCTGTTTCCACTGCATTTGGTCAAATCAAAATTCCATGATTTTCCTCCATTCAGACTCTTATATAGATATACATCATCCCCCTTTGGCTCCAGGGGGGGTTCATTGGGAATTTGTTGTTGTTCGGCATTAACAAGAATGGGCTCAATTTCGTACAGAGTAAACTCTGACTCTATTCGCATGAAAGACATAATTTCTCAGTTCGTTACCACAACTGTAAAATAGTAAAAATTTTATTAATGGAGACTTGAAGTTTCCCAGACAGTTGCAATAACTCTCATGCCTGGTGGTGTAATTCACAAGCTCTGTGCATTAACTGTGCACATTGGCCCTCACTGGTGCCATGCAGCTGTATGCTAAGCTGTTTGTTTTCTTATTTGTTGATCATTCTGCTGTGTGTGTGACCCCATGCAGTATATTTGGTGGGGGGGGGGGTGTAAGGATCGATATAATCTGGTTTATGTGTATGTTAATAGGATACTAAGCTGTTCTGTTTTCCCTCTATACTACATTCACCAGCATGCTGGGCAGTTTGTACATTCCTGCTGTTCAAGATCTTTGTATTATTATTTTGGATGGACCAATTACAATGGAGGTCCAGTACTTGGAGAAGTGTCCATTTTGGCAGAGAAGAAAAACACCCAGTCTGACAGCAAAGACTTCTTGTCTTGTATGTACTTTTTTCTTTTGTTATTTTAATTGTGGTTTGTGGTTGCAATTGTGTGTACCTGGAGTGTTAGAAATTACCAGATGGTTTCTACATGCTGACTAGCAGGGGCCAGCGCCTTTTAAACTGATTCATCTTGTCGCTGCACCCACTGGAGGCACAGGAATTACCTGAGACGGGGAAACTGCTCCCTCATCGCGCTGCTGTGTGCCAAGTGTTTTGGCCATAACTGACCTCGCCATAGATTGTTCTGGAACTCTATTCAGCGGAAACAGCAGCAGGACACTTGTTCTATGCTGCGGAAATGAGTGAAACCAAAATGAGTGAGTAACCTACACCTATACTGATACGCACACATATCTGTGGCATTGGCAAATCTGAGTTTTAAAGTGGATGCAGTGTAGTGTCTGCTGGATTCAGCTCCAGGAACATCACTGTGCACCAACGATGGGCCCCAACGACAAGCACTTGATTTAAACTTTTTTTTCCTGGTTGTTAATGTGAGTGATTCACCTGCTTATGTTAATATGTGAACTGTGGTATACACACGTATTTGGGAATAAGTGGCTATAAGACCAAGACCTACCCACTACTGAGACCATCCGACTGAAATCAGTGTGGGTGGGAGGGTGGGGTGCTGTAACACCCCCTTTTGCATTTTCGCCAATATCTTCTGAATTGTTAGTTCTGGAGTCGAAATTCTTTTTTTTGGTGGCCATGCCCTACCAATGTGCCAGTGGGACTGGTAAGTTCTGCCTACGAAGTATTTCAGCTGATCAGCAAAATTTCATAAAACCTACTTTTGTGAGGTAGTCGTACCTCTTCTAACCGACAGTTGTGATGTCAGACCAGTCAGACCCCTGAGCTGGTTAATAATTGTTAAAAAAAAAACACGCTCAAACATAACCTTAATCACGACAGTTTTAATCAGACAACTAGAATTTGGTGATGCCTAGTCTTCCCATAACCAAATTTGAAGTCCTACATCCCAACACCATTCTGGAGACACAGTAAAAGGTCGGCTGCATTTTGTCAATAGAATGACAAACTACAACTTGTCTGTGCAAAGGACACACATACAGTAGTCATTTTGAAATAATTAAAAAATAAAAATTACATCTTTTTAAGTCAGACTAACACTGTTTAGGGTATGGTATCACAACTAAAAAATTGACCCAAACGATTTTGTTTAATACAGTACTACTGTCTTCATTAGGTATATGTTTTCTCCTTGTGCTCTGCATGCTCAGTGAATTGGGTTTAGTAATGTGTGGATTCATAGGAAAATTGAAAGGACCTCACATTTAATTCTTTGTTTATTAATTTATTTGTTGGGAAGGACGGGACAAGGAGGGCGAGTCTGCACAGCACATCGAGACTCACTTTGTCACTAATTTGCCACCACTCATTTTGTCTTTGTCTCTGTCTGTCAGTCTGTTCCGGTCTGTGTGCATTTCTGCATTTCTTTGCCAAGACAGGACACAGAGACTTGGCACTTTTCTTCCCCATTCTGAAAAGGAAGAAAAAACGCATTCATGAAGAACTCAAACCTATGAAAGCCACCTGTGTGGCGCCGTTAAGGAAGGACCACACTGGCAGAAAAACTGGTTGAATAATGGCCTGGCTGCTGGCTACAAATGCTATGTCGAGCAGTAATGTGGCATTAATGATGAGGGGTGGTGATTTACAGGGGCGGTTCCCCCTTAAACTAAAAAAGTTTTAGGAGATGCCTAGTGTTGGAGGTGAACTGTCTGCTTTTCTGTTTTATGGTGAACTGCCCCTTCATATATACTAGAGGGAGGCTCCGAAAGAACAGTGAGCTGGTTCAAAGCCCTGGCGGCAGCCTACTTGTATTTGATGAGCTAGTTGCCCTGGATCAGTTACGACATCCCATTTGTGATGTGACACACAAAGAGGAGCCAGTTCCTTGGCTGAACTAGGGTAGCGCAAGCTAAATCCCTGGGATCCTTTAAATCCGAGCTAGATAAGATTATAACAACTCTGAGCTGTTAGTTGACTTCTCCCCAAATGAGCTTGACAGGCCGAATGGCCTCCTCTCATTTGTAAATTTATTATGTTCTTATGTAGGTATAAAAATAACTGACCACATGATAAAATGATTTTGTCTAATACAGGACTACAGTTTTCATTAGGTAAATATTTTCCCCTCGCACTTTGTATGGGCAGTAAATTGCCCCTACTTACGTGTGGATTCCTATTAAGAAAAATGCAAGAAATGAACACACATATAGTCAGAATAATTCTCGTGTCAACTATTGAGTGCAATTCAAATTTTATTGAACAAATCTAATGATTACAGTATTTTTTTGTCAAACTAAACACTTACAATGAACTGTTCCAAATTATTATGCACACCAAAGCTTGCAAGCTACAAAACACTTTATAAGTTGCAAAGAACTGAAAATTGTCATTTGTTGTGTTTGCAGCATATGTACTGAAATCAAACAGGTCACGTCCCATTTTGACATAGGACCCCTTATTTGATAGCAGCTTCACAAGTCTTGCATCCATTGAACTTGTGTATTTGGACAGTTTCTGCTTGTGAGCACTGGTTAGTGGTGGCCGAATAGAAGGTTTATACACAGTTGCAGTGGAGGACTCTACTGCAGGCACCAGCAGCTTCAAATATCTGTTTGCTGCTACATAATGGCATTTTAGCATGAAAAACACAAACCTATAAAAGGTACTTGTGTGACACTATTAAGGAAGGATCTGACTAGGAGAAAAGCTGACAGAGTTTAGAAATGTTTAGCGCTGTTTTTCTGGGTAATAAGTGCACATTTTCTTAGAACAAAAAATATAATTTGACATAAGAACATATGAAAATTACGAGTAACACAATAAAAACTAGTATAAATGTCTTCTGTTCTCCAAAAAGTTACTGATATCTACTTGGATAGCTAGATGAACACCACTTCAGTTCCCAAACTTCTCCTCAGTGGCACCCGAACCATTCTATGTATTTATTAAATTTCACCAACAGCTCGCTTAATTAGTTAACTTAATTAGTTAAAAAAGTGAACGAGATATTGGATAGATATATGAGGTGGGCTAGTGGTCAGGTCAAAAAATACATGGGTGTATTGTATGGTTGCTGGAAATAATAGGGTTATTTTAGCAGAGGTTTTGAAATGGCTAAGCTGACGCATTTTGCTAGGCGTAACAGCATAGTTTTACACCAACAGTTATTTGAACATATTTTTTTTTTTTTTTTGGGTGCCTATGACTTTTGAACAGTACTGTGTATAATCTACAGTTTACTTGTTTTATATTTCAGTTGATGACATTGCTGCTGCTTTTTCTTGCCTTTAAGGTCCAACGACTATTCTGAGCTCCAAGGTTCATATGGGTGAAGAATGCAAATTCCTGCTTTGGTTACTGACTTATGAAATTGATGCCATGTTTTGTCGTTCCTTGTTCAGCTGCAAATCTGTTTGAGTGAGCTGGACGAAAGTCTGCTGACAATACAGCCTCCCCCTCAGGGCCTGATTTTGGCTGGCCTGGCAGACCTGAGTCGACCCGCTGACAAGCTGAGTACCATCCAGTGTGCAGTACTGACTGCCACAGGTACAGCACTGGAGTGGGGTGCTGCAATTTTGGTACGTTGTGTACGGGGAAAACGAGGCGGGATTTGGCAGAAGTGCAGCACTCCTTAGCTATGTGACCAACCTGTGATAGCTTACCATGGTGGTGAATGGTGCAGGAATTGTTGATATGAGTTTTTATATCAGCCCATCTCTCACCCAGGCTTCATGTGGGCCAGATACTCTCTGGTAATTGCCCTAAAGAACTGGAACCTTTTTACAGTAACATTTGTTGGTGCTTCTGACAGTTTCCAGCTGTTCAGAATCTGGAGGTGGGTAGGCCTCTGCTGCTGAAGCAGAAGGAACAGGAGGCAGCAGCGCAGTACTGAGCTCCAACCTTTCCATCTGGTCCCATAGACTAAAAGGATATCTGGCCACTTGACTCCACTCCCCTCCAACCCTGTCCAAACCTTTAACCGGAAAATATTTGTTTCAGTGCTTAAACATTGGTCCTTAGTACACCCCTCTCCATGTGCAGACTCCAGGCACACAAGGTACTGCCAGGACCAAGACCAGGATGGGCTTAGCCACAGCTGGCAAAGGCGCCGTCCACCGATGCGCCGGAGTGGGGGGACCTGCAGACGGCGGAGGAGTCGGAGCGGGGGAACCCGCAAGCGCCCCCTCCCCCGAGCCCCAGCCCAGGCAAGAGAGGGCGGACCAGGGGGCAGGGTGGGCGGGACCCGGGCCCTGTGCCCTCTCTCCTTTTGGGACACTGAAAGGTGGGGTTCTGGCCGGGGTCAATCTCTCCGGGGCGAGGGCAGAGGAGTCATTAGGGAGGTCCCCGTGGGATCCCACTCAAGCTCTTCCTCTCCCTCCATCAAGGGAGGAGGAGCGATGATCTGACAGCCTGAGACCTCCTCGGGGACTGGAGCTGGAGCCGAAGCCCCTTTGCGTGGAGCCAGCCCATTAGGAGCGGGTGGAGCCCAGGGCTGGAGCAACAGGCGAAGGTGAAGGCAGAGGGGCCTCAGGCGTAGCAGGTGCCTCAGGGATGGGCGGATCTGGCGCCTCAGAGACGGGTGGAGCAGGAACGGGCGCAGCAGGGACTGGAGGAGCGGGCGAAGCAAGGACGGGCGGAGCAGGAGCCTCAGGAACCATGGGCGGCGAAGCTGCAAGCAGCACAGGCAGGGCAGGCACATCAGGCGCCAGGCAGGACAGGCATGTCAAGCTGCCCCTTTAAGGGACCGTGGGACCTGCGGGATGGTGTCCCAAGCAGATCTGGCCCCATTAAGAGCCAGACGAGTCCCTGAAAAGCTGGCTGAGTGATTGCCTGGCTGCCGGCTGCAAATGCTATGTCGAGCAGTAATATGGCATTAATCAACAGATGAGGGGTGAAGATTTAAATGTTCTAGAGGGAGCCTGGTGGGGACCTGCTTGTGTCGGATGAGCCGGCCGGCCACCCTGAATCATCTGCGCCGTCGCATTGGTGACATGACAATTGAAGAGTAGCCAGTTTCTCGGCTGAACTCGATATGAGAACCTCATAAAAACGAGTGAGTAACAGGTAAGAGCTGGAGAGACAGAGATCATGCAGGGGTCAGAGGCCAGAAAGAAGAAGAGCAACCAGCTTAAAACCTTTAAAAAGTCCCTCTGGAGACCCGAGTGACCCAGGGGACGCTCATATAGATGGAAGGTGAGCCCTCTGCCTCTTACCGAAGGTCATTCGACCACTGATTATTTCAGGGCTCTTCCTCATATCCGTCACAGCGACTGTGGGCAGACCCCAATTGATTACAGGTCCCCAGAAGTGCCGAAATCAAACAATAAAACACAGAGCTGATCTAACATGCAGCAGGGTGAAGGCGCCATTAAAGAAATTCCAGAGGATTCTTACAATATATTAGTGTGAAATTATTAAACGGTAGTCATAAAATTATATTTATATTAACAAAAAAATCAGTTTGTGACTTTCTTGCCGTGCTTTTGTTGGAAGGTTTTTCCCAACAGGCACATTTAGATCTCGGAAAGACAAAGGAAGGAAACAAAAAAAAAATTATAAGTGCAATTCTGTGATCACCAGCAGCACTTCTGCAATGATGGACCCAAATGTAAGCAGTGACTTTATGCTTACATCTACAACAAAGCGAAGAGTTTAAGCTTCTTATGCACTGATGGCAATCGACAAGGAAAGTTTACATATTGGATTTTTAAATAAACTGCAAGCGCCTCTGGATGCACATACCTCCTCAGATACTTCTGAAACTCCCTGTTCCTCAGTTGGTTTACAGCTCTTTGAAAAAAATTGCTTGCCATTTTAAATTCAACGTGCATGCACGTATGTCGCTTTTGTCCAAACTGAAATGTGAAGTTCACAGCAACTGGCTCAAACCTTTAAAAAGTCCCTCTGGAGTCCCGAGTGACCCTGTGGACGCTCACACAGATGGAAGGTGAGCCCTCTGCCTCTTACCGAAGGTCATTCGGCCACCGATGATCTCAGGGCTCTTCTTCGTGTCACTCATCGCTGCTATGGGCAGACCCCAGTTTGCTACTGGGCCCCAGAAGTGCTGCAATCAAACAGAAACATATTCATGCAAATTGCATTTTTTTAAACAAGTGCCTAAGGTGCATGCACCTCAAGTACTCCCAAAACTCCTTGCTCTTCAGCTGGTTGGTTGGCAGGTTTGTGAAAGAAAATGCCGACCGTTGCAATTGAATATGCATGCTTCTGTGTTTCATTGTGACTCTTTCAAACTGAAATGTGAAGGTGACATCACCCACTGGATAGAAAATCTTTCATCTACGACATTTACTGGTTGGTGATGTCTGCTACTTCGAAAACATTTCCATTCTGCGACATCACAAAACTATTATGAAGTGGAACTTTTTCAAAAGTAGCAACACCGTCATTATTATTAATGGAAAGTATATACAATCTAACACAAAAAAACTCCCAAATTCCCAAAGAGCCCACTTCGTAATGTTTTTGTGATGTCACAGAATAGAAAATGGTTTTGTGATGCCACAGAATGGAAAGGCATAGCAGACCTGCGACCCTGAACATTAGATGGGTACTAAGTCAAGTATTTCTCCGTTATGGGTTGGAACCGGGGCCTAATGCTGCATTCCTATTAAACTCGTAAATTCCGTATTCCTTGTCAGGAATTTCAACTGGAATGCCCCCAGAGCTCTGAATTCAAAAGGGCTGCGCCCTTCATCAACAGACGTTAGTTTGGTACTGTGTATTAGCTCTCATGTCTTATTTGTGACTCATTGAATTGGTTGTACGCGCAGTACTGTCCAACTGCTATCTTATGCTCAGGACACTACGTAATGTGTTACCGACTGATATCGCTAACAGTGGCTGACACATTACTGGGCTAGAATTGGGGCCTGTTTCATTAAGCGGGATTTCTTGCTTAAGTGGACAACGTGTCAGATTTAAGGTAGTCTGGGCTAAATATAAGTGAACAAAGACAAAGGCCATTTTAACTGGGGTGAATTAAATCTGACAATTTAGCTGGGTAAGCAAGGAGTCTTGCTTTTTGAAACGGATCCCTGGTATCGCTAAATGGCTTTCCAACTACCTGTACTGGAACACTGTTATCTTGTGTTTGTGACGTCATTCCCAGCTCCCAGCGAGTTCTGACATCCCAGATAAAAGGAATGCAATCTAATTTTACGTGTCACAGCACTTAGATGACACATAGTACTTGTGCTGATGACTATGTATTATGTGGCTTAGGGAGCAAGCTATGCGGAAACATAATAAATAGATGTCTAATAAAAATCTCAGTGCCAGCGGCATAGAATGTCTGTCTCAAATATGGTACTCAAAACTGCCGAACTACTGTACTTGGATGTATGTCTCTTTATATATATTCACCAGTGCATATCTATGTATATGTGTTATGTATATACCGTACTGTGCAAAAGTCTTAGGCACTCAAAAGAAATGTTTAGCGCTGTTTTTCTGGGTAATAAGTGCACATTTTCTTAGAACAAAAAATATAATTTGACATAAGAACATATGAAAATTACGAGTAACACAATAAAAACTAGTATAAATGTCTTCTGTTCTCCAAAAAGTTACTGATATCTACTTGGATAGCTAGATGAACACCACTTCAGTTCCCAAACTTCTCCTCAGTGGCACCCGAACCATTCTATGTATTTATTAAATTTCACCAACAGCTCGCTTAATTAGTTAACTTAATTAGTTAAAAAAGTGAACGAGATATTGGATAGATATTTGAGGTGGGCTAGTGGTCAGGTCAAAAAAATACATGGGTGTATTGTATGGTTGCTGGAAATAATAGGGTTATTTTAGCAGAGGTTTTGAAATGGCTAAGCTGACGCATTTTGCTAGGCGTAACAGCATAGTTTTACACCAACAGTTATTTGAACATATTTTTTATTTTTTTTTGCTGCCTATGACTTTTGAACAGTACTGTGTATAATCTACAGTTTACTTGTTTTATATTTCAGTTGATGACATTGCTGCTGCTTTTTCTTGCCTTTAAGGTCCAACGACTATTCTGAGCTCCAAGGTTCATATGGGTGAAGAATGCAAATTCCTGCTTTGGTTACTGACTTATGAAATTGATGCCATGTTTTGTCGTTCCTTGTTCAGCTGCAAATCTGTTTGAGTGAGCTGGACGAAAGTCTGCTGACAATACAGCCTCCCCCTCAGGGCCTGATTTTGGCTGGCCTGGCAGACCTGAGTCGACCCGCTGACAAGCTGAGTACCATCCAGTGTGCAGTACTGACTGCCACAGGTACAGCACTGGAGTGGGGTGCTGCAATTTTGGTACGTTGTGTACGGGGAAAACGAGGCGAGATTTGGCAGAAGTGCAGCACTCCTTAGCTATGTGACCAACCTGTGATAGCTTACCATGGTGGTGAATGGTGCAGGAATTGTTGATATGAGTTTTTATGTCAGCCCATCTCTCACCCAGGCTTCATG
Organism: Brienomyrus brachyistius; assembly: GCF_023856365.1. Taxonomy (NCBI): domain Eukaryota; kingdom Metazoa; phylum Chordata; class Actinopteri; order Osteoglossiformes; family Mormyridae; genus Brienomyrus; species Brienomyrus brachyistius. The sequence goes on from NC_064551.1 coordinate 8,132,735, forward strand.
TGGGCCAGATACTCTCTGGTAATTGCCCTAAAGAACTGGAACCTTTTTACAGTAACATTTGTTGGTGCTTCTGACAGTTTCCAGCTGTTCAGAATCTGGAGGTGGGTAGGCCTCTGCTGCTGAAGCAGAAGGAACAGGAGGCAGCAGCGCAGTACTGAGCTCCAACCTTTCCATCTGGTCCCATAGACTAAAAGGATATCTGGCCACTTGACTCCACTCCCCTCCAACCCTGTCCAAACCTTTAACCGAAAAATATTTGTTTCAGTGCTTAAACATTGGTCCTTAGTACACCCCTCTCCATGTGCAGACTCCAGGCACACAAGGTACTGCCAGGACCAAGACCGCTTATCACACGCAGAGTGGAGGGATTGTTCACTTGCTTGTCCTTTTTCTTCCCACTGCACTGATGGACGTACAGTTCTCATGTGCTGATGCAGGTTATTTGTAGAGCCTGTTCGATATGAGATTTTATCCTTGCACGCTCTACACTCTGCCTTTGTATTGTCAATGTAATGCATCCAAATTTTACTCTGTTTCCTGCGGTCACTCATTTTGTCGCGCGTCTCCTTCCCTCCTGTTTCTTTCTCTGTGCGTGTGATTGCTGCATTTGTCTGTGGGTACATTCCACTTCACGCTGCCGCGCTGGCTTAAACCAATGCATTCTGGTCCCAACGCAATGCATCATGGTTAGGATTTTTTGTCCGACTTCAGCCGGCGCTGCAAAACGTCACCACCCGTGACCATGTCACATGGTACAAAAACCTCGCAAGAGCAAGACGACTTAAGTTGTATGTATACAACTGACCCAAGTCGAACGCACCCTGTAGCACTGCCCCTACCCCTATTGCTCATTGCAGACACGCATTGTGTAGTTGACCAATCCATGCGGCTTGGGAAAAAAAATAGAGAAAGAAAAATAGCCGCTCTGACTCCGGCTCACAGGCAGAAGCCGATGTTCTGCCATTTTTTGCTGCCTTGCCAGAATTTCTTACCCATACTCCTGAATGGACATCTGTATAAGGATTTATAAAATAAAATAACTTTCCTGTACTTTAGAGGGGGTAGCAGTTTTTACACATAGTTTAATGCTGCCAGAAATTGCTGCCTATTGTTTTTAATGGGCTATCAGTTTTTTACACTAAGAATGTAATGTCATAAAATAATCATCGTTGATGAAGTAGTTATTAGCTTCTTATGCCCCATGCATTTCTGCTGGTTTTAACCACATTGTGGGCATCTTATGTGATTAAAAAAAATGTTTCCTCAGTTTTATAATAATCTGTGAACAAACAAGCAGGTTTAAAGAAAAACTGAACAAAGTTTATTTTTCTGAACATTTGTCACAAACATAAGTCAAGTGTTTCTTGTATTTGGTACATTAGAAAAGTGCCCACCTACTGCAGAGGTCACACTGCACCTAAAAGACAGTTAAATTAATATGTCATCTGAAACAACAAAACAAACCTTTATGACAGGTCTTTGGAGAAACGTAATATTTTTAATCTATATTAAAATATGTGAGGTTAGGACAAGCATTTTATGAGTTCATAAAAAAGTGCATTAACCTTTGGCTCCATTAAAATATCTTCATTACAAGGATCAGGTATATTTCCAGGAGTTCTCCTTTTGTGAATTCAGTCAATGCTTTACTGGTTGGAAATGTTTCTTTGACAAGTTGAGATGTTAAAATAGAAACAGAATAATTTGTATGGGAGTATGACTTCTTACCATTTCAATCATGCTTTCATCAGCATTTCCTTCCAACATAGAGCAAACCACACAGTAGTCCTCTACATTTCCTAGGCGCATACCATTTGAATAATCTATTCAAAATGAACTGAAAAATCCAACTACAATTCAGCAAATTATAGTCCACAACATTGAAAGTTGGGTTAAAAGAATAACCCTAAATTACTACACTGTTACTGCACAATATACTGTAGTTATTACTGTAATTCTATTGCATTGTTGACCATGTAACACAGTATACAACTGACCACAGACTAGGCTACAAACGACACGCTTTGTAATGTAAATGATTACCGATACAGATCATATAACTAAAAAAATTCACAAAACATACATTTATGACAGTTGATACTAGAGCAGGATTTGTACGTCCAGTGTAGTTACCATATGAATATTTTGTGCCTGTTGTGTACTGTCACCATCCCACAAGACCTCTCTCTGAGGGTGTTTCATCTGGTACATCCAGATTCTTAATCTTCTTTTCATTTGTAATTGCCAAAATATTAGCAATAGTCCTAAACATACCTCGGCATTCCAGCAGTGCACATGCAATTTCCATTCGAGATGCGCTCACAGCACTTTGGCTCGTCTTCATATCACTGATGTGACCCCTTGAAAGGTGCAAACTGCAAAATTCAGTTGTATTCATATTAATTCAAAGTAATAACTGCCCAGTATAACTCAGCAAACAGGTACCTTCAAAATAAGAACTCCACAACTGCTGGAATCTTGCTGTAGCTCGGGTTTGCACTTGCCACACTGCATTGTGCTCGGCACAGTCTCTCATCTTCAGAAAATTTCTAGATATTGTAAAAGACATTAAAAACTATTCAAATCTGGGAACATAAAAAATCATGCTAAGAATTAAAGCCTGTGTTTTCTCTCCAATGGTCATTACTGAAATGCATGTAATAACTCTTAACATGTTTTCAATTAAATTACATCGGAGTGACTTGTTTAATTAGAAATATTCCCACATGACATCATATGCACAGTTACCTCCAATTTCTCAGAACTTTACATTTGTCACGGGACGCGGTCGGGCGAAGCGGCGATCGTGCGGGCAAGCAGGCAGGAACGGGCAGACAAGCCGTAATCAGGGCAAACACGGGGTTTATTCAGGTAACCGGGGATCAGGAAACACAGGACGGCAACAGACATCAATGACGGACGAAGGACTCAGGTAAGACACGGACTGAAATACACAGGACAGCAAATGAACTAGATACAGCTGGGTACAATCGGGAGAAAACACGTGGGTAATCAGGGGGCGTGGCATACAGGAGGAGCGGACGAGCCGGGCATGACAACATTCATGTGCATCTTTTCCAATGGGTCAACAATTGTAATGGTCTCACTGGACATCTTTAAAAAGGCAAATAATGTATAATAATTTCACAAGGACACAAATTACATCTAAAACATAGCAGAAGCAAACTGGATGAGAAACATTCCAAAGCTCTGCTCATGATGATGTTATAATTGTGATTCCTCAATTTTACAAATGTAGAAAAATTTAAAAGCAAAAACAGAAATGAAATTCCAGGACATTTTGCCATTTGTATCACTTTACAGGTCATTTCAATGACTGGAAAATAACCCTAAATATTTTCAGGTTTTCAGGACACGTGGGAAACCTGTAAGAGGAATGTAGAAAGGAAGGTTGGATTGGAGGCTAAGGATGACATTAAAAGTTTCCTCCAATATTTTAACTCCAAAAGAGCTCTAAAACCTGAAATCGGTAATCTGTAGGATAGTAAGGGTCTTATAACTGAAAATGAAATTGATATAGTAAAAATAAGAGTTTAATGATTCTTTTACACAATAGAGAACGCAGGTAACCTGCCACCATTTAATACAAATACAGTGTCCTCTATGAGCAATATATGTATAACTGAGGCTGATGTGGTACAAAGCCTTGCTAAGCTCAAAATAAATAAATTGCAGGGCCCTGATGGCATCTTACCTATAGTTTTAAAAGAGATGAGGGATATTATTAGCCAACCTTTAACATTACTATTTGAGAAATCCTTATCTACTGGTGTGGCACTTTCTAATTGGAAGCATGCCAATATAACACCCATATTCAAAAAAGGGGATAGAAGTAATCCAGCAAACTATGAGCCAATCAGTTTAACTTGCATAACTGGAATGGTAATGGAAGCTATAATCCAAGTGAAAATGGTAGATTACCTGGATGCAAATAACATTCTGAGGGATTGCCAACATGGATTTAGGAGAGGTAGCTTCTGTTTAACTAATCTACTTGGGTTCTTTGAGGAAGCTACAAAAGAAATTGATCACAAAAAGGCCTATGATGTGATCTGCTTAGTTTTGCAGAAGGCCTTTGATGTTGTCCACTACAAACGGCTCTTGCTTAAACTCCAAACTGAAGGGATTTTAGCAACTGTAGCAGCTTGGATTGAGAACTGGTTAAGAGCACAGAGGCTACAACGGAATCTTGATTTAATTTGCGACTGGGCTGATACCTGGCAGATGAAATTTAATGTAGATAGATGTAAGGTAATCCATGCAGGGAGCAGAAATATAAAGTACAGATATTTTATGGGTTCCACTGAAATAAAGGTAGCTGATTATGAGAAAGACCTCGGTGTGTATGTTGATGCTTCCATGTCCCACTCTTGCCAGTGTGGGGAAGCAATTAAAAAGGCCAATAGGATGTTGGGTTACATCTCTAGGTGTGTGGAGTTCAAGGGAACTGATGCTACGATTATTTAATTCCTTGGTAAGACCCCACCTAGAATATTGTGTGCAGGTTTGGTCACTTTTCCTTAAGAAGGACATTGCTGCCTTGGAAAAGGTGCAATGTAGGGCTACGAGAATTATTCCTGGTCTTAGAGGAATGTTTTATGAGGAGAGGTTACCTGAGCTGAATCTGTTTAGCCTCGAGCAAAGGAGACTAAGGGGGGGACATGATCCAGGTATATAAAATTCTAACAGGTCTGGATGCTGTTCGTTATTTCAATATTAGTTTAAATACTAGAACCGGTGGCCTTAAGTGGAAATTAGCGGGAGAACATTTCAAAACGAATTTGAGGAAGTATTTCTTTACACAGCGTGTAGGTAGAGTACGGAATAGTCTTATTACTAGTGTAACGCAAGCTAAATCCCTGGGTTCCTTTAAATCAGAGCTAGAGAAGATTTTAATAACTTTGAGCTATTAGTTAAGTTGTCCCCAAAAGAGCTTGATGGGCTGATTGGTCTCCTCTCGTTTGTAAATTTCTTATGTTCTTTTGTAAGATTTTAACAACTCTGAGCTGTTAGTTGAGTGCTCCCCAAACGAGCTTGATAGGCCAAATGACCTCCTCTCATTTGTAAATTTATGTTCTTATGTAGGTATAAAAATAACTGACCATATGATAAAATGATTTTGTCTAATACAGGACTACAGTCTTCATTAGGTATATATTTTCCCCTCGCACTTTGTATGGGCAGTGAATTGCCCCTACTTACGTGTGGATTCCTAATAAGAAAAATGCAAGAAATGAACACACATATAGTCAGAATAATTCTCATGTTGTCAACTATTGAGTGCAATTCAAATTTTATTGAACAAATCTAATGATTACAGTATTTTTTGTCAAACAAAACACTTACAATGAACTGTTCCAAATTATTATGCACAGTAAGCTGCAAAACACTTTATAAGTTGCAAAGAACTGAAAATTGTCATTTGTTGTGTTTGCAGCATATGTACTGAAATCAAACAGGTCACGTCACATTTTGACATAGGACCCCTTATTTGATAGCAGCTTCACAAGTCTTGCATCCATTAAACTTGTGTATTTGGACAGTTTCTGCTTGTGAGCACTGGTTAGTGGTGGCAGAATAGAAGGTTTATGCACAGTTGCAGTGGAGGACTCTACACCTTGATGTCCATGGGACTCCAGAGGCACCAGCAGCTTCAAATATCTGTTTGCTGCTACATAATGGCATTTTAGCAGCTGCTCTCTTGATCTGATGCATGGATCTGGTAGAGATCTTCCTCAATTTGCCTTTATCTGCACGAACCCGTCTGTGCTCTGATCTACTGCATGCAAAGGCTCATTTCGCATTTTTGTTCTGCATTCTGAAATGGAAGAAAAAAAACATTCATGAAGAACACAAACCTATAAAAGGTACTTGTGTGACACTATTAAGGAAGGATCTGACTAGGAGAAAAGCTGGCAGAGTGATTGCCTGGCTGCCGGCTGCAAATGATATGTCGAGCAGTAATATGGCATTAATCAACAGATGAGGGGTGGAGATTTAAATATTCTAGAAGGAGCCTGGTGGGGACCTACGTGTGTCGGATGAGCCGGCCTCCCTGGATCACTTGTGCCGTCACATTGGCCATGTGGCAAGTGAACAGAAGCCAGTTTCGGGGCTGGACTCGGTATGAGAACCTCATGAAAATCACCGAGTAACAGGTAATATTCAATGTTTAAATGTACACCCACATTAAATTCCAGCCCGCAAATAGTCACACATTATCAAATGCAATGCATTTATATATAAGTAGTGCAATTCAATGTGCTTTTCTGCATCAACGAGTTTTGCCATTAATTTACTTCCATGAATTCCTTAATGATAAGCTGCTCGCCCATTAGAATATCTGTCTATGCAGTGTCTGTAGCACAAGACACATATGCATATCCATGTATCTGAATTACTAACACTAAAAAACTACAGTAATACAATATATATATTTTTTATCTTAACATCAGTCACTTTAACAATGACAAAGCTAAAATAATGTTAAATTTAACTAGTAGTACTTTACAACAAACTGAATACATATTACTTACCTTGTTAACATCAACAGATCAGGACATCATCACCACCTTGGAGTACCTGACGGAAGAGATGGCCATTTTCTAGCAGATGCTCCTCTATCTCACTAATAGCTCCTATATATTGGCCATATTGCCAGAAGCCATTAATTTACCTCTCACAAACATGCGGAGAACATACAAGAAAACTTGCTGAAGACCAAGCTTGTTTCATTGGAATGGTATTGTAAGTTTGCAAAAACATTGAATGTTCAAAAAACTCACCATTATAACATTTTCCATTATGGTAGAAAAATTATAAATCAACTGCTCTGATAACTGAGACACTTAGAATGAAAGTTTGGACCTCTCAGTTTGGTGAGTAAAGAAAATGTATTTTATTCCAGCAATGCGTTCCCGTCACACTCTGGCACTCAGTACCAGGTCACCTGGAGTACAAAGAGCAACCAGTTGATAAACCATAACTCCCAATTCCCAATAAAGACTTCTAAATCCGGACCAATCAACACCAACAAACTGAGCTCAAACGTATAACAAGCACAATTCTCCTGCTCTACTGGTTCACCTTGGTAGCAAGGTAAAATCCACACATTTTGCAGATTTTACCGGAATCTGTCTCGGCTTCCAGATTCTACTTGAGATATGTATATAGATATTGATGATATGACACGGGGCGGCATGGTGGTGCAGTGGTTAGCACTGTTGCCTCACACCTCTGGGACCCGGGTTCGAGTCTCCGCCTGGGTCACATGTGTGTGGAGTTTGCATGTTCTCCCCATGTCGTCGTGGGGTTTCCTCCGGGTACTCCGGTTTCCCCCCACAGTCTAAAAACATGCTGAGGCTAATTGGAGTCGCTAAATTGCCCATAGGTGTGCATGTGTGAGTGACTGGTGTGTGAGTGTGCCCTGCGATGGGCTGGCCCCCCATCCTGGGTTGTTCCCTGCCTCGTGCCCATTGCTTCTGGGATAGGCTCCGGACCCCCCGCGACCCAATAGGATAAGCGGTTTGGAAAATGGATGGATGGATGGATGATATGACAATGAATCACTATTAATGTTTGGGTGTTCCATTGATTAATGATTAATACATTGACATATTGTCATTGAATCACTGCAAATACATGGTTAACATATGATTAGTATGATTAATGTAACAACTACTTAAACATTTGCACTACCGTGCAACATATTATATATTGTCTACTGCAACTATTTTATAAAGCTATAACTCTTTGTGCACCAGTTGGGGTAGCCTGGAATCTCTTCCTGCAGGTGGTTTCTCCTCGCCTTTGCTCTGCTGTCTGTCTCTCCATGGTCTGATCTCTTTTCAGTGTCTGTGGAACTAACCTCAGACCGCTATCACGAAGCGAGGTCACGCAGTATTCAAAGCAATCTCTTCTTACCTAAGGCCTAAGACATAATAGACCCAAAATGCTTCCTCTCCCGGGCTACCAATGTCCAATTTTACTTCCACACCATTTTAATATTTTCTGTGTTATTTCTGTTATTTCTACCTTTATTTATGTTATAAATGTCCATATTTAGCTTACATTTGTGTCTACTAATGGTGGAACAGACTCCACATCCAACACTTGGCAAGTTCTGGGCCATGTCCTCTCAACCCCACTGGCCCAACAGTTGTGCTGGCAGGGGTCTGGCCAGAAGGAGGCCTTTGGAGACATGCTCCTCTGTAAAGCTGTCATTGGTGTGTATTCATGTTCTTATATGGGGAAAATCTTGAATGCAAATTTTTAAAACTCAACTAAAAATATCACAAAAACAACAAAAAGTACAAAGAAAAGCAGTTTTCTCATAGCTTCCAATTGATATTTCAAGTATTAAGCGGAATGAAACAAGGTTTAAGCTGCAATAATTTCTGATCACATAGGGAGCAAATTAGTGCAGGTTTTACCAGCAACAGGCCTGCAATGATAATGTTAAGTTAATTAGTGAACACACCAGTTACACAATAACTAACTAGCTAATATGCTACTCGCCATCTTGGCAAATTAACATTTAAATTCAAAGTACTTACGTATCTTACTACAGGTATGTCCATGTATCTGGGCGCTGACGTAGCTTTATTCATCAGTTTTCTCCGTTCAACTTTGTGCAGCCACACAATACTCAATACTCTGGATACTCTCGTCAGCACCGAGGTGAAATCTGTTTTTGGCTGGATATTCAGATCCACACTCTCCACATTTAGCGGCAGTGTTTCACTCACACTAGCCAGCATAAGGCGGTCGAAAGACGGCCAGATCAATTCCACAGCCTCGGAGACGCTCAGGCACCGCTGACTTAGGAACCATCATCGAATTACTGTCAGAATAATAAAATACTGATTACTTGCAATAACTTCAATGCAATGGGATCCAGTAACTCCAAAATGGGTGCATATTCTACAACTACCTGACATACACAGGACACAGTGAATTTTACTCATTTTTAACACTTTATTGCATTTTATATGATCGTTGTAAAAGTAAAAAATGGGTAAATAGATTTTTTTCAATAGCTTCTAGACAATGGGAGCTTATGACCCCCAAATGGATGCAAATTATACTACTACCTGAGCAGTATAGGACATAGCAACTTTCATTCAATTTTAACCCTTTGTTTACTTGCTATGATTTTTTTTCTCTAAAATTAGCCAATAACGGCACTGTTGTGTCGTCATGGTGCGCTGCACGATATGTCTTAAGTCGTCTTGCTCTCGCGAGGTTTTTGTACCATGTGACATGGTGACGTTTTAACAAGCACCTCTCAGCCGGCTGCACAAACTGGAACTGCCTCCGTAACGACACAGCTTTGCCCTTATTGGCTGAAGAGTTTAGTCACACACATGACGTATGTATCCCAGGAAGTTCCTTCTGTTATTTCTCCCGAAAAGCACGTAAAGCAATGAGAACTGGTTTTCAGTTAATTTACCTGGTAAAATAAAGTTTAAATAAATTACACGAATGCTCTAATAATACACGTAAGTTAGTGGTTTACTTGTCGTTAGTTATTGTAATGTTGCGCTGCTTTATTTGTTTAATCGTCCAGTCTGTGATAGCAAGTGTCGCTATCGACTTTATATCGACTATATCTATTTTTCAATCGAGGAAATTTTATTTTGCAATCATTATCTCTATCGTTTTGTCGCCCAGCCCTAGTTGCATGTTACTTTAAATTGCATATCATTCAAATATTGTACCGTATCAGTTTGTGGTTACCATGTATATGCCATAAACTGTTATGCACTGGTACAAAGTATCACTTGCGTCTCAAAGTCTGCAAGCCTAGAGTATGCATCTCAACACCTTGAGGACCCACGTGACACATGGCTTCCTTTAGCAATAGACACAAAACACAAAAACATTTACATAAATATCTACTAAATATACATACATATGAGTCACAATGAGGACATTTTCAAAATGGAGTTTGGTCTGTTGAAATTGGACAAAAAATGACCGAGTTACATCCGTTAGAAGTTGTTTACATCAACAGGGCTTTATAAAACCGAGTTCTATTGGTTCAGAGTGATGTCATTGGAAATTCTATGCAAATTTTTAGGAAGTAGGTGAGCCTCGCTTCACGGTGATACCAAACAATCGGTGGGGGGATTCCCAGTCATGCCGCGAGTGAGTGGAGAAAAAGGATTTGCTAAGAAAATTTAAGATAAAGGACTAATTTCTGAAGACAAAGCCCGTACAAAACATTCAAATTATGATGGTTCAAGGTATTTATTTGCTATTTTGATTATTGGGATCGATAGATGATGACTTAATGGACTCATTTTTGGGAAAATCTCAATTTGGATGAAAATTGTCAAAAAAAAATCTTTGACATTTTTGACTCTAGCTCATAATTAGCCTGTGCGCATTCCGACTCATTTTGCCAGTACGGGTCACATATCTTTAATAGACTAACTATTCAAGGGGTCTCTAATCATTTGCCGTGGAAGGCTAAGAGGCTGCAGATTTTCATTCCAACTACAGTGAACCAGGTGATTTCACTGATTCGCTCAACTTTATCTAGACTGGAGGTGCTGATCAATGAAATCACCTACTGCAGACAGCGTTTGTAATGAAAACCAGCAGCATTTTGGCTCTCGTGGCAAGTGGTAGTACACGACTGAACTATGCCTTCAGCAAACACATCGAACAATACTCTTCCAAATTGCACCATGTACAACAGCAATCACATGTACCTCACATAACTTTAACTTGCCTCGCATGTAGGCAAGCCTGATAGTTTCTGTTACTCTGTGACATATGCCTTGAGCGTTAAGGTGACGAATCATCACTTTACTGTATATCCGGTATGTGGGTGGCAGCTGAGGACCTCATGCACAAGTTCTCTTCATCCAGCTCTTCAATCCCAAGGTTGCTGAATAGGTCTGATTCCATTTAGAACAGCACAATGCCATATTTTATTGATTCCTAAAAATATAAGCTATCTAGCCAGTGTTATGCATTTTATGATTATTAGACAGATGTCCAGCTAGCATGTTAACATGTTAACGTGACTTATCATTCGGTGTTGAATTGTGCCCTCAGTAACCCCGAATAGGGTTGGAATGTCACAAATAGGTACCCCCTGCAAGCAAGTAGCTCTGCAGTATTTGTACTGGCACTACATATGAAGGGCATCCCACTAATTTGAAACTTTTGCTTCCTCTGACGTTAATAAGATGGATGACTTCTTCCAAAATATCGAAGATGCCAGAGTCAGCCTCATCACATTCATACAACACTAATAACAAGAGGATCGAACAGGATTCACGTAAGTCACAAGCAAACACAGATGCCACGATGGGAAATAATAACTGTTAACTATAACAGTTACAAACAGGTCTATGTACAGTACATTGCCCACGAGCATGCTGGGACATACAAATCCCGCCAGCGCTACATTACTTTTAATCACGACCTGTGAATCAGGGAATGCTAACTGGTTAGCTGGCTCCAGGTAACTTACCTACCCTACCTCAGGCTACATTACTCACATTGTTCAGTGAGTAAAAGTAGTTTCATCATGAGGAAGAGCAGACTCATAACCCTAACCGTGTTGAATAAATTGTGTTTTTCAGCTTAAATGTAGCTTGAATGTTGATTATGTAGAAGAATACAAGCTGGCTAATGCTCTGTTAGTGCGCCCCCAGCGGAGACATCAGATCGCTCTTCAGGTGGTGGGCCGCCTAGAAGATGAGCCTCAGTCAACAGGAGACAGCAGGTCCATCCAGAGTAGACTACAGCAGCAGGGACCAGGAAGAGGAATCCCTGAGATCCTGGGGTCCCCCACACATTATCAAGCAGCATGAAACGACTGCGTTCTTACATTTATAGAATTTGGCAGACGCCCTTAGCCAGAGCGACTTACATAAGTGCTTAGAATTCTCATCAGTGAATACATTGTGATACTGGTTCAACAGAACCTGGCTAAGAAGACTATCACTCTAAAAAACTCTGTTGGCAAGTAATACATCCATCCATTTTCCAAACCGCTTATCCTTCTGGGTCGCGGGGGGTCCGGAGCCAATGGGCACAAGGCAGGGAACAACCCAGGATGGGGGGCCAGCCAATCGCAGGGCACACTCACACACCAGTCACTCACACATGCACTCCTATGGGCAATTTAGCGACTCCAATTAGCCTCAGCATGTCTTTGGACTGTGGGGGAGACCGGAGTACCCGGACGAAATCCCACGACAACATGGGGAGAACATGCAAACTCCGCACATGTGACCCAGGCGGAGACTTGAACCTGGGACCCAGAGGTGCCAGGCAACAGTGCTAACCACTACACCACTATGCTGCCCCACAAGTAGTATGGTTAATTATTATTTTTTAAATAATAAAAGTATCATCCTGGAAGTGCTAATCCAAGTACTTCCAAAAGATTTCTAGTCGCCATTTGAAGGTACCCAGTGACTCAGCTGTCCATGGATACCCCAAGGTTACCGGGGGGTGACCGAAGGACAAAACATAGTATATGGTTTCGTATGCCCTCCCTCATATGTTGAGTTTTTTTTTAATTTTGATTCTTTTCCTGTAGTGCCATAGTTGTCCCAAAAGAAATCACTTGCTTAATTTACTGCATGCAGAAAAACGTCATGCTCATTTATTCCTCTGGAGTCGACGGCATCATCGGCGATGCCACATATCTTGCTAGTGTTGAAAACATGAAAAAAACGCTGACTAAATCAGTAAACTGTATTCTTTTCAAAACGTCAATTGTTGGAAGTATTAAAGTTTTCAAAATTAGGTTAAATTCAGCAAAAAAGTAAACCATGTCACCTTTCTTCGTTTTGCCTCAATCCGGGGCGTGTAGTGCTGCTCTCACCTGAAGATCACTATTCACATTTTAAATAGCGCATTTCCGCGTATTCAAATCGCAACTGCATGGTAATTTGATGAACAACACAATGGTGAAACGCGATCCAGATACATCCCCATCAGCGCCATAAAAAGGTGGGGGTGTGCCCAGGCGTGAATGGCTCATGCGCACACATGAAAGTTGCTACATATTCAATGAAAGGCGCCCAGAAATAGTGACACGAGTTAGGTTTTTCTTATTTATTTATCCAACTGAATGTTGCAACTACACCATTTAGTCATCTTCATGTAGCCAAGACTTTGGTGATCAGATATCTGAGATCAAAACAAACTTCCACCATTGATTACTATGTACTTTTATAATGTTTCCGCAAGTGTTCTAAACTACATTTTGCAATTTCTATACTTTGATGGCAAATTACAAACTTCAAATAAATCTGCCATATTTACAAAGTACATTAAAATAAAGATGAGCGTAATGCCAAAACAAATTTATAAGAAATTATTTATTTGCCATGAATTAAGTTTATGATATTGAATGGAATGTGTGATCATGCCCCAGTCAGTGAAAGTATGTTCCCTACCCTTAGACCCCAGAGCGTTAAAGTGATGTCCTCCATCATCAGTGTGTTGGATACGTGGTGAAACTCTCGGAGGTCAGCCAGCGAATGGATTTTGAAATTATTCGTATTATGGAGGAGCAAGAATTGCAAAATGGTTCTGAGACCTTCCCCTGGGCTTTGGGCTAAGTGCTGCCCAAACAGCAATTTCTGTTACGATCCTCAGTCTAGGGTTGAGGACCGTCAGAAAGGTAAAGGGAAAGGAGAGGGGAAAACGAGACAACCAGGGGATGGGAGAAGGGAACACGGGACACAAAGGGATCTTTTTTTGTATTTTTATATGTTTATTCACAAAGACTTTCACAAACAATAGGGCCACAGACTTCGGGAGTGACACAGCCAAAACAATAAACAAAACAGCACTACCGAGCACGTCCCCAACTAAACTAATTCTAAACAAAACGAAAAGATGAGAAAAGGAAATGACACAGACTAAGCCTAACTCCCTAACCAAAACACAGAATAAGCCACACGTACGCAAAACAAAATAGCAGTCACTCCCTACGCACTTAACAGAAATGAACATACAGAACACACCAAAGCCGAAACACAGTAACCAAAGGGGCGAGGCAAAGAGAGTAGTCAGGAGGAAGGCAAGAGATCAAAACCAGTAAACAATCAAAACCAAAGGCAAAGGTACTGAAGGGGCAAAGCGAGAGTCAAGACCAGAAAACCAGAAATCTGTCATACACAATTAATCAACACACAAGCAATCCAATAACAACCAACAGTGAGCAGAGCTCCCGCTAATTTCCCGCCACGGCTTTTTCAACACTCGATGCGGAAGCAGCGTCGAAGGTTGGGGCGTGGCCAGGTCCGGGAGGCGGAGTCGAAGGGAGCTGGGCAACGATCAGGATCTGCAGGACAATCCCTCCCCTAACCTTACGGCACGTAACACCCCCCCACACAAGAGCGAACCTGACAGGTGTTCGCAATCCTCCGCAACTGAGGGCATACAAATAATAAATTGGAGATTCGAGGACTAATAGTCAGGAAGAACCGGCATCAGGTTCAGGAGAGGGCTTCCGAAAGCAGAAGGATCAGCTCTGGGCACGTATGGCGTACAAGACAGCTGTGAGGAGGTATAATACGCTGTTTTATTATTCCTAGAAGGGGCTGGGCTGGATGGTGCCCCAGTAAATTACATTCATTTACCCATCCCCTGCACACTGCAGCAGGAGGGCTGTCCAGACCCAGGAACCCTATAATTCGGACTACACAAGAAGCAAACTCTAAATTCCAGTTTGTCTTTAGTACATGGGCTGCAAGATTTTATGCACTCTGTTCTGATTTTATGCACTCTCCAAACCAGCATTAAATAGCTGTGTAGGACAGTTATCTCAAGATTGCCAATTCTTATGCGCCTGGCATTACACGCAGTCAGACCCTCATGCTCAAGCAAGAAGTCCTACAGCTAATCTATATTATTCCATTACAAACCAAAGATTAGCTACATCAAACCCTACAGACCATTTACATGGTACTGTAATAAATCTTACATACATGTAAATGTGAGTGCAGACTTGTCTCAAATTGACAATCTCACACCAGCCAGCTGACCAAAGATTGCAACCCTGTCGTCTTATTTACCACAAAAACTAGTTTTATGTGGCAGTCAAATGTGTTTGCATAAATCAATAAAAGTTGATGTTTTTAACCCTTATATAGTAAACAAATTCTGGTAATGATGCAGTAGAAGCAGAAGTAAACAAGCAAATGTGCTCTAGTAAAAGTGGCCTTTCTACTTAAGTTAAATATTTGTTTGTAAATATACTTAAAGTCCTGTCCTGTTTTTTCCTGTATACATTTACCAGCATGCTGTGTAGCGTGTACATTCCTGCCATTTGAGTGTTTTTTTAATTATTACTATTTTGGATGAACCAATTACAATAGAGAAATTTGCTCGTGAAATCACGGTGGGAATGCATCAGTTGGAGCAGTGCAGCGAGAAGTTGATGCTGTGGGGCTCATGGCCCTAATTGTGCCGTCTTTTCAGTCAGTGGCCGGGAAGAGGAGGTGACGGCAGAGAAGGCGGCGAGGCCCAGCGAGGGGCGGGCACCCTACAGTGGGCAGAAGGCGGTGATGCCACTGCAGCCAGGGCAAACTGGAGCTAGTGCAGCAGAAGCACCAGATACTTCAGGGACTGGATCACATCACATGTTATTTTTTTGACGATATCCTGATCACTGCCAGCACAAAGCAAGAACATGTACAAAAACTAGATGAAGTCCTCACTTGCCTGGAAAGGTACGGCATTGCAGTAAAGCTTTCGAAATGCGAATTTCTGGAAAGCACCATTGCAAACATAAACCATCAGATTGACAAAAAGGGTCTGCACCCTACAGATGAGAAGGTGACAGCAACCATTAATGCACCTAAGCCTAATACTATCATGGAGCAGTGATTAGTTTTGGATTGGTTACATTATGATCAGTTTCTTCAGAATCTTTCTAGTTTGCTTTTACGCCTTTTCAATAAAAGGAAGAAAGGTGGAATTGGACTATTTTGTGTGATTAAAGTTTGGGTTTCTTCATAATCTTTCTAGTTTGCTACAGCTCCTGCAACTTTTGTCAATAATGGGAGGAAAGGTGAAATTTATCAGTGCGATGAAACTTTTAATAATAAAAACAGCTGTTGTTGGCAAGTTATCGCTGTAAGTGCCTCCCCAGTAGTTCATGGTCGAACGGTAAGTGCCTAGGCTGTGTCCAAATTCAGGGAGTGAATCCTTTGAAGACTGCATTTGAAGTCCGTGTGTGTCACAGTGGTGTGACAAAGCAGTCCTATTTCGACGCTTCCTTCAAATGCAGTGTAGAAACAGGTCTTCCTTTTGTCAAGTCGTGAAGGATCCACCTGATGGATACTTCACAGTCCACCATATCCCAAGACTCATTGCACAGAGGTAAAGTAGGTGTGTCCAGGCTAGGCAAAAGGAGAAACGCTTCATGACTCAAGGCTACTCATTCATAGACCGTGTCCTTCAAAGTTTGCAGCTCCCAAATTCAGACACAGCCCTAGTCTGAGGTTCTGGAAGATGCCTCTAAGGAACTACAATTGGGCCAAGTCCAGTCTGTTCTGTTCCCTGGGCATCCTTAATGGTCTCCCTGTTCAGCTTTACTCTGGCTCCCATGCAGCCCATCCTGGTCTTGGTCCTGGCAGTACCTTGTGTGCCTGGAGTCTGCACATGGAGAGGGGTGTACTAAGGACCAATGTTTAAGCAATGAAACAAATATTTTCCGGTTAAGGATTTGGACAGGGTTGGAGGGGAGTGGAGTCAAGTGGGCAGATATCCTTTTAGTCTATGGGACCAGATGGAAAGGTTGGAGCTCAGTACTGCGCTGCTGCCTCCTGTTCCTTCTGCTTCAGCAGCAGAGGCCTACTCACCTCCAGATTCTGAACAGCTGGAAACTGTCAGAAGCACCAACAAATGTTACTGTAAAAAGGTGTCAGCGGGTCGACTCAGGTCTGCCAGGCCAGCCAAAATCAGGCCCTGAGGGGGAGGCTGTATTGTCAGCAGACTTTCATCCAGCTCACTCAAACAGATTTGCAGCTGAACAAGGAACGACAAAACATGGCATCAATTTCATAAGTCAGTAACCAAAGCAGGAATTTGCATTCTTCACCCATATGAACCTTGGAGCTCAGAATAGTCGTTGGACCTTAAAGGCAAGAAAAAGCAGCAGCAATGTCAGCAACTGAGATATAAAACAAGTAAACTGTAGATTATACACAGTACTGTTCAAAAGTCTTAGGCAGCCAAAAAAAAAATTATGTTCAAATAATTGTTGGTGTAAAACTATGCTGTTACATCTAGCAAAATGCGTCAGCTTAGCCATTTCAAAACCTCTGCTAAAATAACCCAATTATAGAATGGTTCGGGTGCCACTGAGGAGAAGTTTGGGAACTGAAGTGGTGTTCATCTAGCTATCCAAGTAGATATCAGTAACTTTTTGGAGAACAGAAGACTTATACTAGTTTTCATTGTGTTACTCGTAATTTTCATATGTTCTTATGTCAAATTATATTTTTTGTTCTAAGAAAATGTGCACTTATTACCCAGAAAAATAGCGCTAAACATTTCTTTTGAGTGCCTAAGACTTTTGCACAGTACTGTATATACATAATACATATACATAGATATGCACTGGTGAATATATATAAAGAGACATACATCCAAGTACAGTAGTTCGGCAGTTTTGAGTACCAAATTTGAGACAGACATTCTATGCCGCTGGCACTGAGATTTTTATTAGACATCTATTTATGTTTCTGCATAGCTTGCTCCCTAAGCGACATAATACATAGTCATCAGCACAAGTACTATGTGTCATGTAAGTGCTGTGACACGTAAAATTAGATTACATTCCTTTTATCTGTGATGTCAGAACTCGCTGGGAATGACGTCACAAACACAAGATAACAGTGTTCCAGTACAGGTAGTTGGATAGCCATTTAGCAATACCAGGGATCCGTTTCAAAAAGCAAGACTCCTTGCTTACCCAGCTAAATTGTCAGATTTAATTCACCCCAGTTTAAATGGCCTTTGTCTTTGTTCACTTATATTTAGCCCAGACTACCTTAAATCTGACACGTTGTCCACTTAAGCAAGAAATCCTGCTTAATGAAACAGGCCCCAATTCTAGCCCAGTAATTTGTCAGCCACTGTTAGCAATATCAGTTGGTAACACATTACGTAGTGTTCTGAGCATAAGATAGCAGTTGGACAGTACTGCGTGTACAACCAGTTCAATGAGTCACAAATAAGACATGAGTGCTAATACACAGTACCAAACTAACGTCTGTTGATAAAGGGTACAGCCCTTTTGAATTCAGAGCTCTGGGGGCATTCCAGTTGAAATTCCTGACAAGGAATACGGAATTTACGAGTTTAATAGGAATGCAGCGTTAGGCCCCGGTTCCAACCCATAATGGAGAAATACTTGACTTAATACCCATCTAATTTTCAGGGTTGCAGGTCTGCTATGCCTTTCCATTCTGTGACTTCACAAAACCATTTTCTATTCTGTGACATCACAAAAACATTACGCAGTGGGCTCTTTGGGAATTTGGGAGTTTTTTTGTGCTAGATTGTATATTGTATATACTTTCCATTAACAATAATGACGGTGTTGCTACTTTTAAAAAAGTTCCACTTCATAATAGTTTTGTGATGTCGCAGAATGGAAATGTTTTCGAAGTAACAGACATCACCAACCAGTAAGTTTCGTAGATGAAAGATTTTCTATAGAATGGGTGATGTCACCTTCACATTTCAGTTTGAAAGAGTCACAATGAAACACAAAAGCATGCATATTCAATTGCAACGGTCGGCATTTTCTTTCACAAACCTGCCAACCAACCAGCTGAAGAGCAAGGAGTTTTGGGAGTACTTGAGGTGCATGCACCTTAGGCACTTGTTTAAAAAAATCCAATATGCATGAATATGTTTCTGTTTGATTGCAGCACTTCTGGGGACCTGTAATCAATTGGGGTCTGCCCATAGTCGCTGTGATGGATATGAGGAAGAGCCCAGAAATAATCAGTGGTCGAATGAACTTCGGTAAGAGGCAGAGGGCTCACCTTCCATCTATATGAGCGTCCACTGGATCACTCGGGACTCCAGAGGGACTTTTTAAAGTTTTTAAGCTGGTTGCTCTTCTTCTTTCAGGCCTCTGACCCCTGCATGATCTTTGTCTCCCCAGCTCTTACCTGTAACTCGCTGATTTTCATGAGGTTCTCCTATCGAGTCCAGCCCCGAAACTGGCTCCTGTTCACTTGCCACATGGCCAATGTGACGGCACAAACAATCCAGGGAGGCCGGCTCATCCGACACAAGTAGGTCCTCACCAGGCTCCCTCTAGAATATTTAAATCTTCACCTCATATCTGTTGATTAATGCCATATTACTGCTCGACATAGCATTTGCAGCCGGCAGCCAGGCAATCACTCTGCCAGCTTTTCTCCTAGCCAGATCCTTCCTTAAGTGTCACACAAGTACCTTTTATAGGTTTGCGTTCTTCATGAATGTTTTTTTTTTCTTCCATTTCAGAATGCAGAAGAAAAATGTGAAATGAGCCTTTGCGTCCATAAAGAAATCTCCCCTCCTTCCATATATATATATATATATATATATATATATATATATATATATATAAATAAATTTATATATCTGTGTATTCATTACTTTCATTTTTCTTATTATGAAACCACACGTGAGTAGGGGCAATTCACTGCCCATACAAAGTGCGAGGGGATAGCATACTGTATATCTAATGAAGACTGTAGTCCTGTATTAGACAAAATCATTTTATCATATGGGTTAGTTATTTTTATACCTGCATAAGAACATAATAAATTTACAAATGAGAGGAGGCCATTCAGCCTGTCAAGCTCATTTGGGGAGAACTCGACTAACAGCTCAGAGTTGTTATAATCTCATCTGGCTCGGATTTAAAGGATCCCAGGGATTTAGCTTGCGCTACCCTAGTTCAGCCAAGGAACTGGCTCCTCTTTGTGTGTTACATCACAAATGGGACGGCGTAACTGATCCAGGGCAACTAGCTCATCAAATACAAGTAGGCTGCCGCCAGGGCTTTGAACCAGCTCACTGTTCTTGCGGAGGCTCCCTCTAGTATATATGAAGGGGCAGTTCACCATAAAACAGAAAAGCAGACAGTTCACCACCAACACTAGGCATCTCCTAAAACTTTTTCAGTTTTAGGGGGAACCGCCCCTGTAAATCACCACCCCTCATCATTAATGCCACATTACTGCTCGACATAGCATTTGTAGCCAGCAGCCAGGCCATTATTCAACCAGTTTTTCTCCCAGTGTGGTCCTTCCTTAACGGCGCCACACAGGTGGCTTTCATAGATTTGAGTTCTTCATGAATGTATTTTTTCTTCCTTTTCAGAATGGGGAAGAAAAGTGCCAAGTCTCTGTGTCCTGTCTTGGCATAGAAATGCAGAAATGCACACAGACCGGAACAGACTGACAGACAGAGACAAAGACAAAATGAGTGGTGGCAAATTAGTGACAAAGTGAGTCTCGATGTGCTGTGGAGACTCGCCCTCCTTGTCCCGTCCTTCCCAACAAATAAATGAATAAACAAAGAATTAAATGTGAGGTCCTTTCAATTTTCCTATGAATCCACACATTACTAAACCCAATTCACTGAGCATGCAGAGCACAAGGAGAAAACATATACCTAATGAAGACTGTAGTACTGTATTAAACAAAATTGTTTGGGTCAATTTTTTAGTTGTGAAACCATACCCTAAACAGTGTTAGTCTGATTTAAAATGATGTAATTTTTATTTTTTAATTATTTCAAAATGACTACTGTATGTGTGTCCTTTGCTGCTGTTGATTAAGGTTATTGTCACGGGAGACAAGGCAGCGATCGCGAGCAGAGCGGCGATCGTGCGGGTAAGGAGCAGGCAGGCAAGCGGGATACGGGAAAACGGGGTTTTAATAAGGATATCCGGGGCAGGGAACACTGGACGGCAACAGACATCAGGAAACATCAATGACGGACAAAGGACTCGGGTAAGACACGGACTGAAATACACAGGACTGAGCAAATGAACTAGATACAGCTGGGTACAATCGGGAGAAAACACGTGGGTAATCAGGGGGCGTGGCACACAGGAGGAGCGGACGAGCCGGGCATGACAGAACCCCCCCCCAAAGGCGCGCTGCTCCGGGCGCGCCAAGGAAGGGGGCGACGGACGGGACGAGGCAAAACAGGACCTGAAAAACAAGAACAGAATCAACGCAGGACAGGGAACAGGACCGAGGCACAAAACAGAGCGAGGGACAAGACAAAAGACAAAACCTGACAGAGGGTCGGGAAGGCAGACAGGCAAACCAGGAAGGGAGACACAGAAGGAACGGGCGGAACAAAGGGGCCAGGAGTGCAAGGCGGGTACACCGGGGCACAAGGAACAGAGACGGGCGGAACGAAAGGGCGAGCAGAAAACAGAGGGGCAGAGACAGGCGGGACAAAGGCAGGGGCGTAGGGAGACAAGGAGGGGGAACTAGGGGGAGCCCGAGGGAGACCCAGCGGGCGACGGGAGGTAGCCGGAGGGGCCGCAGGCGGCCGGGAGGCCGGAGCCGGAGGGGACCGAGAAGGGGCTGAGGAGACAGGGCGAGGGACCCGCGGAGGGGCCAGGGAGGGAGCAGGAGGGAGCACCGGGAAAGGGGACGAGGGAGCTGGAAGGGGCCAGGGCGAAGGCAAGGCGAGGGGGGGAGCCGCCGCAGGCGGCGACGTCCTCCGACGGGCTGAAGGTAGGGGCCCCGCAGGCGACCAAGGAGCCGCCGTCGGGGAGCCCCCAGGCGACCGACCAGGCACCGGAGGGGGGAGCGAGGCAGGGCGACGAGGCACCGGAGAGGGACCCGCAGGCGACAGCCGACCCGGAGGGCCAGGACCTGCGGGCGCCATCCGAGCCCCAGCGCAGGCGAGGCAGGGCGAGCCAGGGGGCAGGGTGGGCGGGACCCCAGTCCTGCGTCTGTGTCCCCTCCCTTTACGGGACACAGACATGACCCCAGGTCGAGGTCGAGTTCGCCGGGGCGAGGGAGACACAGTCACAGGGGGAGAAGGGACTGGAGGCAGCTGTGGAGGGGGCGCCTCTGGAGCTGCTGGAGCGCGGTCAGGACTTGGAGCGCGGTCAGGACTTGGAGCGCGGTCAGGACTTGGAGCAGGCGGAGGGGGCGCCTGCCCTGGAGTTGCAGGTGGCTGCAGTGGGGGCGCCTGCCCTGGAGCTGCAGGTGGCTGCAGTGGGGGCGCCTGCCCTGGAGCTGCAGGTGGCTGCAGTGGGGGCGCCTGCCCTGGAGCTGCAGCAGGCGAAGGGGGCAGCGAAGGCGGCTGCGCAGGCGGCAGCGGCTGCACGGGAGCGGGGTCCGCCGGCAATGGCGGCTGCACGGGAGCGGGGTCCGCCGGCAATGGCGGCTGCACGGGAGCGGGGTCCGCCGGCAATGGCGGCTGCACGGGAGCGGGATCCGCCGGCAATGGCGGCTGCACGGGAGCGGGATCCGCCGGCAATGGCGGCTGCACGGGAGCGGGGTCCGCCGGCAGCGGCGGCTGCGCGGGCGAAGGCGGGAGCGGCGGCTGCGCGGGCGAAGGCGGGAGCGGCGGCTGCGCGGGCGAAGGCGGGAGCGGCGGCTGCGCGGGCTCAGGGTCCGCAGTTCTCCGGAGCAAGATCAGCCTCTGGAGGTCTTCAATTAAGATCTCCAGGTCAGCTGGAGATGAAGCGGGAGTGAATGCGGCGAACCCCTCCCTGAGCTGCCTGGCGAGTAGGTCCACCTCTGGTGAACCTCGCCCGGTTGGTTCATCCATCACCCTCCAGTATAACCCCTGGAGGGTGAAGAACCGGTTGGCCAGGACCGCGGGCGAAACTGGCGTGGTCCCTTTAACAGAGCGGGGGACGCGCGGAATGGCGTCTCTCCCCTTCCGTATCCCTCCTCCGTTGGCCAGTCCCTCGGGCCGGTAATCATACCGCCTGAATGGCGGTTGGAGGACGGGGTCGCTGGACTCTGTCTCGGCGGGACGGAGGATTACTTCCTCCTCGTCCCCAGACGGGAACCACAGCCGGGATAATGCGCACGCTCCCAGACGGATCTCTGGCTCCTCCGAGATCCGCCTGGCCTTCTTGCTCCTCTTCTTGTGGTCCGTCATTCTGTCACGGGAGACAAGGCAGCGATCGCGAGCAGAGCGGCGATCGTGCGGGTAAGGAGCAGGCAGGCAAGCGGGATACGGGAAAACGGGGTTTTAATAAGGATATCCGGGGCAGGGAACACTGGACGGCAACAGACATCAGGAAACATCAATGACGGACAAAGGACTCGGGTAAGACACGAACTGAAATACACAGGACTGAGCAAATGAACTAGATACAGCTGGGTACAATCGGGAGAAAACACGTGGGTAATCAGGGGGCGTGGCACACAGGAGGAGCGGACGAGCCGGGCATGACAGTTATGTTTGAGCGTGTTTTTTTAAACAATTATTAACCAGCTCAGGGGTCAGACTGGTCTGACATCACAATTGTCGGTTAGAAGAGGTATGACTACCTCACAAAAGTAGGTTTTTTGAAATTTTGCTAATCAGCTGAAATACTTCGTAGGCAGAACTTACCAGCCCCACTGGCACATTGGTAGGGCATGGCCACCAAAAAAAAGAATTTTGACTCCAGAATTAACAATTCAGAAGATATTGGCGAAAATGCAAAAGGGGGTGTTACAGCACCCCACCCTCCCACCCACACTGATTTCAGTCGGATGGTCTCAGTAGTGGGTAGGTCTTGGTCTTATAGCCACTTATTCCCAAATACGTGTGTATACCACAGTTCACATATTAACATAAGCAGGTGAATCACTCACATTAACAACCAGAAAAAAAAAGTTTAAATCAAGTGCTTGTCGTTGGGGCCCATCGTTGGTGCACAGTGATGTTCCTGGAGCTGAATCCAGCAGACACTACACTGCATCCACTTTAAAACCCAGATTTGCCAATGCCACAGATATGTGTGCGTATCAGTATAGGTGTAGGTTACTCACTCATTTTGGTTTCACTCATTTCCGCAGCATAGAACAAGTGTCCTGCTGCTGCTTCCGCTGAATAGAGTTCCAGAACAATCTATGGCGAGGTCAGTTATGGCCAAAACACTTGGCACACAGCAGCGCGATGAGGGAGCAGTTTCCCCGTCTCAGGTAATTCCTGTGCCTCCAGTGGGTGCAACGACAAGATGAATCAGTTTAAAAGGCGCTGGCCCCTGCTAGTCAGCATGTAGAAACCATCTGGTAATTTCTAACACTCCAGGTACACACAATTGCAACCACAAACTACAATTAAAATAACAAAAGAAAAAAGTACATACAAGACAAGAAGTCTTTGCTGTCAGACTGGGTGTTTTTCTTCTCTGCCAAAATGGACACTTCTCCAAGTACTGGACCTCCATTGTAATTGGTCCATCCAAAATAATAATACAAAGATCTTGAACAGCAGGAATGTACAAACTGCCCAGCATGCTGGTGAATGTAGTATAGAGGGAAAATAGAACAGCTTAGTATCCTATTAACATACACATAAACCAGATTATATCGATCCTTACACCCCCCCCCCCACCAAATATACTGCATGGGGTCACACACACAGCAGAATGATCAACAAATAAGAAAACAAACAGCCTAGCATACAGCTGCATGGCACCAGTGAGGGCCAATGTGCACAGTTAATGCACAGAGCTTGTGAATTACACCACCAGGCATGAGAGTTATTGCAACTGTCTGGGAAACTTCAAGTCTCCATTAATTAAATTTTACTATTTTACAGTTGTGGTAACGAACTGAGAAATTATGTCTTTCATGCGAATAGAGTCAGAGTTTACTCTGTCCGAAATTGAGCCCATTCTTGTTAATGCCGAACAACAACAAAGGTTTAATTCCCAATGAACCCCCCCTGGAGCCAAAGGGGGATGATGTCTATCAAATCAAACCTGCTACACGTAATGCAGCGTAAGCACACTGTGCGACAGTGATAATCCCCCGAGTGAAACACGCTGATCACTAAGCAGTACATAGTCATGCGGATTACACAAAGCATCAAAGCAAAGAATTTGCATCGAGGATCTTTTGTAATCGAGTTATTCGAGTTACTCGATGAATCCTTGCAGCCGTAGTTAAATTATAACATTTACAGCAACCAGCCTAACAGGAATAGTCTAAAGTTGTGGCTGAAATAATTATCATGCCCCATATTGCACCTTAATTTGTTTTTATATAATTGCGTGGAATAAGTCTTGAGTTGAATGTTTTTTAATGGGCAAAAAATACTTAAATAAATAAATGGAGAGTTAAATATGTCTTGTCTTTTTTCGCTGATCCGAAAATTGATCCAATCCGTGACTTAAAACTGTGATCCGATCCGAACCGTGAGTTTTTTGATCCGTTGCACCACTGAAAATTACAGTATAAAGCAGAGGGTCACTGTTGCTCTGTGGGATGTTAAGATACCTTCATTTATTCCCTTGTAGAGCATTGTTGGACGAATCAAGGACGAATAAGGTGAGTCTGAATTCATCTTTGGGAGTGTTCGTAGTTAAAAGTCCATCAAACAAATCAGTCCACGTACTGCAAAATACCTCCAGCGGCACAACATGCTCCTGCCCTAGCACAGGGAAGTGTTTCCACATTCTGGCTGTGGAAATGGGTACCGGGCTACGTTTCTCCACAAAACAGAGTACAGCCTATCATTAATGCGGAAAAGGCGTAGAGGAAGTGAGAGCAAATCCGGAAGAAAAAAAACCATGAACAAAAGTTTATGATTACTCAGTGAATCCGGCCCCAGATTCATTACTTTCAAAAATGCATGGCTCCCTGTTGCATGATATGTCCCAAGTTCTCCCTAATGTCACTATAAAACAGGACAACACGGATAATTGTGATATGACTATGCACACATCAAATTCTGAGGGAGACAGCAGCAGTCATACTACTAGGTGGTCTGGTATGGTGAGAATCCCAGAGGCAGAACCTGATCTGGAAAAAAAAACACAAACAGGGCAAAACATATTTGCTCCTCGGCTGCACATAAAAATCAATGAGCCAAGCTGGTCAACAGTAGGGCTGGGCAAAAAAAAATTGATCCATCAATATATCCCGAATTTTCCTTTCATGATATACTACATCGATTTCTTACTCCAAAAATCGATATCTTCAAGGGGGAGAATCATGGAAAATATAACCGGACGTTTTGGGATTTCCTACAGCTACAATCTCAACTGCTGTAGATGTCGCTGTACGGCTAGGTATTTTGAATTACCACTTGGCATTTCTGGCAGATTGAAATCGCAAAACATGGCAGACCGAGCGGTTGTCATTAGAGCGGCCCCTTCAACATATAAAGCCGACGTGTGGGCACACTTCTGTTTAAAAAATTAGCCAGGTAGTATGGACTTGGATAAAGGAAATGCAATTTGCACGCTGTGTCATGCTTCTGTAAAATTTTCAGGTAACACAACCAATTTACGAGCTCATTTGATCATGCGCCTTCCAGATACAGTACGGCAACAACCGAAGCCTATCAACACAAAAAGACAAAGTACGCTCGATATCGCAAACTCCCATCCACCTTGCCTCGTGCTCAAAAAATTACAGAATCGGTAGTGTTTTTTATTTATCAGGATTCGCACCCCTATAGCGTGGCAGAAAACACCAGCTTCAGGTACATTGTCAACACCCTGGAGCAGTGCTATGTGATCCCAACTCGCAAACAACTGACGGAGGTAAGTTGAGGAGGTAACGCAAGCTGTAAAAAAAAAAATAACTCTTCTCTCTGCAGAAAGAGTGGCAATTACGTGCAATTGCTGGACTTTGTGAGCCACTGAATCCTACATTACGATCACGTCGCACCTCATTAATGAGGACTGGCAACTGATTTCCAGTGTTTTGCAGACAAGGGCATTGCGTTAGAACCATACTGCCGGTAACATCGCCAAGCTGTTGAAAGGGGCAGTGGAGGTATGGGACATAAAAAGCATAGTCAAACATGACCATTGCAGCGCAGCTTGCCAATATGCCATATTTTAAATGCTTTGCTGACACACTGAATTTAGCTTCACAGTGTCCGCTAAAGCTAGCATCAGTCACTCGATTGCCGGGAAAGGTTAGAATAAGCAGTTTTTTCAAACACAGCACTACAGCCAGCCATGTACTCCGTGAAAAACAAAAGTTGCTGAACTTACCTCAAAACACATTGCTCACTAACATTGTTACCACGTGAAATAGTGCACATGACATACTGGAGCACTTTTTAGAACTACAGTCAGCAATCCATGCCGCCCTCTTCTCAGCTGAAGTGAGGAAGACGGAGAAGGAGATCTGCACACTAAGCGAGTCAGACATAACAGCTGCTGAAGAAATTGTCACTGCTATGAAGCCCATGAAGATTTTTTATGTGGCCTCAGATGTAGATCCAAGGCTTGAAGTCCTGCCCTACCTTACAGAGGACCAGCGCCAAGACGCGTATGCTAGAATTATTGCAGAAGCTGCAAGGAGCAAGGGGGCACTACAGGTAAGATAAATATTTTAGTTTATGGCATTGTTTAACTACTGTAAACAACAATTTACATTCTAAAAACATTTTAAATATCCATTCATTTAAAAATCATCCATATTTAAAAATCATAAATACTTGTGAATGATAGTCAAAGTCTGGTAAATTTAATTCAACTGGCATTTGGAATTTATATTTACTAATCTTATATTTACTAATTCTGTAAAGCTAATATGTGACCATGACCCCAGTCAGTGAAAGTGTGTTCCCTACCCCTAGACCCCAGAGGGTTAAATTCTGATGATGCCTTGTCATACTGAGGTGTCCTAATATGGTAATACCGCTTCATCACTCTGCCACCGTATTTTAAAATGTTGTTATAATTTAACTAGGGCTGCAAGGATTCATCGAGTAACTCGAATAACTCGATTACAAAAGATCCTCGATGCGAATTCTTTGCTTCGATGCTTCGTGTAAAACGCATGACTATGTACTGCTTAGTGATCAGCGTGTTTCACTCGGGGGATTATCACCGTCGCACAGTGTGCTTACGCTGCTTTGCATGTAGCAGGTTTGTCTTGATGCCGCAATGGAGGAAGACAGGGAAAATAGCGAGGAAAGTCAGAGAAAAAGATGAAAAATGTCTAAAGTTTGGGACCATTTCAAACAAAAGAAAAGCTAACATACTGTACAGTGTGTGTCACGATCGGTCGCGGAGGTAAGCGGCGATCGTGCGGGCAAGCGGGGAATCAGGAAGTAGGCAGGCAGATTTCAGGACGAACGGGGTTTATTACCAGGAAATCGGGGGTAGGGAACACAGGACGGCAACAGACATCAATGACGGACAAAGGACTCGGGTAAGACACGGACTGAAATACACAGGACTGATTGAAAATAAGCAGACACAGCTGGGTACAATCCGGGAAACACACGTGGGTAAGCAGGGGGCGTGGCACACAGGAGGAGCCGACGAGCAGGGCATGACAGAACCCCCCCCAAAGGCGCGCTTCACCGGGCGCGCCAGGGAGGAGGCGACAGACGGGACACGGGAACCAGGACCTGGAGCAAAAAAAAAACAGAACCATCAACGAGAGACGGGAAACAGGACCGAGGCACAAAACAGGGCAAGCGACAGGACGTGAGACAGGAGCCGACACAGGACAGGGAAGGCAGAAAGACAAATCAGGAAGGGAGAAACAGAGGGAACAGGAGGAACAAAAGGAGCGGGAGTGACGGGAGGGAACGACGGGAAACCAGGAGCGGAGCGGGGCAGAACAAAGGGACCAAGAACAGAGGACAGCGGGACAGAGGCAGGAGGAGGGACAAACACCGGCGGGACCGGGGCAGGAGAGAAGGCGGGGGAACAAAGGGGAGCCCGTGGGAGCCCCAGCGGGCGACGGGCGGCAGCCGGAGGGGCCGCAGACGGCCGGGAGGCCGGAGCCGGAGGGGACCACGGAGGGGCAGAGGAGACAGGGCGAGGGACCCACGGAGGGGCCAGGGAGGGAGCAGGAGGGAGCACCAGGGAAGGGGACGAGGGAGCTGGAAGGGGCCAGGGCGAAGGCAAGGCGAGGGGGGGAGCCGCCGCAGGCGGCGACGTCCTCCGACGGGCCGAAGGTGGGGGCCCCGCAGGCGACCGAGGAGCCGCCGTCGGGGAGCCCCCCGGCGACGGACCAGGCACCGGAGGGGGGAGCGAGGCAGGTTGACGAGGCATCGGAGAGGGACCCGCAGGCGACAGCCGACCCGGAGGGCCAGGACCCGCAGGCGCCAACCGAGCCCCAGCGCAGGCGAGGCAGGGCGAGCCAGGGGGCAGGGCGGGCGGGACCCCAGCCCTGCGTCTGTGTCCCCTCCCTTTACGGGACACAGACATGATGACCCCAGGTCGGGGTCGATGGCGCCGGGGCGAGGGCAGAGGAGTCACTGGGGGAGAAGGGACAGGAGCTGGAGCTGCTGCAGGCGGAGGGGGCGCCTCTGGAGCTGCTGCAGGCGGAGGGGGCGCCTCTGGAGCGCGGTCAGGAACTGGAGCGCGGTCAGGAACTGGAGGCTGTGGGGGTGAGAACCCGGGAGCTGCAGGCTGCTGCAGTGGGGGCGCCTGCCCGGGAGCTGCAGGCTGCTGCAGTGGGGGCGCCTGCCCGGGAGCTGCAGGCTGCTGCAGTGGGGGCGTCTGCCCTGGAGCTGCAGGCAGGGGGAGCTGCGCAGGCGATAGCTGCGCAGGCGGCTGCGAAGGCGGCTGCACGGGAGCGGGGTCTGCGGGGTCTGCGGGTGACGGTGTCGGCTGCCGCTGCTCAGAAGCTGAAGCCGGTGCTCTCCGGAGCTTGATCAGCCTCCTAAGGTCCTCAGCCATTCTCTCCAGGTCGGAATACGGGGAGTCTGGAGAGAAGGCGGCGAAGTCCTGCCCCAGCTGTGCGGCGAGTCTTTCCCCCTCCAGGGTGGCCTGTGGGGCCGGTTCTCCCATCACCCTCCAATAAAGCCCCTGGAGGGTGAAGTATCGGTCAGCTAGGACCGCGGGTGAAATGGACGGGGCCCCTTTAAGAAAGTTGGGGACTCGCGGGATGGCTTCCCGCACCGCTCTGGCCCCCCCATTGGCCAGCCGCTCGGGCCGGTTATCGCACCGCTTGGGGGGCGGTAGCTGTTCCGCAGGGAGGGGCTCTGGGTCCGGGAAGACGAAGGGCTCGTCCTCTTCATCCTCGCTCGGAGCCCAGAGCCTCGCCAGGGAGCAGGGTCCCAGACCGTACGGTCCCAGGTCGGGACCCAGGACGAGCTCCTCCTCCTGAGGGAGCCAAGGGCTGGAGAGCGAGCAGGCGCCCAGACAGATCGGCTCTTCTGGGAGCTTCTTCCTCCTTCTCCGCTTCTTCTTAGGGTCCGTCATTCTGTCACGATCGGTCGCGGAGGTAAGCGGCGATCGTGCGGGCAAGCGGGGAATCAGGAAGTAGGCAGGCAGATTTCAGGACGAACGGGGTTTATTACCAGGAAATCGGGGGTAGGGAACACAGGACGGCAACAGACATCAATGACGGACAAAGGACTCGGGTAAGACACGGACTGAAATACACAGGACTGATTGAAAATAAGCAGACACAGCTGGGTACAATCCGGGAAACACACGTGGGCAAGCAGGGGGCGTGGCACACAGGAGGAGCCGACGAGCAGGGCATGACAGTGTGTCCATTGTAAAATCGAATTAGCTTACCACAATAGCACAACGTTAATGATTGAACATCTCAACAGAAAGCACCCAGTCTATGCATCCACTCCACATAGAGGAACCAACACCAGATTAGCGAGAGCGTTTCACTCACATTCGTGGTTAAAATAGACCTGCGATAGAAATGTATTTATGGGCATATGTGTGAATAAAAAAAGTATAACGAGACTCAGCTGAAGCAGCCCCTATTTTTCCTAAATAAAAACATTGATAACATAAGAGCAGTGAAAATGATGCTGTCGTAATTTAATTAACATGGAGCTGGAGCCTGTCTATACACTAACAGCAAAGAGACGGTTCCGTTACAGAGATGGTGAACTCAGGTGGAGTGAAGGAAAACAACAGTAGTGCTTGTAATCGCTACTAAACCTTTACTGGCAAAGAGCTGGCGAGAGTCCTTAATCAAACCAGCTGTTCAACAAGCTGAAATGTGAAGAAAAGCGATGTTTTCAGCTGCCCCCATCCACCGCCGTCTGTGTTCCACAGCAGCAAGGCTATAGTGAAGCTATACAAGTTAAAGTAGAAGCTGTTTGTATGCAGATAAACTGTTAGCTTAGTTTGACACAGTATTTAGATTTGGAAACTTGCAGCAGGCTGACCGTTACACTTTTCCTCAGTCATAACTGCAGCATGCAGGGGTGAGTCTAAAGGGGAGCATGGGGTGTACTCAACTAGATCTATTTCAATGCTTTAGTGATATTATTTTGTATATTTAGATTGATATGAATAATATTACATAATTATAATAGAAATATTATATAAATATAATACAAAAATTACCCACCCACCCCTTTCCCCCAACAACCTTGGGCTGGTGAAACTCAGACACTGAATTATCCAACCGCCACATGCTCCTTTAAAGGCTTACACACACACCCATTCTCTAACACACTTAAACACACACACTCTCACTTACATTCACTTACACACACATGAACATGCACACACCATTCCTACCTCATCCAGGTGATACAAACTTGTCAGAACATTTTTATGCCAACTACAAATGTACAAGAACACAGAGAGTAAAGGCCGTTCCAATTTATACCTAAGTTTAAGACATATGTAAACCTTTTTTTCAGTAATTTTATTTGACATTATTTTATTTTGCATTTAAGATTATATTGCTATTTAATAAGACAAAAGTATTTCTTATCCGATTACTCGATGGAATAATTGAAAGAATACTCGAGTACTAAAATAATCGATAGTTGCAGCCCTAATAATGACTTTATTTTCTTTATAAGAACAGCTAATATGCTCAGCGTTTTGTTGGACTAAGACCTGTGTAACCTCTGTAGGGTCCAGGTATCACCTCATGCTGCCAGTAGTGACACTGACCGTAGCTCAAATGCAAAAGTAGTGAAAAAGAGTCAGAAAAGATGAGGATGGAAAAATGCCAGTGGCCTCCACCTGCTAACCCATTCCTGTTTCGGGGGTCGTCTCATTGTTGCACCTCTAGTGCACCTGTTGTTAATTTCATTAACACAAAAGCAGCTGAAACAACCCCCTCTGCTACTTAACTGACCAGATCAATATGCCAGAAGTTTAGTAGACTTGATGTTATACTGATTAAAAAGTGTTCCTTAAATTTTTTTGAGCAGTGTATTTTGTAATATATTCCACTCATGTGGTGCATAATGTCAGCAAACTACATAAGTACTGAGGTAATTTGCCCATTAAAGCCTTTGTAATAAAAACCAGGCAATGCATTTTCCTTCTAAGAAAAGGAAATCTATAAGCAGTTAGCCAACAAACATGTTAGCCGTCTGTGATCATTAATGCAATGACTAATAATAAAATAACATCATTAACGTGGGAACAATACAAAAGCGTAAAACAAAAATGTGTCCTGTAAAATGTGGTAAATGCCCAGTCATACTCAAATTATATTTAAAAAAAAAAAAACAGTTGTGTAACGTCAAACCGATCTAACTTTGAAAAATACCATGATATACTGTAAACCTTTGGTTATACCGCCCAGCTCTAAACTCTACCTTGCAAGGGTGAAAGCTAAATCACACAAACACTAAGAACTGGGCCTTGTGCTACTCGTCAAAATGTAAGGTTGATCCAGAGTACAGGGATGAGTACATTTTGTGTGTCATTTGCTGGCGGTGGTTTCACCTTAAGTGCACAAATACAACTGATCATTTAGTTGTTGCTTGTACCGACAACCACAAATGTCTAATGTGTTCTAGCTGAATCAGTGAATATGACATTTTGACTGGGAATCTTTCATATGTATAAAAAATATCAGATTTTTAGTTTTAAATACTAAGAATTACAAACAATAAAAGTTGTGCCAACTTTCTTTTGTTCAGATGATTTATCTTTCATATGTGTAAAAACTTAAAAATTTCAGTTAAACATGCTAAGAATTCAAAACCGCAAAATATGTGTCATCTAATTATTATAAATGAAGATCACAAAACAGTCAAATAGCATGTTTATTTAAAACATGACAGTAATAAATAACAGCAGACAGACTTTGAGGATCCCTGTGGGGAATGACAGCAAACTTGACTGTGAAGGGTAGCTACCAGTTGTGGCTTCTATAGGGAGCTGGGGGTCACAGGCCTTGCTCAAGGGCCCCCACATGCGCTGACAGTGGGCTTGAACTGGTGACCTTTGAACCATGAGTAGAGACGCTTAGTTCACACAGGTGTATGGAACATAAGTGCTATAATGAATGAATGAATGAATAAGGTGCTAACACAAAAACACTGTTTACAGAGTTTTGGCAGTGTCATTTCTGACCAAAAGATTGCCTATTCAAGACCAACCCAGCACATGTCTGGGCACTGCTTTTGTACCCCTGGGCACTGCAATGGGTGAAGCCGTAGCATACTAAACTCAAATTTTAAAGTCTTTACACATATGAAAGATAAATCTTACGGAAATACAAAAGGTTGGAACAACTTTTGTTGTTAGCAATTCTATGTACAACTAAGTTTTTATGGATATGAAAGAAATGATCTGAACGAAAAATAATTGCTCAGCATAACAGTAGCATAACAGCATAACACAAGCTCAGGTTTTTCTTCAAAACTTAAAAAACTCCAAAATTTTGTGCACTAAGTTGCCTTTAAATTTTAAGTTGTCTTAACTTTTTGTTTTTTACAGTGAAAAGATTGACGCAGTAACTGACTACTCGGGAAACAGTCCTGCAGTTGCCATTATACAATGTATAAATTGCGATTAAAAACAAATCACAAATATTAAGAACCTTGCCTACCGATGAATACAAAAACGTCTTAAATCCTAAATCTTATGTAGTGCAACAACGTTCGCCCATTTCATGCCACGACCTCATACAAACAAGTGAGACCGAGGAAACACCTTGTATTTGAGTAATTTAAAGTAGAGGTAAATATTTATCTTCAAACTATATCAAAGTGTAAAAACAGAAAAGCTATCCGGACATACTCTATGTTCAGTCTGTTGAATCTGTTTACGTAACCTTCTGCTGATGTACCGGCCGTATTGTAATGACAACTTTTTGTTTTATTTTGTTTCTTGTTCTCTCTACCTTCACTTAATCTCCTTGGTCTGTAGTGTGTACTCTTGTTTGTTATATAATTTACTGAAAATTAAAATAAAAAAGTGACACTGGAAATGAAGTAGCTAAGCATGCCCCCTGGTGGACATGACCCTTAATCCTCCAGATAAACGTTCACTAAGCACGCAGTAGCGTATACGTATCAGTATCGGTGTAGGTTACTCACAAATGGTTTCTCTCAGTCACGGAGCCTGTAACAGGTTGAGCGGGTGTCCTGCCACTACCTCCAATGAGTAGATAGGGAACATCCTATGGCGAGGTTGGTTACAGCTGATCACATGGCACACAGCAGCACGATGAGGGATCCGTCTCCCCGTCTTAGATCCAGTGTCTCTGGTGGGTCCAACACCGGACTACGAGTTTGAATTAATTTCTTCACCGGCGGCAAGATGAATCAGTTTAACCGCGGTTGGCTCCTCCCGGTCAGCTAGCATTATCCTTCTGGTAATTTCTGACTTTGCCAGCTGTACACAACTCCAACCGCAAACCACGATTATATTAACAAACAAACAAAATAAGTCTTTGCCGACACACCCGTTATCTCCGCCAAAAAGAACATCCTCACTCCAGAAACTGACTCATTGCCGCCGCGATTTCGCGGGCTAAGTGGATTTCTCCACTGTAATTGGTCCGTCCAAGATGAAAAAAAAACTTCGTTAATGGTGGGAATGTACAAACTGCACAGCATGCTGGTAAAGGTAGTATGGCGAACAGTACAGTATAGAATTCCAGATTTTACAGTTAAATATTTAAAATATTTTCTTTAAATTGGGTGTATTTCACAAAAAAACAGTTTACTCCAATAAACAGTTATGTTTACTCCCAAAAAAGTGGGTGCAAATTGTTGCCTTATTTTATTCAAGGCTCTCAAGTTTCATCAAAACCTTTAAGATAGATTACATTATGGGAGAAACGCGTGTCTCACTGTTAATGCGTGGGACTTAAGACCCCTGCCTACCGCATTCATCGGATCCTGCTCTTACGCTTTCACCTTTTCTGCACTCCGGATGTGTGCGCATTCATGTAAATAACGTATTACGTATTATTATTTGCAGCGGGATCACACGTAGCTTATTTATTATTCCATCCATCCACCCGCTTATCCTTCTGGGTCGCGGGGAGTCCGGAGCCTATCCCGTAAGCAATGGGCACGAGGCAGGGAACAACCCAGGATGGGGGGGCAGCCCATCGCAGGGTACACTCACACTCCAGTCATATTTATTATTCCATCCATCCATCCATTTTCCAAACCGCTTATCCTTCTGGGTCACGTGTAGTTCGGAGCCTATCCCGGAAGCAATGGGCACGAGGCAGGGAACAACCCAGGATGGGGGGCCAGCCCATCGCAGGGCACACTCACACACCAGTCTTATTTATTATTCGCAGCGTCTTATTCGGATTTTCCGGTCCACCTTAAATGTTGCGCAGATTTTCAATTTGAGACGTCTGCACACACCTTTACATGTCTTTAATAGATTTATTACAGTACCTAAATAGTCTGTACTCCAATGCTTTTAATGTATCTAACTTTTGGTTTATAACAGAATAATATAGATTTGCAGTAGCACTTCTTGCTTGAGCGTGAGGGTCTGACTGTGTGTAATTCCATATGCGGGAGAGTTGGCAACCCTGAGACAACTGTCCTATTCAACTGTTTACATGCTGGTCTATAATAGTTAATTCTGGTCTGCTTGTGTGGTAAGAAAATTATGAATCAACCAACCTCTCTGATTACTCTAGTTGAGCCGCTTAGAATTAAACTCCAGGGCCCGTATTCACAAAGCTTCTTAGAATGCTCTCAGATAGCTCATATCTTAGCCTAAAGCGTCCTAGCTGGGAGTCTTAGACTAAAAGTGATTTAGAAAACGTCTTAGAGCAACTCTGAGTAAGGAAAGTACAAAAACCTTTATCTTAGTGAGGAGGTGTGGTCGACTCCGTTGCTAGGGATGATGCAGCAATTCAAGGACTGTGATTGGTTGATAACAAAAAAAAAATCTGTAAAGGTCATAAAATGGACTTTTGGTAAAAATAGAATATATGATAATAGAATAGACAGTGAAATCATAATGTTTGTATATAAAGAAATTGTATAATCATGACTACAGGATACTTTATGCAAAGTTTCTGTTATAGGCAAAATATATTAAAGGTAATTAAAATAGTCAAATGTTGAAAATGTGTCTACTTTTAAAGCAACCAATTTCCACGCAGCAGTTACTATAATTAGGTTCTTACATTTATTTACCATACTGATTTTATTACTTGTAATCCATTTCAGATTGATTGGAGCAAAATGGCTCAGCTTTTACCAATGTACATGATTGCAGGCCAGTCTATTCAAGATGCACTTTTGGATGGTATGTAGCCAACAATCCAAGAGAGATGGAAGGAAGTAAAAGACCACGAAAACCAAATTGGACAGAAGAGCAGTGTTTACTTTTAGCTCAGTTAGTTGAAGAAAAGAAAGCAATTTTAAAAGGTAAATTTGGCTCCAGTGTCACAGCTCAAGGAAAGAGGCAGACCTGGGAGAAAATATCTCAGCAGATAAACTCCTCTTTCCCTCTGGTTGTGCGCACCAGTGAGGAATGTGAAAAGCGGTGGTATGTGTTGCCGTCTCAAGCCAGGAGGGAGATTGCAGCACACAAACGGGATTCTTCAAGCACAGGTGAGTGATTATTGCAGTTTGTTACTATATCTGGTTTGATTGAATATGCCTACAGGACTGTACACCTAAGCTACTGTGTTTTTAGGTGGAGGACCACCCGCTAAACAACTGTCTCAGGTAGCGGAAACTGTATTTAATGTACTTGGACACTCAGAAATATCTGTCACTGGGCTGAAGGAAGGCACAGACAGCTCAATGATCCAGCTAATGGGAATACAACAAAGGTAGGATGAAATTTTTAAAGTGTACAATAGGCAAATAAATAGATATTTTTACTTTTTATTTATACTAAAATTTCAATATTCTCTATATTGTACAGAATATTTTTATCCTAGCTAAATGTATTTTCTGTTGTATTTCTTTTTATTCATATTTATTTCCTATTAATAAGCTTTTATTTTTAAGGTCACGGGCGGTCGTATAACCATTTCACTGCATATCGTACAGTGTATGACTGTGTATGTGACATTTCAAATTCAAGTCAAATTTTATTTGTCAAGAACAAGTGCTGTTTAATATATAGACAATGTGCCATCTTTTGTGCACTTGCATGTGAACAACAAACAAAACAATAAACAAAAGAATTGTTTTCTGCATTTTTTGCAGCATGGAACCATCAGAGGAACCGCGACCGTCAACGTCGCAGATGTGTGACCCTCGGCCAGTGTATCAGATAAACCAGCCTGCTGCAGCCACCTCAACACCATCCCTGCTGGAAAGAAAATTGGAGATCGAAATTGATACTCTCACACAGCACAAAAAAGTTCTCTGTTTACAGGAGGAGTATTATAAGCTAAAAATTGAGCTGCTAAAATGTAAAAAGAATGAAAAATAAAAAGTGTATCATGGTCATGTGGTCTTTATAACAGCATTTGTGTTCAACTATAGTTGTATGGAATAATTGTTCAATGGGCTACAGAGAGCAGTTACTGTCACTTACCTAAAATGCAAATTTGTAAATTGAGCTCTGTGACGAAGCCCACTCTGGGACATGTCTCTCCCCTGGGTAAACTGAATGTCTTCATCATATTCATTACAATCACCTTCATCACTGTTACCATGGCTGCTTTCGAGAGGTTCGGGGATTTGTCGTACTTTGCAGATGTTGTGAAGCACTGCACAGGCTGTAATGACTTTGCAGACCTTAGCTGGTGACAGGCGCACTTCTCCATGCAACACATGAAACCTCCTCTTCAGCTGGCCAATACCCCGCTCAACTACTGAACGTGTTTTCTTGTGGGCTCTAAAAGAGAAAATATCAAAAGATATAAGTTAAGGTGGCCTAATGTACTCAACAATAATGTGGATATGTTTGATTAAAGAGCCTTCTCTTGTTTGTGGTATATTCGAGCACATTTGTAACTACACTTTATTTTCATGCACAATGATTCACTGTTAGTCTACTGTTTAGTACCTGTTGTAGTTTAGCTGTGGTCCTGGGTCTGGGCGGAGGTACGGTGTGAGGAGCCATGGTTTGCATGGATAGCCACTGTCCCCTAACAAATGACAGTTAACTGGCACATAATGTCCTTCAAAAAGCTGTTTCAGGCCACTCTCAGACAGTATCCTGGCATCATGTGTTGAGCCTGGCCACTTTGCAACAATGTCTAAAATCTTGTAATCTGCACTGAAAACAAGTTGCGTGTTGATGCTGTGGAACCTCTTTCTGTTGACAAAAACATCTTCATTTTCCGATGGTGTGATTATGCAGATGTGTGTCCCATCAATTACACCGTCAACACCGGGAAACCCCGCTATGTCCATGAATGCCCTTTTGTGAGCCTGCAGAGTGCGAACGTCCAGTGGAAATGAAATGAACTGTTTCACTATATGAGACTGTGAAAGCGCTTCAATAGTTTGTGTGATCACTCTGCTGATGGAAGGTTGTGACAGACACAAGTCATCACTACTGCACTGTTGCATTTTTCCAGTTGCCAAATACCTCAGTGTTGTAATCACTTTCATTTCTGGCGTTATGGCATTACTACGTTGAGTGGGAGATGTGAGCGCATCTCTAATAAGTTCGACCACAAACATTATCCCATCATGATCCAATCTGTAGCGTTTAATTAACTCATGATCATTCAGTGTTTGGAGAATATTTCTTCTGTCCGTCATTTTGTCCTCTGCTATAGAAACTCTTAAGCCTCTTAAAAGTCCTCCTCTCTACTCTTAACAAATTTTACCTTAGAAGCTGTTTTTAGGGCTAATATGTTTTGTGAATCATTTTTATCGTTACTAAGATTTAATCCTAAATTTAAGGGGAAATTCTAGGAAAATGCCATAATTCTAAGATTTTTCTTAGAATTTCATCACTAGGAGCAACTTTTAGGCTTAAGAAGCTTTGTGAATATGGGCCCAGACCTCTCAGTTGGTGAGAGAGTTCTCTTTTATTCAAGCAATCCAGCAAAGTGCTCCCGTCACACTCTAGCACCAGGTACCCCGAGAACAAAGAGCAACCAGTTGATAGACTATAATAACCAATTCCCTGTAAGGACTTCTAAGTCCTGATTGGTCACAAAACACTAACAAACCAAGTTCTAAAGGTTCACATTGGCAGCAAGGTAAAACCTACCCATTTTGATCAGTTTACCAGAGCATGTCTTGACTGCTAGGCTACCTGAGATAAGAATATAGATATTGATTATATTGACTTTGAATCACTGTGAATATTTGGTTGACCTTTGATTCAAGATTGGTATTGACATATTGTCTTTGAATCACTGTAAATACATGGTTAACATTTAATAGGATTAACATAATAATATATTTGTACTACCCATAACATATTGCATAAGGCCTACTGCGACTACTTTATAACTACAACTCTATGTGCACCAGTTGGGGTAGCTTCGAATACCTTCCGCAGGCAGTTCCCCCCGTACTCCACTGTCTGTCTCTCTAAGGTCTGATCTCTCTTCAGTGTCTGTGGAACTAACTGCAGACAGCTATCATGAAGCGAGGTCGCGCAATATTCAAAACAATCTCTTCTTGCCTAAGACATAACAGACCCAATATGCCTCCCCTCCCGGGTCTACCAATGTCCAATTTTCTTTCCACACTTGCAACTGAAGCTGTTCCACCAGCAATATTTCATTAATGATGCTGGTCACCCGGCACTAAAATACAATATATGCTGGTATAATCACATGCATTATGCTGGTCATGCTGGTTACCAGCTATGCTGGTCTTTGTTGTTTTTTTTTCAGCAGGGTTAACAGTTAAATTTTATACATTGAACAACAGAGTTCACCATAATTATCTAATGACCAACTAATAATATGAATAAATCTACAGAAACACATGTTACCCCAGAGGTGATGCTCTTTCTGATAGCAGGTTTGGAGACTGTCACAGTAAAGCCGTAAAATGTCTTCAGGCTCGTGATCTCCAACAGCTTTTGCAATACCCAGAATGCATGCGAAGTTGGGGAAAATAACAGTCCTGTATTTGCAATAATATGGACACTTAGTATAATTGAAATACAGTACTTTGTCTTGTAAGAGCATGGATATTTTTACAGTGTAAATATCATAAATGTAATAAAACATCTTAATATGTTAATAAAAATTGTCATAATTTATTATTTTATACATAATATTTGAAAAACAGAAAGCTATTCTAAATTGGAGTGTGATGGCTGCCTCTACAGCCACACAGTTAAGTTGAAGGGAGGTATCATTTCATGGTTTTTGTTTGTTTAGTTGTAGCATATTGATAATTAATATTTGATTTAATTAATATTTAATTAATTAAATGATTTAAATATTTAATTATTTTGTTTCTTTATTTAACACATTTACCCAGTTTGCTGGATGAAGCGCGCACATTTAGTTAACTGTGGAATAATGTGTCTTGAGTTTAATTGTGTTTCTTTTTGATTTACCGTGCGGAGTACTGAAGGGATTCCCGGCTGTTCCAGGCAAAGAGGTGGCCAATATGGAAGCTGGGCTAAAAGACAGGAAATTGGACAACTCCAACTGGTTGTTTGTTGGGGGTGGAATAGTTTGGTATTTAGTTTTATTTCATTGTTTAGGTATGTTTTTGGAGTTAATTTGATTTTGTTTATTATGATTGAAGTATTAGTTGATTGTTCTGTTTTGATTTATTTGTGGTATTTGTCATTGTTACTTTTTTCTTTTGTATCTTGTGGGTTGGCCAACCAGTATATATAGTCCTTATGGTGTCTTGTTTGAGAAGTCAGCTTGTTGGTTTAGTTGTATTGTTAGCTGTGGTGTGATAAGTTGATTTTCTTTGTGGGCCCAGGTTTATTTCTTTTGTTAAATTGTTTTCTTTTTGTAAATTAAAAAGGATTTTTTTCTAATTTAGCTGTGTGCCTCATGCCTGCCATCGCGGTCCCTCACATATGGTGGCAGCGGTGGGATCGTTGGGTAGAGGACACAGTTTTTTGGTTAAGTTTTTGAATGATGCTCCGTGGAGGTAAAGGATTGAAAGTGAGCTGGGCTGGGACAGAGATACAGGCTGGGCTAGAGGCCCAGACTGCTGGGGCTGAGGTAGAAGAAGCTGGAGCCTCTGAAGGCCCTATAGGCACCGACGGGGAAACCATGGGAGAACAGTCCTTAGCAGAACTGCCAGCAATCTTTCGGGCATTTATGGGGCAGCAAGAGGCACGAGAAGCACGGATGAGTGAAGAAGCGGCACGACAGGAGCAGCGCTTTAAAGCTTTACAACATCAATTTCAACTTTTGCAGCTGGAGGTGCAGGCTCGCACTTCTGTTCCAGAGCTATTGGTGACAGGACCAGAGTCACAGGAGGTTTCTGAGGGACTCTACCCACCCCCACAAGCCCCAGGTATGCTTGTACCAGGCCGTGAGCGAGTCAGTACTTTCACGGGGCAGCCCCGCTCCTTTAGTGACCCTAAATTGGAAAAGTTAATGGATGACGATGATGTGGAGCATTTTTTGTTAACATTTGAAAGAATTGCTGCAGCATGCCGGTGGCCCAAGCTGGACTGGGTTTTTCGCCTCCTCCCCCTGTTAACTGGTAAGGCCAGGAGTGCGTATGTTCAGATGGATTTGGCTGAGTCTAATGATTATGATTGTGTAAAAGCAGCAATTTTAAGGAAATATGACATCAACCCTGAGGCTTACAGACAGAGGTTTCGCTCTTCAGAAGTTGGACGTGGAGAAACCCCTAAAGAGTTGTATGTGAGGCTGAAGGAGCTGTATAACAAATGGACTCAGCCCCATGGTAAGACAGTCTGTGAGATTGGGGAAGTAATTATTCTGGAACAGTATCTCAGGATGTTGTCTCCAGAATTGCAGGTCTGGATTAGGGAACATGATCCAGTATCTGCTGCTGAGGCGGCCAATCTGGCTGATGTGTTTGTAGCTGCTCGCAGGAAGGGGGAACCATGGAGTTATGCAGCATGGAAAACTGCCAGAGTCTCCCATAGGCAAACACCCGCTCAGTACCCTCAAAATCCAACATCGGGGGGGAGTAAGCTCCTTATGAGAGAGAATCAGTCAGCATCAAAGCAAGGTAAAATACCTGTGTGTTATCTGTGTGGACAAGATGGTCATATCAAGTCTAGGTGCCCTAGGAATCCAGCTAAGCTCACCCAAATGTGTTTGGTGCCATGTTCGGAAGTAAAACCCATGTTGGGTGCACATCAAACCAGGTCTGTTAAAATAAACGGGAGACCTCTTAAAGCTTTAATTGATTCAGGTAGTGACCAGACCCTGGTTCAGAGACAGTTTGTACCCACCAATGCAATCAGTTTACTGGAGACTCTTCCCATTTGCTGTATACATGGGGACGAGAAGTTTTACCCTACAGCGGATGTTTACATTGAGGTCGGTGGTCAAGTCTATTTATTAACGGTTGGCGTTGCTGATCGTTTGCCGTTTCCAGTGGTCTTGGGCCGGGATATGCCAGTCCTTTTTGACCTGTTATCTCCAATCCAGAACTGTAATATTGTGGTTACCCGGGCCCGAGGTAAACGGGTAGAAGAACCTCCTTCAACCCTCAGTGGACTGCCTTTTTTTGGTGTTGACCTGGAGACGCGGCCTGGGAAGTCTAGGAAGCCACGGACCCAAAGGCGGCGTGAGAAATTTCAGCATACTGTTGTGAATCCGCCAGAGGGTGTAGCTCCTGACATGCTCTTGGGTTATGAGATCCCGGTTAACATGGTGGAAATGCAGCACAACGATTCAAGTTTGGCTCCCTTTTTCCCGGGGGTAAGGGAGGGGGAGGCAAGAACTGAGGCTGGTGGACAGAAGGGAAAAGTATTTCCTGCAGAAAGGTGTGTTGTATCGACGGCAGGGGTCAGTAGTACAGTTGATGGTCCCTAATATGGTTCGGCAACTTGTACTTACCTTGGGTCATTCCATTCCTTGGGCTGGTCATCTGGGGAGACACAAGACTACAGCTCGTATTAAACGGCATTTCTATTGGCCTGGCTTGCAGTCTGATGTGGCTAAATTCTGTAGAAGCTGCCCTCAGTGTCAGTTGACATCAGCCAAAGGCCCTTCTAAAGCTCCACTTCAGCCTTTGCCTATCATTGCTACTCCATTTGAGCGATTGGGTATGGATGTTGTTGGTCCAGTGGAGAGGAGCAAAATGGGTAATCGGTATATGTTGGTTGTTACAGACTATGCAACAAAATACCCTGAAGTTTTCCCCTTAAAGTCTGTTAAGGCAAAGGCTGTGGCATTTTCCTTGGTGCAATTATTTTCAAGGGTTGGGTTTCCTTTGGAGATTTTAACGGACCAGGGAACTAATTTTATGTCATCACTGCTTCAACAGGTATACAAGCTACTTGGTATTAAAAGCATGCGGACTACACCTTACCATCCACAGACAGATGGGTTGACGGAACGGTTTAATCAAACTCTTAAGCAGATGCTCCGGCGATTTGTAAATGATACGGGTTCAGACTGGGACCAATGGCTCCCCTATTTGCTCTTTGCGTACAGGGAAGTACCACAGGCCTCTACAGGGTTTTCCCCCTTCGAGTTGCTTTATGGGCATGAGGTTAGAGGGCCGCTCTCCTTGTTGAGACAAACTTGGGAAGAGGACCAGGGGAAGACCAAGTCTGTTAATGTTATTTCGTATGTGGTACAGATGAGAGAGAAACTGAAAGATATGAGTGAGCTGGCTCAAATGCATATGGCAGATGCGCAACATCGTCAGAGGGTTTGGTACGATCGATCAGCTCGGCAGAGGAGCTTTGCCCCCGGGCAGAAGGTTTTGGTGATGTTGCCTACTACTGAAAGCAAATTGTTGGCAAAATGGCAAGGTCCCTTTGAGGTGCAGAGGAAGTTGGGATCTACTACTTATCAGGTTGCCACTCCAGGGCACCATCGGTCCAGTAGAGTGCTTCATGTGAACCTTTTGAAAGAGTGGGTGCCAGGACCTGAAGAAGGGAGTAAGGTGTTGCTGATCAGGAGTGTGGAAGAAGAGGAAGAGGTAGATGAGTACTTGCCTCTACCCTCGACCCCTGAAGTGGATCTGGGCCATCTCACCGAACAGCAACAGATGCAGGTGAAATCCTTACTTAATCCGGAGGTATTTGAGGAGCATCCGGGTCGTACACATTTGGTGGTGCATGATATTTGTTTGAAAATTGATGCAGCGGTAAAGCGTAGGAGTTATAGGATATCAGAACGTCTTCTTGGAGCTCTAAAGGAGGAAGTGGATTTTATGCAGGCAAGGGGGATTATTGAAGCTTCAAGGAGTGAGTGGTGTAATCCGGTGGTCTTGGTTCCCAAGAAGGATGGAACAATTAGATTTTGTATTGACTTCCGGTATCTTAACTCTGTTTCAAAGTTTGATTCATATCCAACTCCACGAATTGATGAGTTGATTGACCGTTTAGGTAAGGCAAAGTATTTGACCACAATGGATTTGTGTAAAGGTTATTGGCAAGTACCCTT
The DNA here is from genome assembly GCF_023856365.1 of Brienomyrus brachyistius. NCBI lineage: Eukaryota > Metazoa > Chordata > Actinopteri > Osteoglossiformes > Mormyridae > Brienomyrus > Brienomyrus brachyistius. The sequence continues at coordinate 8,177,599 of NC_064551.1, forward strand.
GACCAAGCGGTCTCGGGAGTTAACAGCATTTAGGACCCCATGGGGTCTTTACCAATTTACGGTTCTTCCTTTTGGCTTGCATGGGGCCCCCGCAACCTTCCAAAGGCTGATGGATCGGGTATTGGATGGACTATCAGATTTTACTTGTGCATACTTGGATGACATTGTCATTTTCAGCAACACCTGGCAAGAGCATTTGGATCACTTGCAGAGAGTGCTGGAGTGTCTGCATTCTGCAGGCGTGACCGTCAATCCTGCAAAGTGCGTGTTTGCTAAAATGGAGACTGAATATCTGGGGTTCATTGTAGGTAGTGGAGTGGTAAGGCCCCAGGTTCAGAAGGTCAAGGCTATTGAGGCGTGTCCTCTGCCACAGACGAGGAAGCAGCTGAGGTCCTTCATGGGGATGGCTGGATTTTACCATCGTTTCATACCCAACTTTTCAGCTAGGGCTGCTCTACTGACTGATATGACTGGCTCAAGATCTCCTAATCAGGTGCAGTGGACTGCCGAAGCAACAGCAGCATTTCGTGATGTCCAGCAGGCCTTGAGTAAGGACCCAGTGCTTCACAATCCAGACTTTGATAAATCATTTATTGTACAGACTGATGCTTCCGACAGGGGAATTGGGGCTGTGCTTTTGCAGGGTCTTCCAGAGGACCGACATCCTGTTGCTTTTATAAGCCGTAAGCTTTTTCCCAGGGAGTGTCGTTATTCCACCATCGAGAAGGAGGCTTTGGCTATCAAATGGGCCCTGGATTCCTTTAAATATTATCTACTGGGTAGGGAATTTATGTTGGAGACCGACCACAAGGCTCTTCAGTGGCTGGAACGTATGAAAGACACTAATGGGAGGATCACAAGATGGTACCTGGCCCTGCAGCCCTTCCGGTTTACAATCGTCCATGTTCCGGGCCGAGACAACGTCACAACAGATTATCTGTCCCGCTGCTGCAGCGAGGTTTCTGAAGGGGGGATGTGTGTGATGGCTGCCTCTACAGCCACACAGTTAAGTTGAAGGGAGGTATCATTTCATGGTTTTTGTTTGTTTAGTTGTAGCATATTGATAATTAATATTTGATTTAATTAATATTTAATTAATTAAATGATTTAAATATTTAATTATTTTGTTTCTTTATTTAACACATTTACCCAGTTTGCTGGATGAAGCGCGCACATTTAGTTAACTGTGGAATAATGTGTCTTGAGTTTAATTGTTTCTTTTTGATTTACCGTGTGGAGTACTGAAGGGATTCCCGGCTGTTCCAGGCAAAGAGGTGGCCAATATGGAAGCTGGGCTAAAAGACAGGAAATTGGACAACTCCAACTGGTTGTTTGTTGGGGGTGGAATAGTTTGGTATTTAGTTTTATTTTATTGTTTAGGTATGTTTTTGGAGTTAATTTGATTTTGTTTATTATGATTGAAGTATTAGTTGATTGTTCTGTTTTGATTTATTTGTGGTATTTGTCATTGTTACTTTTTTCTTTTGTATCTTGTGGGTTGGCCAACCAGTATATATAGTCCTTATGGTGTCTTGTTTGAGAAGTCAGCTTGTTGGTTTAGTTGTATTGTTAGCTGTGGTGTGATGTTGATTTTCTTTGTGGGCCCAGGTTTATTTCTTTTGTTAAATTGTTTTCTTTTTGTAAATTAAAAAGGATTTTTTTCTAATTTAGCTGTGTGCCTCATGCCTGCCATCGCGGTCCCTCACATGGAGCCAGCTTATACTCTTGCCCACTTTACAATTTAATTTGCGGTTTAGAAGCATTTTTTTAAACATGTTGGGATTCAGTTGTGGTGCGCTGACTTTGTGTGTTTCGGGGCATATCTCAGGACGGTATAACACCAATAAAAGGGAAAAAAAAAAAGTTTGCGTGACCAAAATGGTGCCTCTGACTCCGTATAGGTCCTAAGGACCCAGTATTCAAATTTAATGAGATTAGGGCAGAGCCTGCATTCAACGCCCATGAAAAAAACTAAATCCTAATCAAATATGAAACCACAGTTATGGCAATGCGGAAGGGATGGGGCTAAAGGTATGAAACCTAGAAAAAATGATAGCTAGTAATAAACAGCTAAACTCGTAATAAAAACAGGCTCCGAAAAGACAGCCCACTGTGAATACGCTCTGGGTCCTAAAGACTTAGGATTCAACTTACCTAATATTTCGCCGAGCTGGGCCTCTCCAAACGCTGGCACCGTGTAAAACCCTTGCAGCACCGGAAAAGACGCATTCACTTCCGCGGGGGGGGGGGGGGGGTCCTCTGGGCTCGACTGCTCCTTTCCCCGAGCTTCTCCAAACGCTCTCACTGTGCCAAAAGCCTTGCAGCTTCTGAGCAGACGCGTCCACTCCTGAACTGGGGGGAACAGCGGGGGAGGGGGTTTCGGCGCTCCTGCAGGAATATTTTGTGACTTTGCTTTTCATCTGGGATTTAGCTCTTTCCACAGAAGGTAAACATTGTGCTCTGAAATATCCAGAATGTTGCAAAATAGCAGCGAAATGTTTTTGTTTTGAAATGGGCTGGTTTGTTTGTATCAGTTTAGTTTCTTTCTTTGCATTCCCCGTACACGTAATAGCTCTATGGCAGTAATTACTCTGGGCGCCTGCCCGTCTGGGTGGTCGGCTTCTTTTATCTTTTGTCAGTGACCAAATGGTGAGCTAGCAAGAGGCACTTAAAATAGCTTTACAGCAGGGAAGGACCAGGCAGTTACTGAGCAGAAAAGCGGTCAAACGGTGGCAAAAAGCAACCAAATATATAATGGCATGCCCTTTTTATTTTCTTTTAATAAATTGTTTTTTAGAAGTCAGCATATTTTATACAACAAATTATGCATTTTGCATGAAAAATTACAGTTCAGAGTGTTTTCGAGGCTTTGGAATAAACAATTACCCAAATGTCGGGAAAGCCCATTGAAATGAATTGAGGCATAAGGCACTTTGAGGGGCTTGCGCAGTCACTTAGAGCGTCATAAAAGCAAACCATTTGAATATGTTTGCTCTAAAGAGATCCAAATTCATAAAAAAGCACAAATCATTACATTTAAATTTTTTATTTTTTTTACATTGATTTAACAATAAATATTGTAATTACCGCTAGGTGTCCCACTTACTTTGACCGGCTTTCCACGGTCTATGTCGACATCCAGTGGTAAAAAAAAAGCATTACATTACACATAAGGGATGACTTTTTGCAGTAAAGACGACATTTTTTGTATTCGCAAATTAAAAAAAATATATTAATAAAACTATTAAAATTGGGACCCACAGCAGATTCATAGGTTGGGTAGTTTTGAGGAGCCTAAGAGAACACCTCATCATAAAAAAATCATAATGTGCATAAATATGTTATTGACACAAAAATGGACGGTAGGCTCCTTATTTATGTACAGAGTTGTTGTAAAACGGGAAAACTTAGTTCATGGATCCTTACCGGTTGCCTTATGATATGCAACCATGGCCTGAGCATAACTGCGCCAATGGTAGCATAAATGAATCGGTCCTCTTACTTTTTGCCAACACCCTGATTGCCGTGCATAAGCCGCACTTGGCACAACTCCTGTAAGCCACTGCTAACTAAGCCGACAATGCAGCACATCAGCCGAGCCTAACCTGAGTCTTCCAGCTACACTCTATGGACAAAAGTACTGGGACATCTGGCCACAATACCTACAGGAAATTATATGAAATCCTTAGGCATCAATGTGGAGTTGGTCCCCCCCTTGCAGCTGTAACAGCTGCCAATGTTCCTGAAAGGCTGACCACAAGATTTTGGAGGGTGTCTGTGGGATTTTTTTTCCATTCATCCAGAAGAGCATTTGTGAGGTCAGGCATTAATGTTGGACATGGCCTGGCTCCTGTGTCCCAAAGCATTTGTCCATATAGTGTATCTGGGTATAAGCATGTAATACCTACGAAAACCACAGTTCTTAGACGTTTGTACATGAAGACTAACTTTTAGTTCTAGCAGCAGAGAATTTTGTAACTACGCGTAACACTTACTTGTGGTATAATTTAATCCGGTGGATTGGGTCATATATAACCAAAATGTTTAATAGTATTAGGCGATATATAATTTTTGATACCGTTCAGATATCACACTCAGGTATAAGATATTTTGGATGTATTTAAAAAAGCAACAGTATTCCAGACAAAAACAAACAAATGTTACGTTGCACTGCTGTACCTTATTATAAAATTTAGTGACACTGTCTCCAAAAATGATCTCAAAATGTGAATAAATTGTCCCAGTCTGGAGCCCTACAAGCAAAGTCTTTGTGTGGGAAATACTGATCTTTATGGCATCAACTGGAAGGAAGGCCAGGATGCAACAAATGAAAAAAACTCTTGAACTTTATAAGAACATAAGAACATAAGAACTATACAAACGAGAGGAGGCCATTCGGCCCATCAAGCTCGCTTGGGGAGAACTAAACTAATAGCTCAGAGTCATTAAAATCTTATCTAGCTCTGATTTAAAGGAACCCAAGGATTCAGCTTGCACTACATTATCAGGAAGGCTATTCCATACTCTGACTACACGCTGCGTAAAGAAGTGCTTCCTTAAATCCAGCTTGAAATGTTCTCCCGCTAATTTCCACCTATGGCCACGAGTTCGTGTATTTAAACTAATGCTGAAGTAACTATTTGGTTGAACAGCATCCAAACCTGTTAGAATCTAATATACCTGGATCATGTCCCCCCTCAATCTCCTTTGCTTGAGACTGAACAGATTTAGCTCAAGTAACCGTTCCTCGTATGACATTCCTCTAAGACCAGGAATCATTTTTGTGGCCCTACGCTGCACCTTTTCTAAGGCCACAATGTCCTTTTTAAGATATGGTGACCAAACCTGCACACAATATTCTAGGTGAGGTCTCACCAAGGAATTGTATAATCTTAGCATTACCTCCCTTGACTTAAACTCCACACACTTGGAGATATACCCCAACATCCTATTGGCCTTTTTTATTGCTTCCCCACACTGGCGAGAATGGGACATGGAAGCATCAACATACACACCAAGGTCTTTCTCATGATCAGCTACCTTTATTTCAGTGACACCCATGAAATACCTGTACTTTATATTTCTGCTCCCTAGATGGAGTACCTTACATTTATCGACGTTAAATTTCATCTGCCAGGTATCGGCCCAGTCACTAATTAAATCAAGATCCCGCTGTAGCTGCTGAGCCACTAATTCAGTATCTGCTACACCACCCACCTTGGTGTCATCTGCAAATTTCATGTATGAAATTGGCAATAAGATTTATTTATTCATTAAACGAAGGTGTCAGAACCCTGTTCCAGATCTTTCCAGCTCACTTGAAACCCTGCTCAACATATTCTGCTAGGAGACTGGATAAAGTTAATGTGACATTAACCATGGACATAAACCATGAATTTGTTTTAAATTTATTTCTCTAATGCTATTTTACTCAACATTAGCTCTTACTCTGCACCTTGGGTCTGTTCCCTTCTCCTCCCTTTGCATATATCAATACACATTAAGGATATGATGGCTCATCTATTATACAAGTTAAGAAAATAAGAGTAATTAAACATTCTAAGCACTATACACTAACAACATGCCCTTTAATCCAGGTAAGCCTGAAATATAATAATAACACTTTATTGATCCCTGTGGGGAAATTCTCATGACGATCAGGCATTTTGAACTTCCTTTGATGCGAAACTTCCTCTTCGTGGCTTTGAGCTGCATGGCTCTTTCTGGAGGTTAAGGTGTTGGAGTACACTGCTGTTTCTGCTTCGCCCCAGTGAATGATTTCAGCAGCTACCACATCAGGGCTGTACAGCAGACATAACACACAGTAACTCTGAAAATGGTGGCTCCATACACACGGATAAATCCAGTATAGAAGTTGGTTCTAATTGGTCTGCTGAAGGTAATATTAATGGAAGTTGTTACTTAAAACCTCAACATTAGGGGGTTCCATTACTCCATTTTAGACGTAAATAACAATATTTCATTCTGTATGCAAAAGGAGGAGATTATTCTTTTATTTCCCAATATAGTATTTGGAATTAAAAAAGGACAAGTGTGTCAGACATAAACGTTTATTATTCAGTGCCATTTCGTGCTGCTTGTTAATGTGTGAGGGACCCCAGGATCTCAAGGATTCCTCTTCCTGATCCCTGCTGCTGTAGTCTGCTCTGGATGGACCTGCTGTCTCCTGCTGACTGGGGCCCACCTGAAGAGCCTCAACAGTGTGCCTCAACATCTCTTCGGAGAAGCTCAGATCAAGAGCTTATGAGACCAACCCGGTGTCTCCGCTGGGGGGGGCACTGACTAGGGGTTAGCTGGCTTGTATTCCTCTGTCTAATGTTGACCAGGAAACATTCAAGCTACATTTAAGCTGAAATATGCAATTATCTTAGCTGCAGGGTTAAAGTTATGAGTCTGCTCTTCCTCATGCTGAAACTACTTTTACTCACTGAACAGTGTGAGGAAAGCAGCCTAAGGGAGGGCATGTAAGCTACCTGGGGCTAGTTAGCCAGGTAACATTCCCTTGTTCACCGACAAGGGCGGATCTAGAGAAATTTTCTTAGGGTGGCATGAGGGTGGCATGGAAATCAGTTGGGGTGGCAAAATCAAAGCCGTTTCTTTATACATTTGCAGGTGTTACATTCTCTAATACTGCATGTACCATATATGGTTAAAATACATCAAATCCAGGGAACTCAGGCAGTCTCTCCTCCCTAGCACCTCAGCTTTGGAGTGTATGTCTATTCATACTTCCTCTGCTGCTTACCTGTTTCATCTTCTTGCCCTGGCTCAGCTTGATCTTCTTCTTCTTGCTCCTTCTCCTCTTTCGCCATCCGCAACTACGTCTGCTTTTCCTCCCTGATCCCTCCTCTTTGTGTGTAAGAAACTAGTGATGTCATCCTTTCTCTTCATACCTCTCAGTAGTTTCTGAAATCATGCAAATGCAGATTTAACATTCCTGTTAATACTTACGATTACCGCATTTCAGGGCTGGACTGGGACAAAAAAAAGGGCCCTGGCATTTTCGCTTAGACCGGCCCACCACAATCGGTCGGACACAACCAACAAGTACACCATCGTTGCGGTCCCTGTAGATATGCATATCTACTGTTCCATTCCCAAAAATTGACTATACATAAGGACAGAGATAAATGATTGAATAATTAAAATAATCAAATAGCATCATCTAAGTTTTTCTAGAGAAGGGCTGTCGACGGCCGTTATGTGTTTTAAAGGGTTACCATTAGAATAGTCAGCAGAAGTTGCAATTGAATAAGTTAACTCTGCTAACCTAGCTACAAAAACAATGCAAAATAGCTTATGCTGTGTAATTTGACATTAGCTGACCGAGTCGCTAGTGCAGTAACAGACTGATAATATGACAGACTTTATAATAGTGACAACGATTAGTTTGCTTTATTATAATTAGGGGTGGGCATGGATTATTTTTAATCTAGATTAATTTAGAAATTAATCATCTGAATTCTGCCAAAGACATTCAGAATATCTGTGCTACCTAAATAATGATTAAAAGTAACTAGTGTTTCAGGGGGTCGTTAGAGAATGTTTTGTTTCACAGACATACTTGGTGATTTTAATCCCTTCCGAATCTGCTATGTCTGTGTTTTTCTCTCACAAAATCTGATCATTTCCGAATGCGATGTCTTTGATATACTTTTTCATTCTTTCATCATAGCTTGCATAGTATAAGACCCAGCTCCCAACTTTGTGAATAGATTAACGGCAATATTTTTTTTATCGCGCAATAAGAGTCTCGCATTAACACAGCACGTTAACGCCGATAACGGCCCACCATTAATTATAATATTCATTAATTTAGGTAAATCATCATCTTCCTCGTGGCCCAGCCAGGCCCACACACGCTATCCTGCTGCATCCGCCCTGTTTAACACTCCCTCCCTGTTAAATCATGTAGCTACCATGCTTACCGTTTGAACTACACTCCTCCTGCTCACTCTGTCTCTGTCCCTCCTTGACTTCACTGTCAGATACCTGCTCCTCTGCCTGGGTGCCGCCATGACTAGTCACCTCTCCTCCATGTGCTATGTTCACCTGTTTAATGTCGTCAGGTAACGTTACTGTTGGCTTGGAAACCGAAGCTACAGCACTAAACATGTCGGTTATTTTTGCACATGTTGAGGCATCAACCTCTAGATTTTTTTTTTTTGGCCCGCAACTTCTCTGCACCCCCCTTGCGCTTTTGCTTCTCCATCCTAAATCCACTGATTTCTGGTTCTGAGCCACTGACTGCATCTGACACAAGAAACAGAGGGGGAGGGGTGGAGCCTGTTAAGAGATGATTAGGCCAGCCCAGTGTCAGTATAGAAAATGAACCAATGGGCCGATGTCCCTGCTTTATGGGCCGGTCGTTGGCCAATTAAAAAAAAAAATCATATTAAATCGACCAGCCCCCAAGTGCGTCGGCCCACCGGGCATTTGCCCGGTATGCCAGATTACCAGTCCAGCCCTGCCGCATTTTGTTTTTGATGATAACCACAGGTTTCAGCCTATACTATAGCACAAAACAACACTAAATCATACACATTGACTGATAATCTCCCTGCACTTCATGTAGAAAATGTTAAACCTCGTTTTCATGATTTATTTGGCTAATAACACTTATCTTGATGCTATTGCCAGAGTGTAACAATCAAACCATCTGTGTTGAAATCTGAAATGCCCCCGGTGTTGATTCCAAATGTTCTCTGTCACCAATCTTAGGTGTGGTCATAGGTTGCTATTGGCAACAAGAAAAAAAATAGGGTGCGTTCAACTTCATGCAGCCACTTACAGCCCTGTCTTAAAGCAATGCATTCTGGTCCTGATGCAATGCATTATGGTTAGATTTTTTTTGTCCGGCCCTGCAAAACGTCACCACATGTCACCATGTCACATGGTACAAAAACC